>NC_071574.1:59436966-59749168 GCF_024509145.1 Vidua macroura
AGAAATAAAATGTTCTCCTAAACATTTTCCATGTCCACAAATTAACTCAGTTATTCCTATTTTTATTCATTAAGATTTTTACACTAAATATTTTCAAGGTTATAACTAGCTTTCTCTGTTAAGTTTTCTTCAGCTATCAGAATCTTGATGTACTGTGCAATCTACTTTGCAGTTACTTCACATGTGGCTTTGCTGAAGTTTGAGCAACACTAGTAAATGCTTGTTTCTTTTAAATAATTTATTTGTCAATGTAGCTATATTCTACCTATTGTAAAATTTCCACTAGGAGTTTGATAAGTATAGCTTTAAATGTTTTTAGATAAATGTTCTGCAAAAATCACTCAATATAAAAAAATTTTAGAAGAACAAATGAGAGAATGTTTATTTCCTGCCACAAAAAATACTATTATGTGAGGAAGAAAAGTGACTTGTCTTAAATTTAAGATTAACTTTATCCCCTTAGCTTGAGCCTTTAATCTATAGAAAAACCTGGGGATTTATGAGTGTTAACAGACCTGAATTTTTTATTTCTCCTTCTTTCCTTTTACTTGTTCATTTTCCGTCTGTGTGTCCCCTAAGAACCTGAGAGCAAGGATTGAAAGGAAAGATAGATGATTTATTTGATATGTCCTTATTCTGCCACACAGACAGCAAGTTAAAAGTTAACTTTTTACTTTTATATTCATACATATATATATATGCTTTAAATGCAGCTAGAAGCAAGGTGATGGCTGGTGGTTTAAATAAACATAAAATTTTGAAATTCAGTGGCACTGAATGTGAAGGAGATAACAATGCCTGGAAAGGTACAAATTTTTACATGAGCACTATGACTCAATGATCCTTGTGGGTCCCTTCCAACTCAGAAGATTTTGTGATTCTGTAAATAATGTTAATCTTATAGAACTGTGTTAATTATATCCTGAAAGGTGAGGCACATCCTTTGATGTTCAAAATTCACATAGAATTTTCCTGCTGCCAATAATGTTGCTCAAGATAACTGCTCTAAGTATGAACATTTTACAGTATATGTTGAAATACATGTTTACAATATCCGTAGTGTGCTGAATATCCTTTATTAAAAAAAAAAAAAAAAACCACAAAACAAAACAAAACAAACAACAAAAAAAATCTTATTGGTCTTTGGTTCATATATTTTTCTGGTATGTGAATTTTGATTTTAATTTTCTAGTGGAAAAAGGAACTGAACAAGGTCTTCCTGAGAGTCATATCCTTACTGTTACAAAAAGGTCTATTATGTAAAGAATTCTCCTCTAATACCCACTTCTAAAGACTTTTTGAGATCATTTCAAAGTGATTTTTTTTCCAAGAGAGGACATGAGGTTCTGCATCCTAATTTATTTGAGGAGTCTGAGCTTCAAAGAAAAGCTGAAGTTTCAGATACTTTTGTGCTTAGTGTTTCCTATTAAAACAGCTTCCAATCTAGTAACTTTTTCTCTTTTCAATCACTCTACTCAAACAATGTGCTCGTATAGAGAGTTTGTGTCCTAAAACATGGATTCCAAACTGAATGTATGTTTTGTAACATCTGACCTGTAGCACTCGCATTCCTTAACGAACCTGGTCCAAAAGAGGCCATGTGGCTTTTTGTTCTTGCAATTTCACTGGAGTAAATAAGGAAGTATCTCACTAAATTCAATCCAGTGACAGTGGCACAATAGTTTTTGATAGTGTTGGATTAGGTCTTTCATAACAAGTGCAATTAGCACCTGATTGATCTGGAAAAAAGCAATTTAATAACTAATGAATATTGGACAGATGTGATGTAAATGCACTAGAATGTAAATGCACTAGAAATAGATTCACTCAAAACAAATGGGAAAATATAAGTTAGGGGAGGAAAAAAAATTTTAAAATGTAAAGGCAGTAATGAAGAAGTGTATTTAAAAGTCAAAAACATTATTTCTTTCTGAATTGTATTTTCTGTGAGTATCCAAAAAAAGCCCTTATGTCTTGTACTATTTGCTTACTTGGATCATCCTGAACAATTGTAGGCTTCCTCCACTAAAATGTCACTTAGAGAAGCAATGGCAAGCTTCAGTTTGCAACCCAATAGATGTATGGGAAATGACTGTGGGAAATCCCAAGCTCAAAAATTGCAGCAGTAAGGGGAAAAAAAAGTATTTTCTTAATTGCTGATTTTTCCATGTTTGATCTCACATCTGTAGAAGAACAGAAAGTTTGACTGTGGATTTAGATTAAGCAAGTATGCAGAAAACCAAAGGAAACTAATATTTGAAAAATCAAGTACCCTATGTGACATGAACATAAAATGAGGGATTGTTTTCAAATTGAACACATGAAATAGACTCCTTTTCTAAAATAAATGTTTGTAGTCCTCACCACAAAGCTGAAAAGAGTAGAGAAGAAGGAAGAGGAATAGGGGTGGGGAGGGGGAAGAAACAAGGAAAAGGGAGGGAAGAAAATCTTTGCCTAGTTAAAGCAAAATAAAAACTGAAATGAGCTTTCTGTTGCAGCTTCAGCGATGCTGCTTCTGCAATCCTGTTTGGAAATGGAGGAGATAATTGCATTTTCAACTTTGAACCCTTGCCATTCATTTCTGTGCTGTGACCTCAGTAGTCTGTTTGATTGCCAGCCTGTTCAGGTACAAAGAGCAAAACAGTGGGAAATGACACAGCAGAAATCAAATTGCATGAGTCATTTTTTTTTTAATTTCCTTTATGTTCCTTATATAATTCTGATGGCAGCAGAGCTAAAGTTAATGAACAGTAGTAAAAGCATCTGCTGAAGCTGTGTCAGTAGATTCACCTCTGTGTTCACAACTGCAGCGCTGCAAAATTTATCCAAGGTCTCTTTGAAACAAGTTTTTAAATGAGGTGAAAAGTACCAGAATTATGCAGCTCATGAAGGAGCCATATAGTGTTGTGGTACCATAAATAAATGCTGACATTTCCTCACTAGTAACTACAATAGCAGTGGGTAAAAATTGAAATTCAGGGGGTTAGACTACTATAAAATTTTTACAAGGTTAAGCAAAGGGAGCAACTAGAGCACTGTGAAATGTCCACTGTGCCTTTTAACCAGATTTCTAAGGGCAAATATCACCTTCTTCCCCTCAGGGGTGCCCAGACTTTCAAAAGTAAAAGAGAAAAGCCCCATCAGATTAGTTTCTGGGCTTTGCAGCAGGAGGCATTGCTTGTATGTAATTGCTCAGTTTCATTATTCATGGGCTAAGAGCAAAGTGCTCAGTCAAAAGAAATTGGCAAGGTCTGGGGCACGACAAGAAAGATATTTAAGATTTCATTCAATAAAATACTTTATAATAACTTATGAAAAATTCATTTCCTGAAAGAGGAAATACCAAGCATCTATTTAATTTGTGTGTGTTGCTATTGTCATATGCAATCCATGTAAGGATGACCATAGGGGACCAATTGCTTTCTCATGGGAATCACATGAGAAAGGTTAGGGGCTGTTTGTTGCTGCTTTAATTTCAATGGCTGCTCTGGAAATTAAGTAGTAAAACTGCTCTAATAGCTCAAATTCCCACAGATGGTTCACTGGAATGATCATCTTTCTCCCTCATACCAATGTGAACAGTGACACTGGCAGGATAGCAGGATGCTGGGCCAGGGATTGGGAGCTTCTTGGTGATTCTGAGATTTGTTCATCGAGTTCCTTAGACTTAAATCCTTAAAGAAAAAACTTAAATCAAATTACTCTTGCTTGTCTTCAGCTGATTCATAATTAAAAATATGCAACTAAGAGCAAACTTAATAAAGGCTGGGCTGCATGAAATCAGGTGTAGGTGTAACACTATCTGCACTATAAAATTGTGACCTTGAGTCCTCCCTCCAGTTGCTACAAATTCCTGGAGGAGATTGGAAGTCATGGACACCCACTTGCCTTCTGTGAGGCATTCCATAACTCTCTTGAACTGATGCCCAGATGTACCTCAGGTTTGAGACAAGGCATATTGATCACATTCAAATTCATCACGGTTCAGAAACCAGATTTATCAATTTCTCCACTGATGCCCTGATATAGGCATTTCAAATTGGATTCCACTAAAAATACATCAAATATTTTGACCAAGTTTTGAATATTTCTCTTCCTGCTTGTGCAAAAAATGCAGAGGCATTTCCCTCTTAGAGAATGTTTTAAACTGATACTTGGGGAGGCAGAGGACATGGAGACAAAATCTAGGCTATGTACCCTCTGCCTGCTCTCAATAGGTTCAAGAGCTACATTTTGGCTCAGACAGCAGTGGCCTCAGGCCCTCCACCCTCCCTTACGAAACAACCATCATGCTTCTAACCAGCTGACCATATTGCATATGTTTGCATTAGAAACCTGGAAGGTTGAGCCAGGCCAGCATTACACAGGTTCCCTGCTCGGGGGATTAGTTCAGAATGCTAGAGTAACACAGAGGCATGCCTTCAGGTGAAAGAGGGATTGGGAACAACTACGTTCTATGTTGCAAGATGGGAAAGGAGGTCACTCTGTATTATCTTGATCTCTTAGTTGTGCATCAGCACTGGGCTGCCCTGAGGAAAATGAAAAGAGGAATATTGTCACTATTTGTGCTCTCAAAAAGAAATAAAAAAAGAAAAGCCATTTCCATTCAGCATATTTTAGCAAAGGTCACAGGTTCTTTGCTTTTATGAATTCCACAGAGGTGTAGGCACCTGAAATGGGCTTTATTTAGGAGATTACTCTATCCTGGTGAAGAGTTACAGGCAATTCCTGGTTCAGCCTTTGGAATTTCCCTTGGAGAAAGTGCAGATTATTTTGAAGATTTCTATGATATACCTTACTTCTTTTTAAAACGGTGTAAGAAGCAGAGGAATTTGCCTCAGTTCTCCGGATTTCAGCCTCAGGAGTGCCAAAACATATCTTTCTCTGCCAAAGCACATGGGTGTCAATGTGGATCCTGTTTCAGATTTCTATCTGGCTTTGTTTATTTTAAAGATCAAGGCTTTCAGTTAAAAAAATCTAAAAAGTAACTAAAACCTGTACCCCATATAGATTACAAATTGCATATACTTTACAGCCTTAAGAGTGACAGCCAAGGAAAATAAACAGTTTTATCTTCATCATGGTCATGACTCCTGGAATCTATGGAGTGAATATAACCCTTGCAGGTGCTGAGATATTAGTGTCAATAATAGGTGTGCAATGCAGATATCTGCTGGATAGCAGAATGATGGGGTGCTGTTGGGGCTCACAAGACAACTCTTTGGGGTGGTAAGGATGAGATCACACTGCCTTATAATTCTCATGGGTTGGAAGCTCCTGGAAATGCAGCTGACCTTGTGCACAGGTCACAGCTGATCAAATGTGCACTGTGGCTTGTGTTTGCTGTAGGTGGAAGGTTGTTATGGGAGAGGAGGCAGCAGACAAGCAAGGAGTTATGGCTCTGTTGCTGCAGAGGTCAGGGATCTCCAGCTCTCTTGTCTACATGCTGCTAATTCTTGCAAACAATGCGTCTCGTGCAGTAGCCTGGAAATTGTAATGGTGACGACATTCTGTCATCTAAAGTTCAAAAAGAGCTCGATTTGGTTTGGAACCTTCTCCAAAACTCAGATTCTTACTGTGAAGGAGCCAGTGCTTCCTTAGAAAACTGAAACCAACTAGCATTTATTGAACCATGGCAATTATAAATAAGGGATCATTACTTGCAGTTTTATACCCTTTTCATCCTGAATTTTCTGGGTGCAGCATAAGCATTCACTAACTCATAGCCTCATGACAGCACAGAGTTATAGCTGTTTAACAAATCAATTGATACCAAGAGGTTAAGCAACTGGGTTATTTTCACAGAGGGAATGACTGCATAGCCAGCAATGAAAGGATGCCAGAAATTCTGGGATTAGGTACTTCTAAATCACTGTGCATCATTCAGAAGACACTGATAAATATTTACCTTCCTGAATGCTGAGACACACTGCCCTTTCCTTAAAGTAATGCTGCATTCCCCACTCAATAGTTTTATTGTCTCTTGTAATTCTAAGGCCCATGAAAGGATATGACTGTGAAGGACATCAGGAGGACATTTGGTCCATTTCTCCAGATTAGTCATTCCTGAGAGATATCTGTTAGGACAGGCAACAGCAGTATGATGTTCTTAAAGTCCTCTAATATTATAGATCCCCTGGCCTCCATCTGTAAAACCTTTTCATGGTTTTCTATTCCTAAATTTTTCAATACTTTTCATAAAGTCTGACCCATACATTTCTTGTAATTTAAAACTGTTGCTTCTTATTCTATGCTTTGTGTCCGTGAGCACCAGACATTCCTCCTCATCCTTTCATAAGAAGCTTTCACACACTTGAAAACTGTTACCCTTCTCCTCCACCTACTCTTCTTTACACCTCTTTGATGTCAGGGTCACATTTCCTTGACTTCTGATTGTTATTGAGTCTCTGCAATACTTCTCTAGCTGGTCCAATTTTCTAGAAAGTTATTGCCTGAAACCAAACCTGAGGCATGCCTGAGGGAAACCTGATCACCACGTGCAGTTCACAATAAAACGTCTGTTTGGCTGCAGGACTACTGCCTCATTAGTTGCTTCTTACCTTCAATTCCTGAGGCCAGTAATTTTTATGTGAGAGTCTGCCTGAGAGTTCACAGAATCATAGAATTACAGAATGGTGTGGGTTTGGAGTGATCTTAAAGATCATCTAGTGCGAACCTCCGCACCATAGGCAGGAACCTTTTCCCTTAGACCAGGTTGGTCAGGGCCCCATCAAACCTGGCCTTGAACACTTCCAGGCATGGGGCATCCACAGCTTCTCTAGGTAGTTTCTTTCAGTGCCTCACCACCTTCTGAGTAAAGAATCTCTTCCCTCTTCCCAACGTCTAATTTAAATGTCTTTCAATTTAAGGTCATTTTCCCTTGTCCTATCACAACATGACTCCAGGATGTTCCCCTCTGGTTTTCTTGTAAGCTCCCTTCACATATTGGAAGGTTGCTGTTAGGTTTCCCCAGGGCCTTCTATTCTCGAGGCTGAACAGCCCCAGCTGCCTCATCCTGTCTTCAGAGGAGAGGTGGTCCATCCCTCTGGTCAGCTCCATGGCCCTCCTCTTGACAACATCCATGTGCTCTAGTCCATGTCCTTCTTATGTTGGTGGCCCCAGAGCTGGATGCAGGGCTCCTGTTTGGGTCATTTGTTGCATTATTTACATTTGTCTTTATTAAATTTTATCTTGTTTTTTTTCAGCCCATTCTTGCAACCTGTCAAGATGATTTTTTAATTTGAATCCTACCCTCTAATTTATTCACAGTCCTTCCTAGCTTCATGTCAGCTGCAAATTTAATAAGTGTAAATTCCATTCCATAACTCAGGTCATATTGCATACACTTTCATAAGCTTTAGGAAGACTGAAAGAAATCAGCCGACAATTTGGCAAAATACTGTACTCCTGTGTGCCGCTCAACTATAGAAAAAGTTTAATTTTTTTTTTTCTAAATATATCTGAGACTTCCATGGTTTTGGTGCTTTTTTAAAACTTTCAATATTTTTAACCCTTCTTTATTTTTCTCAATATTTTTTTTAGTATTAAGCTTTTTTATTAGTAGTTTTTAAAAGTCTGTTATGGGGTAGAGATACCAGATGTAAAGCACTAACCACTCATATTGTGCTAACATTTTTAATGTTGTACTGAACTATGTAAATCACAAATACAATACAAAAACCACCAATATGACAGAGATTATCCAAAACTGCTGACACCAGCAGTCTCCAGGGGAAAATTTCTATGTGATCAGTTTTAATCAGGCCTTTCTCTGAAGCTTTTATGTAGGCTTCCACTCATGCAGGTTAGGGCATCTGCCAAGAGAGCATTTTCCATGCTGTTTATGTAGTGCTGCAAGTGAACATTATAACTCAGAGGAAGGAATGTAAATCCTGATATGTTTGATTTGCTGGGCCATGGTGACACCTTTTCCATCAGAAACAAAGCTTTCTTGTTATTCAGCTCACTCAGCAGGGATCGTAAAGCTGGATAATCCCATGATTTTCAGCTGCTAAACCTGTTGCAGATATTTAATATAAAATGACAAGAGCCACCATTCTTTAGACTATTTCTTTGACACTTAAAAAAATTCTGAGGCCACTGACTCATCATGAACCAAAACTTACAATGGTGCGTAAGGGTATCTTTGTTGCAGATCTTTGTGATTGACGTCCAATGAGAATGAAGTTTCCTGGGAAGCAGAGGATTTAAACTGAGATTACATAATCATGTTTGTCTTGTTTATTGTAAAAGGCACTATGAAAACCATTCAGGTCTTTAAAAATGTCTTCAGTGTGGGAATCAACAGATGTTATAAAAGTATGTTTCTCTTAATTCTACTAGTCTTTAAAATGTCACTTATTAATAATTATCTATATTGGTGTTTTATTTGAAGAGATAACCAATGTGAAGCCTTGTTTGCACCCTTGGTTACCCAATAAAAAGGAATTTAAATGGATTTTTATAGATGTTGAATTCTACATACGGTCTTGGACTACTTTTGCCTGTGCAAGCTATCAGAGTTTTCTGTAATACCCAACAGCTGCTAGACAGGATGCACCTTCTTTTTCACCCTCTTCATGGGAGATTTTTGTCAGTAAATTGTATTTCCAGTTGTGTCTGTGAGATCTAAAGTCCGGGCATTGATCCTTTGGACTACCTGAACACTTTGGACGCTACCCTGAACTCCTAGCAGGTTGCAGGCTGAGATGGTCAGTCCTGCTAAATGTTTAACAAAAAGGCCCATGGTCCTTTTTCCTCAAAATAAAAATTGTCACTTCAGATGTTCTCCATCTTTAACAAGATATATCCCAGAGAATAATCTTTAATTTTCTGTTTTCAACAACATTTCTGGCATTGTCATTTAGTTCTCTGTTAAAGCATTTTCTAACACATTGGCAGATATCTTTAAACTTTGCCTGAGGTAATGCCAACTAAAGTTTCTGAGATAACTTAATCCTAAGGAAACCTGAATATGTTGCCAAGAAGGACATTGGCATTGCATTTCTGGTGATACAACCTTAAGCAAGACAGCAAACAGTGCCAGCTGAAAGACCCAGTGCAAGCAAATACAGAATTTGAGAGGAAGAAACCATAAATAGCATTTTAAATATGAATGAAAAGGAGCTCCGGGCACAAGAGAATTATTTTTCTTTTTTGTCTTAGTAGGATTCTCCAGATCATAGCTGGAATTCATGATCCTTTGGTTCTTCCTCAGGTATACTGTAGCCACAGCCTCCTTTTCTGTGATATCTGTTTTCCAAGGTCCATTAAGAGTGTACACTCTGTGTAAATTGAATATTATGTCTAGAGAGACTGTCCTGGTATTGCAGGTCCTGTTGTAACACCTACAGAAGCAAATGGATCCAGAGCTGCTGCTGTGTTGCCAAACCACTTTGTATTCTTGATTCTTCTTCTGTATTCCTCAAGGGCTGGTCAGCAAAATGGTGTGAGAGAATTGTTTTAGAGATTTGTTGTTGTCAAGAGTGAAAGGAAATTGTCAGCCTGAAACAGAACTGAAAAATGTATCTTGTATTTCTGCAGACAGGAATCATTTTGGAAAGAATCAAGAAGAGTAAAGTTTGATAGTGATTCTTAGAATGAAGTACAAAATTTTTGAAACTGGCTGAAGTGAAAATAGCCTGCACTCCCAAATATATTCCTTGCTTTCTAATTTGTCACGATACAATGGCTTAGACATATGTTTTTGCTTTTTTGAAAAATAGTCTAACTTAATTTCAATCACATAGATTTTTCTGCTATGATACCTGAACTTTGATAATTAAAGGAGCAATTGTATGATGACAGGATAACAGGCCTTCTGGATAGGAAGAAAATTGGTAGAAGCCATTTATCTTGACTTTTGCACGCCTCTCATGTGTAAGCTTGGGAAACATGGACTACATTAAAAAATGGTTAGGTGAGTGCATTACTCATTTAAGAGATATGTATCAAAAGAGTAATTCCTGATCAAATTAGAGGGATAGTTTGAGTGGGTGTTTACAGGAATTATCCTGAATGGTAAGTAGTGCTTTTTTAAGACAGGATGGAGAACACATTTATTAAATTCACAGAGAGCACCAGCTTGGCAATATATGTATGACAAACCAGGATTAGAACTACAACAGTGTTGATAAATTGGACAAATAGCCTGGAAAAATAGAATTTAATTAACAAGCTAAAAAATACAACGCTCTGCCTTTTTACACAAATAGAAAACCACACTTAAGCTAGAGGGTAATGCAGCAAATCTGCAGAAAGGTTTAGAATGAGTCACCAATAGAAATACCACTGGTTGTAAAAGAGAGACAGACACGTGTTTTTATTCAATGTGTGTTTACTCATTAAGTGTCACCTGTGTTACAACAGTAAGATTTCTGAGAGAGGTTACATCTTCAGTATGTGTTCTGTAAACAGTTTGGTTGATGGAGAACAAGATTAGCTGGACAGAAACCGAAGGACAGCAGTGAGAATGATAAAGATTGAGAGGGGACATTTGGGGAAAAATGAAGGTGTTAGATATTTTTGATCCAAAGAGTGGAAGTTTAAATAAAAGAAAGCTTAGATGAGGAGGGGAATGAACTCTTCCCTTTGTCTCCCTGTTGAATAAAAACAAATTATCTTAAATTGTGGCAAGACAAATACAAGTTGAACATAAGGAAAATTTTTCCAGGAAGAAGAAAAATGAAATTTTTGATCAGTGTCTGAGAGAGCACTGGAAATCCCACCTGAGAAATCCCTAAAAGATGTTTGGACAAATGTCAACCAGAAATAGCATAAGAATAATTTATCCAGTCTCAGAGTAGAGAAATGACTGGATGATTTCTTCAGTTATTTTCTGGTTTTGTTTGATATAATTCAAAATTTGTCATCATTTTTGACAATGTGTGTATTCTTTTGGCTCAGATAGTCCTACACTTGACTTTTAGTTTTTCTTTGCTTAAGACACAATGATTAATCTCTATTTCTGACAAACTGTCAACCAAAACAAAAGAAGTCTCTCACTCAGTATGTGCCTGACTTATCACAGGATCATGTTATCCACATTTTTTCCTGATAAATTATAAAGCCATGTGAAAAATTGGATGTACTTTTGCTAAATTTTCCCTTTGGGCCCCTACTCTGCCATCATTTTCATGTTCCCCCAGGGATATTTCTCTCATGCCACAAGTTCAAACAGTTACCAAAAGGTGTCTGCATCTGGCAAGGACCCTACAGAGAAGAGAACTCTCATTATAGAAACATATCCTCTCTCCCTTCTTCTCTCCTGAGGACAACAGGTAGCACCTCGAGTAGAGGGATAGACGATACTCATTCATTCCCAATCTGCCATTAAGATGTTCACTCTGACAGCTGGTGATCACGTTGTTATCTCTGCTCTCGCCAGGGGTCATTCCTGGCTTTGCAAAAGCATGCAGAGAATCCTTTCTAGTTGGGTAATGTCCTAAACTATTACATTTGAAAAGCATTTTCAATAAATTAGGATGAAGACTGAAAATACAGAAATCTAGGCAATCAAAGGAGAGGCTCCTATTGATTTCAGCAGGGTTGAATCAGATCCCTTACAGAAAATATCCAGAGGTTAATTCACTGATTATGAGGTTTTTCCTTCTCTTGTAATCAGTTATTTGGTCTCATATTAACAAAAGCATCTAGAGAAATATATACAAAGAAACAATGAAAGGACATTTTAAGAATGCTGCTTATGCCTTCTTTTACTTCTCTTTGAAATATCTGTCATATACCAAGTAATGAATAACTCAGGCAACCCAATTTCCCAGTGATAAAACCTTTACAGAGACTCCACTATTGCACAGTCTCTTCTTCTCTGCGTAATGTTATTTAATGTGAATTTTCTGCTGGGAAAGCACAAGTAGGCTAGATAAAATGGAAGTATTGCAAACTTGCTTGAGAGTCAAACTGAATTTTTGCCTCCTTCTGAATATAAAAGTTATATCAGTGATCAGTGACATTTCTGCTTTGCATTTTATACATCATTCGTTTCTGTATTTCCCAAATCCATTTCTGTAGTCTGACATATCTGTAAAATACCAATATTCTACAGAACACTGCCCAATGCTACTGTATGCCTACAATTTCTTTCCTGATACTCAGACACAGACACAAAATCATAGAATGCTGAAAAAATATGAATAGCTGTGATTCTAATTTAACCATTTAAAAATTTTTCTGCTGCCTAATAAAATTATTTCAGTCAGTAGTTTGCATTGCACACTGCTAAAGCAGAGCAGTGAAGTGCAAGGTTTGATTTCATCTAGCAAAAACCATTTAATTAGGAATCAAAAGAAGTCTGCCTGAAGAGATGTCTGTAAGAAATACACTTTGACAAAACTGGAGTGTGTCTAGGATTTTTCACCTTGTTTGTTTCTGCTCGTTGCCTTGCTTCTACTGATTAATGTGTGGTTCCTCAAAGCCTAAAAGATATATGCTGACAGATAGATTTTTTTCCTATAGCCCTGAAATTTGTTTGAGCTAAACTTTGCTGAACTAAAAAGCTAAGCAGGCATTGAACTTCTGCATGCACTACTTTTTTCAGACTGATGAGAGCTATTATATCATTCTTATGTTTTTTGTAGGTGTACCTGAATCGCAAACTGGATGTGGACAAAAATGAGTTGCAGAGAAGTGATAAAAAGCTTTTCCTTCAGCAAGTACCAGAAAAAAGTGTTTTCAAAAACTGCAGAGCAGTGGGTGGGTTTTGTTCACTTTCAGCTGGAGCAAACAGGCAAAGTTCAATGAAAATTTTGCCTTTTATTTCTGACTAAGGGATGCAAACAGCAAGTTACCACAAAAAGCCAAAGCACACAGGCAATTTGTGAATTACTATCCATCTTGCAAGTCCCTCTCAAGACTTGTGTATTTTGTGTATTCTGAAAAGGCTCCACCTTCAGCCAGTGCTGGTGGGTGACATACCTGCACTCTTCCCTTTGACTAAATTTGCTAAAATTGCTGGGGAAGATGTGCTCAGCCTTCCTTGCTCAGGAAAGCGAGCATTCTGCAGTCTGCCTCTCAATGCAGAGTAAAACAAAATCCCCCAGAGCACAGGCTGGCTTGCAGACATGTACATTTTCATCCCTCCAGGCTGATAACCACAGCCAGCAGTGTATGAATGAATGTGCCATGTATGCAGGAATTATGCAATACGTATCCGCACCGTCCAGTTCGCGTTAGCATCACTGCGAGCATCTTATCAGGCTGGGCTGCTTCACAAATGAATGCTGCCAGGCTGCTGGAATTATCTGCACAGTCAGATACTCATTTTTAGCTTTTTCATCATGGCTGAAGACAGCTCCACTTGATCTCAGCAAAGTTATTTTAAAATCTGAGAGTTTGCCAATGTTTCTTTTTAAAGGATCACATCTAGTGTGACTCATTACTCCTGGATTTCATTTGTCAGAGCAGCCAAGTAGTCTAGCTTTCAGATTCCCAATGGCCATTATCTCTGTTTGCTAACAGCTAAATGGCTGATGCATGGATACACATTATTCCTGTGTTTTCATGCAGAGAGAGATCTTTTGCTGGGAACAAAACATTAAAACAAGACACTAGAAGAATATGCTAATCCACCGATTTTAGAGAAAAAATGGTTATTGATTGGAAATATGTATATAAGGTATATTTTACTGGCTACTAGCTCTAGGGAGTTTATTAATTTGATTTCTTTACTTTTAGATTATATAATGGATATGTTCAAATAGAGTCTTATGCTACTGACACTATATGTTAAATAATAATTTCTAGCAGCAATCAATATGTTAATTCCAAATACAGCAGCTGGTTCCACAGTATGATCTTTCCTCATCAAACTACTGCCAGAGCCTGCCTCAAAGTAAGCATGTGAAAAACCTGTATGTGTTCAGCCATCCATTTAAGCCAGTGACTTAAATCAGGCCACTGAGTAAACCTGATTTTAGGCAAATACTTCGGTGAGTTAGGGTCTGAATCATTGTAAAATTGATCTGAAGAAACCATTTGATTAACTAATGTGAAGCTTGAACCACGTAATTATAAGATCACGCACATCTGGGGTAGAATTCATTAGACAACATTAGAGTTACCTTTTGATAAGCACAAAGAGTAAAATAATTGTTGCTCCATTAAATAGATGTACTACAGTTTGTGCATTTCATGTCTGCTATATGGTGCTGCAGATGCTTTCTGATTAGCAGTGAAATATGATGATGATGATGATCTACAATTGCTCAGAACAATTTCAATTGATAACTAGCTCAGCAGAGAAAATTCCTACCATTGCTTCAGGAGGTCAGAGCAAATGTAATCCAAAATCTTTCAAGCCATTGAAATTTCACATTTATAAAAAGATCCCCTCTTATCTAAGGGGGAGATAAGACTAGCATCAACAGTAAAAAGATATAAACATTTAAATTGATACTGTGATTACACTGTTTTTGGGTTTTTTTTGAGCAGTGTGCCTTGAGTGTACTCTAGTACCTTGCTACTAGTTATAGATCTATTCATGTGAATGATACTGGGCCAATTTTGAGTTGGTAGATGTGATAAAGGCAAGATTTCACTCTAAATATCAAATGGGAACATCTTCTAAGGTGTGGAAATCCAGACAGTGCTGACACAAAGCAGTTGCATGTGAATGTGTGACTACATCTGCAGCACAACTGTTGAGTGGAGTTTGCAATGAACCAGGCAAGCAGAAATTCCATTGTAGTATGACAATGAGTTTTGATAATACCATTACCATAAATGTGCATGGTCCAGTCACATAAATACATCACTTAATCCTTGAAAATGTTACATTTTAAAATATAATATGAATGTATTACTTGGAAGGAAGAGCAAATAAAAGAGCAGCAAATGGTTGGTTTGAGTATTAAATGGTTGATTAAGTAGATAACATCTGCTTGTGATGACACTTAAGTGTTGTCATCAAAGATTTTTTGTCATTTGAAAAGAACTAGACCTGTGATAATTGTATTTAAAAAAATAAAAAAAAACACTACCATGTGCTCTGTGCAATTAAACTACTTCTCTGCTGTTGCAAATATGTGTTTTAAGGTCCCTTAAAGAGTCATCAGCAAAAGCATTATTTTTTAATAAAAAAGCAAAAGCACGACAAAGTTCATTGGCAAGGTTCTCTCTACTACTCACTAGATGGTTAAAGCACACAGAGAAAAAGCCAGCTAATATCTAAAACAATGCATCTAAAATCAAAATCAACCCAAAAATTACCTATGTGGAGGCTGGGGGTGTGGGGTGAAAAGGGTAAGGAGAGGAAAATGAAGGAAAACAAAGGATAAGGAGGACCCTCCTGTTGAGTTGCAAGGTTAAACTGAGCCCTGAGCCCTTAAACTGACCAACAGTTTAAGCCTAAAGGTTTAAAAGCACTTGAACTTAACAACACTTAATTGATAGGTGAAATTAAACAATTTAATAAAAGCTTCATGTAGAATTTACTATAGCACAACATTAACCCACTTACAGGCCTTTCAAACCTGAAGTACTTAAGAATCCAGGAGAGCAACATTCCATTCACTAGGACATATTCACACTTGCATGCACACAGACCTAAAGAGTAGGTACAAGGTGTATATGTGAATAATTCCCCTTGAATTCAGTGAAGTACTCATTCCAGATGCCTTTGCATCTTCTAAATGGCCATGGGGTCAAGCCTTGAAGAGTGAGGGATATCAGCCCAGGATTCACTGCCCTTGTTTGGCAGTGATTCTGCAAGTATACCAAACCTGAGAGTTCACTGGCTCTGAGAGAAGTCCCACGCAGAGGCAGATTGCTGGTCACCTCCCACTGTGGTCCAGGAGAGCTCAAAGTGTCTCACTTAGGACCCCTGTTTGCATGGTCGCAAGACGGTTGGCTTTAGTCATAATAATTTTTCATCCTGGCTGCAGTTCAGGTTGTTAATTTCCTTTGAAATTTCAGTTACAAAAATGTTACTTCGCTTGGGTTGTTATTCAGGCAAGAAATGTAAGTTTCCAAGGCTGTTCATTAGAAACAGGAGCTTGTTAGCATAATTTCGTGGAAGCAGACTATTTCTGATAAGCTCAAGAGGAGCTTAGCCCAGGTGCTGTTCGTCAAGGCTGAGGCCTAATGAGCATTTCTTAGATCACAGTGTGGCTCGAGGGAGCAGGGGCAGGGGAAATGCACCACCACATCTGCCCATTGTATAAACTAACATGTGATTAGAACAATAAAACTCGGAATAATTCAAACAGTTACAGGTCCCTTCCAACTTGAGACATTCTATCATTCTGTGATTCTATGAACAGTTCTAGGTCAAAAGACTTTCTGTATGGTTTGGGAGTCAGCAGAATTTACGCATTCAAATGCCAAAAAAAGGTCATATGTGTATCGACATGCTGGTATGTCCATAACACTGAGCGAGCACTTTTCAGAGGATCCACAAGCATGGCATTTTCTGACCTCTCTTACATCCAAGCACCCTGGTAAATGTCTGGACTTCAGACATCGCCTGTCTTCCTAGGGTGTCTTGCAAACCATTATTTGAACAGACTGTATCTGGCCTTGAGAGGGGCCTGTCTGTGGTCCTGAACAAACATATTTGTCTTGATATGTCTCCAATCTATCTGTGACTGTGTTACATATCTGGGTACCATTTTAATTTGGGTACTCATAATAAGGAGGAGTAGCGACCTTAAACCCTCTTTAATCCCCCAGTAAACCCCTGCATTGTGTACATCTTCCCACCAAGGTCAGTTCTCCTCACAAATGGGTTGATGTGATATTTCAGTGTGTAATTTAGGAGAAAGCAGCTGATAAATTAATTTCTAATACATCAGCCCTGCGTTGCAGGATAAAGCCCAATCTGATAGAGGGGCAGTGTGGCTTGTGGGCAGCATGGCACTAGCATTCAGGGGCTGTGAATCCTCTGCCTGGCTGCAGTGCATTTTTTTTTCCACGGAGTGACCTTGAACACATAATTTGTCCTGTTATAATATGAATAAGATGATTCAGACTTCAATTTAAAACACTTCAAAATCTATGCTTGAAAAGATCTATATGAGCTTTAGCTATTATTGAAAGCAGTGCTAGGATCTGCACCAGGTCCCCTCTGTTTCTGCATCTATTGTTCCTTATCTTCATCGCTCCTTTTGTCTTCACTCCTTAGCCTCCCACAAACCCCTTCCCATAATCAACCTTCATAGACTGCACTCAAAATAGACCCCTTCAGCAGCCTGAAATAACTACTTCAGTTTAAAGCAAGTAAAGATATAAAGAACAAGTCAGTAAACAAGCTAATGATTTTCCCCAGTAATCCAAAACAATTAAATAAACTTACATATGATCCTTGTGCTCCCATTCCTCCTGCAGTTTTTCCTCTTTCCTTCTTTGCTGTTTTGCTATTATTACTTGGCATGCTACACCTGCTCGAATCCAAATGGTCTGAAAGGCAAGGGATGTGTCTTTTTCTCTTTACTGTGCCTTACATACAAATGTAGGAATGAACATTACATTTGAAGCATTTTCTGAACACTTTGATGATTTACTGTTCTGCATCTTTGTAAACACTTTGTTTTCTCCCCTGCAGTGAATCAAGTGCCTCTTTTGGATCTTTTGTCACTGATTCTTTCTGTGTGTTGCAGTTTTCTCTGCCGCAGAGCTGAGATGGGTTCTTTTGAAAGCATTTGCTTCACATTCATTTATTTCTTGCAGAGTCACGTCACCCCAGGGCTTGATTCTCACTGCCTTTTGCAAACAGTTTCTCCCACTACTTGGGGCTACTGATGATTTCTTCCTGCTCTCTCTCTCTCTCTCTCTGACGAGTGTGGGTTTTCCCTTGAGAACTGTACCTGATTTCTGAAGAAACTAAAGGTTGTAACTGCATGAGAAGGAGCAAGGGGCTGTGTTATACCATGCCCAGTCTCTGACAGGCACAGCCAAACCCCTAAGGAAGATGACCAGAGGGTGTCACTTCCCTAGGACACCTCTGCAGGTCAGGTCTTTCTGACTAGAATTTTTTGTAGTGGTATAATGATGTTTCCTCTCCCTCCTCTACTTCTGGACTCACTAATATACTATCAACATATATATTATATTTTTAACATAAAATGACAGGGAACAGGGAAGTAAGGCTGCCTGCCATTAACCTCAGAATTAACATTTTCAAATAAGTACCCAGAAGGAGTCCTGCAGTCCAAGAGATCATCATTATTTAATAGCACAGTTTGCATGTAATTCTATTCTTAGAATCATAGAATGTTCTGGTTTGGAAGGGACCTTAAAGATCATTTAGTTCCAAACCCCCTGGCATGAGCAGAGTCACCTTTCACTAGACCAGTTTGTTCAAAGCCCCATTCAGCCTGTCCTTGATTGCTTCCAGGAATGGAGCATCCACAGCTTCTCTGGGCAACCTGTGCCAGAATCTCACCACCCTCAAAGTAAAGAATTTATTCCTAATATACCTAAATAAATCTAAATCTACTATCCTTAATTTTTAAACCATTACCCCTCATCCTATCGCTATGTTTCCTGATAGAATGCCACCCTGTCTTTTCTGGAGGCTCCCTTTAAGTACTGGAAGGCTGTAATAAATAAATTATTCCTCTTCATGGAAATCATAAGTAAAAGGCAAGAGATTTATAGGATCTGAAGAGAAACCAGAGTTCACTTATCACTTCTGGATTGCTCTTAGTGATACTGTGGCAGACTTGAATACTTTAGACTGAAGTGTAAAATACACAGATTCTGGTATAAACAGTAATAGAAAAGACATGTAAATCTTTTTGCATTATATTTATATGAAGATAATGAAGAGTAGAAGCTTCACTCTATCATCTAGCCAGAATGCACTAGGTAGTAGAGCTACACAATTCATTTATTTCAGGCTCTCATTTGATCCACATAAGGTGCTCTTTTTCATCTTCCTTCCTTTCTCAGTTTTTTTTTTTTTTTTTTTTTTGAACCCTAGTTTCCAATGCAAATAAAAGTTCAAAGTAAAATTCTGTCCACAATGCCAGGCCTACTTCAGGTGCTGAACCTCTCTGGGAAGACTTACTTGGTTCTTCTTGCTCATTTGTGAGTTTTCAGGAATTCTGTCTGGGATATTTGTCTGCAGAAAAGGAGAGAAAAAGGAGAGAGGACATTGGAAATACGTCTATATACAAAAGATTAAACCAGAAAAAGACATTGACCGTTTCCTTTCCTTGACCACGTATGGCAATTAGCTTAATTGTGTTAAAAGTAGATTAGACATTAGGAAAAGATCTACCTATAAGTACAGGGGAACTGGAATAAACTACCAAGGAAACAGATAAAATATTTTCGTGGCAAATTTCTGTGAAACGGAAATATCTGTCAAAGGTGATTTAGTTACCTTTACCTTACTGCAAAGCAATAAACTGGACACTAGGAGATCCCCCTGTGCTCTTCCTTGCCTTCAAATACAAATTGGCATTGAAGACACTTCATCACCAGGCCTTAGCTCCCAACAGCATTGTATATGGCTGTAATTGGTTTAACTAGTCCAGAAAAACACTCCTGCCCATATTTTTAAAGAGGCAGGCTTCAGAAATCTGTCAGTGAAATAAAGCCTGAAAGAGAGCATTCCATCTGGGGTAACCCTTTTTTGCCGTATGTCAGTCCCTGTGAAATGTTTTATGTATGTATTCTTTGGAAATCATCTAGCAGAAACAGCTGTGTGTGCTGCCCACCTGCTCAAGCCTACAATCTAGTGTTATTTCAATTAGATTTGATTGCAGGAAAAGTTTATGAAACAGCTATCAATGATTTCATGCCATCTGGCTTCCGCTTTTCTTCTGTTTAGAGAGACCCTGTGTTTACATTGATTGGCCTTCTATATATACAAGCATGATTGAGTTTTATTATTCTTTTTATTTGTCTGATAGCAGTGTGCTTGGTGTCTTGCAGTGTGCTGTACAAACTTACAACGGAGGAGAAATGTAAAGATTTCATATCATGAAGTCTGGATCAGGCACACATGAGGCTTCAATTGAGAACACACCAAAAAAGAAATTATATTTTAAAAATCTTAGTTTATTAATTAGGATATATATAATATATAATTTTATTTTTTTTTTACAGAGGGTAAAATGACTTGGTTTTAGCCATGAAAAATCGAAGTTTTCAAACAAGAGAGTAATTTGGTTCCCTTCCAGAGTCAACAGAAGGAGACATAAACTTTATCAGGAGGAGTTGATCCAAAGACATGTCTCGGGTCAAGTCTCTGGAGTCACTTCTTTCCTCTGTTCATTATCATGGGAGCTTGGACACCGAGACGAAGATGGGCTTACCTTCTCACCTGCTAAAAGCAGACATGAGTCATCCCTTGACTACAGAAGTCCTTGTCTACTTTTAAACTCCTCAAATTATGGAAATATTATCTTTGGCTATTAAATTTTTTCTAATTAGCTATTTTTTCTTTGATACTATTTAGAAGTTTACTCTCAGGTGCAAGATGAACATAAGTCCTTCAAAATGTTGGCATTATTTTTCTTTCTCCCCCCAAATTCTTGGTGTTTCTGTTGTCTGTGAGGATTTGGTGCATAAAAGTTAATCTGGAAGTGAGTGTTTCACTGGTAGAACAAATTTGTCTTCTAGCTCTGACCTGATTTCAGTTATGGCAGGCGTTAACCCTGGTGTATTTGAACTTGACATTTCAAATGACAGCTGAAAGGTTCATCCCTGTTTGTGCAAATCAGCTCTAGGAAATGACAGTTCAAACTCACACTACTATCTTGCATGTTTGTGCCTCCTGAGAGGAACCAAATTTAGGTGCATGCATTGACTTTGGAATTAACACCATCTGCTCACACTGTGCCTGCCTAAGATTTGCTTGGGCTGCTTGCCTCTTTCTTCCCAGAAGGATGACACGCTTGTGGGGCTTGCAGGTGGTCTGGGCATATGCTAGGCTGTCAAACTCAGTGGTCTGGAGGCATCCCTACTCTTTGGAAATACTATAACCTTTTGAAACTCTACAGAAAGGGCTATGATACCATTAGAGGGTCCAAATCCCTTCTATATTTTCATTACAGTGTTTATTCCATAGCTGTGTGCCTGCCTGTAATATTAAGTACCAACATAAATTAAACTAAAAGAAGCAGGATAAAACTGTAAATGTTCTCATGAACAGTGTCTCCTTTTATTTTCTATAGTGCCCACTACAGTGGGGATTTGCTCCTGACTTTCATCACTTTGTGTGACTGCAGCATAGATGTCACTGTGCTGTTTCTGTTTAAACCAGTGTGCAGGCACATAGCGAACCTTCAGTGGAAATTAGCTGTTTAAACACCTTGCACCTGGCCTCTGGTACTTGCAAGCTGAGAACCATGCTATCTCATATGCTTCTGCTGTCTTTTAAAAACAGATTAAGAACCTTAGAATTCTATATATTTTCCTTGCTTTCACCATGGCACGAAGTTTCAGATGTTTTACTGGGAAAAGAAAAAAATGCACAGGCCATCTGGAGTGGAAAACAATGTACTGTTACCACATTTTTAAACCAAATATTTGAAGAAAGTGAACAATTCTCTTTAAGCTCAATGAAAATGGGGGAAATGGCCAACTTATTTGCTTTTGCAGATTTCCTTATGAATTATTTACTACTTCACTAAAACAACTTATGCTAATAATATTCTAACAAGCAGTGCAGGTCTGACTCATGTTCGGCTGAAGAGATATGTTAGGAGAACCCAGGAAACTTTGCTGTAGACTCACATAATTCTCTGGAATACAAATGGTATAATTACCCCAATACTGCTGAATATATATGAATGTAGGCAGCTGTAGAGCATAGCTTCCACATACTTGCAAGGATATGTTTAAAGAGTAGCTAAATACTGATTTTACCATTATTCTTTTATATTTTTATTATGAATTTGCATGACCACAGCACGAAGTGGCCAGACTAAACTGTAATCAGTGTCATCAGTAAAAGAGCATGTCTGCAAGAACCTTTACAGGTAAAACCAGTGAGTCCTGTGCTGGGAAACACAAGATATTGAGGCATGGGTACATGCACACTAACACCATGGATAGGTGTTGCATGTTCATTGTTTACAGGAGTAGCACCCTGCTGTATCACAATCAGCTACAAGATTTTTTTGTCTCTATATGTGCAAGAACATTGAGGCACCTCAATCTGAGACATTTCAAACCAGGGAACTAGGAGGATGAACAACTTTGGGTCCACCTGAAATACAGTGATTTATTCAAACCTATTTCATGAGGTTGTGAAAGAGCCAGGTCTTGACTCAGACTTTCTAAGTCCCTGCTCAGATCTTTGCCCCAGGATGAATCCTCTTGTAATCAGCAATGCACTTTGAAACCAACTGCTTAGAGTCTAATTATTACCAGATCAATTCCTGTACATTCAGAAATATAGAAAACCCAAATGTTGTTTGGGTTCTGAAAGTGCTAAGATATACACATGTGCTTAATTCTAATCCTCTGGGCTCAGTGGAACAGATCACATGTTTAAAGTAAGGAACATGGCTAAGTCTTTGCAGGAGTGGGACTAAATGGTAAAAATTTAAAATCTCTATAGTAATTGGCTGCTCTCCATTTTGATGAATGTAGCCTTCTGGAAAAACGGAAGACACCCCATCACCAACACAGAAAATAACAACCCCGACAACAAGCTAACACAAAGAGTCTGAAAGAAATGTGTTATTGTCATGAAGAGAAAATCAGCAATACAATTGGCAATTTGAGGAATGGATACCTCATTAAATAAATACATGTGCAAAGCAGAGGCTAATAGTACTGCCAAAAATAGACCTGCAGAATATGGAAGCAATTGAGCTATTTCATTAGAAAACTTCATACATTGAGTGCATCTGATCTTAGATGTGCAGTAAGAATAAGCAGCATTTGTCATATATATATATATATATATATATATATATATATATATGAGCTTATATATATATTATATTGGACAGCATGCTGAATAAAGTCAAAGTGGAGGAAAGTGAGTAAGAATCAGTAAAACTAATCTTAGTCCATTATCTGTAAATAAAACGAGGCAAAACTTTTGTTATAAACCTCAAGCCATTATGGTTTTTTTAGCAACTTAAAAATCATCTCAGATTTGTCAAGATATGAAAAATGGTTCATGAAATATCTTGAGTAAGTGAAGGTTTATTTATAAATCTCCATTGAATGCATGCAGATCTTTATTTTTCTGCATAGTTTCAGAGCGATATGAAATAACACTTTGTGGCTTGACACTCTGAGCTGTGTTTCACCAGAGGAGGTTTTTGTAACTCTGGATAGATCTTCAGCTGGTGTAAATTTTATTCCAGCTGAGCATCTGGTCCTTATTTTTACTGGTTTTATACTAGCCAAATTAATATCAAAACTGTGAAAAAATATGTTCATAAAATAAACATGGTATTCAAAATATATTGCTGAAGAAGAATTGTTTCAAAACAGATGCTGGATTGTCCTATTGAATCTTTTCTCTAT
The DNA here is from genome assembly GCF_024509145.1 of Vidua macroura. Taxonomy (NCBI): domain Eukaryota; kingdom Metazoa; phylum Chordata; class Aves; order Passeriformes; family Viduidae; genus Vidua; species Vidua macroura. The sequence continues at coordinate 59,460,421 of NC_071574.1, forward strand.
CTTGTTACATTAGACATACAAAAATGTAAGAGAATGGGGACAAATAGGAGAACTTGAAGAGTACACAGCACCTGGAAGGCAACTGAGAGCAAAATTTACATACATCACAATATATCTAACTTCCAGAATAGCTCTTGTTTCTTCAAAAATATATTGTGTGACTCAGAAACTCTTAACTAATACAGCACTTTCTGTTGCACCCAAAATAGAATAGAATAGAAAATTACATTTGGGAGGTACCTACAATGACCATCATGTCCAACTGCTTGACCACTTCAGGGCTGAGCAAAAGTTAAATCATGTTTATTAAGGACATTGTCCAAATGCCTCTTTAACACTGACACCCTTGAGTCATCAACCACTTCTCTGGAAAGACTGTTCCAGCGTTTGACCACCTCCTCAGCAAATAAATATTTCTAAAGATCCTGCCTAAACCTCTCTTGATTCAGTTTTGAACCATTCCCATGTGTCCTGTCACAGGATAAAAGGGAGAGGAGATCAGCACCTCCCTCTCCACTCATCAGGAAGCTGCAGAAAGTAACAAGGTCACCACTCAGCTTCCTTTTATCCAAACCAGACTAGTCTAGAGTCCTCAGATGTTCCTCCCAGGACATTCCTTCCAGCCCTTTCACCAGCTTTGTTACCCGCCTCTGAATGCATTCAGAGACCTGAATCCTTCTTGAATTGTGGGGCCCAGCACAGCACACAGCGCTCCAGGTGAGGCCAGCCCAGCGCTGAGCACAGCAGGACAGTGACCTGTTTTGCCCAGCTGTGCTGTTTGATGCACCCTAGGACAGGGGGTGCCCTCAAGGCTGTTAGGACCACTGCTGGTTCACATTGAGATGCTGTTTTCCTTGAAACTTGAAAAAACACTAAGTTGAAAAGCAAACTATAAATGGGCTGTAAAACCTTTGGCTAAAAAGGTAACTTCACCCTATATGTTCCTCGGCACAGGGTGAGGACATCTGAAATGCAGAACCCAAGGAGCAGTGGAGCTGAACTGTCTTTCTAAGCAGCTGGTGCTTTTCTGACACGGTAGTGCCATAGCAGCAGCTCCCTCTGGGAGGCCTAAACCACGGTGTAAGTCACCCCCTACACACAGATACACACACCACATCCCCAGAACCACAGCCTCACATGGTGTTAGGGTAAAACATGTAGCATGTTTGCACTGACAATACTGAGATGAAATGCAAGCATCATGCAGCCCAAATTTCCAGGAGCAAGAGGCAACCAAGGACTCAGGTACCTCAGAATAACAGACCTGTTATTCTTCCTTCTCAGGTACAACTTTGCCTTCCTTCTCAGGTACAACTCAGCATAAGGAGAGATGCATGCAAAAGAAGCAGCATACTGAGCCCCATCCAAACCCTGCCTAACAGCCTTCAGGAGACTGAGAGGCTTCTGGCATCTTACCTCTACTTACTTGCAGTCTTGGCGCCCGTACTTGCCTCTCTCAAGACAGGAAATAGTATGTCAGGGAAGACAATGGGAGCTGAAAATGCCTGAGATAAATCTTCAGAAATCTGATGGTTTTTTTAGGAGTATTTCTAGAACTCCTGTGCTTATTAAATTGCACATTGATTTCTGAGTCCCCCACATACTATTCAGGTTTGATGCCAGCTGCATCTAGGTGAAGTCAGTCTGCTCCATTTGACTTCATGCTCCCTATATGCTGGCCATACTCAGCTTTGTCCTTGTCACCCACCATCTGCCTGGGGTCCAGTTTTTCCACTGTACAAAACTGTGTGTGGGCCAAAACATGTTCTAGGAGCATCTTGATGGCAGCTGGGACACTTCCCTCCAGTAGATATGTCCATCTGCCTGGGACTTCAGCAAGCATTGGGGAGAGCCCTCACGCTGAATGCATTGGTATCAGAGCGAGTTGCAGGTACTTGGATGGTAAGATTTGAGAGTGGGCCAAGGAAGTGTTTACATCCAGTAGCTAGCATAGCCATTGATGGTTTCATGTAACTTTGCAGAATTCTGTCACAAACATGTAGCTCTCAAATTGTTCTGGAAATAATAGACACTCCTAGGCAAGTTCCACACAGGCATTTTCAGAGTGCACAGGCAAATTCAGGATAAACATGTGAAGGAGTGGCCTCATTTCCCAGGTAGATAATCAGTGGTTTCAAACTTTAAAAAAAAATAATTTTCCTTTCTCTTTAGGTAATCAATTTTTCTGTTAAAGAAACTATAGTGCTGACATTGTGCTATTAGTTCATGTCAATGATATAATCACTTTGTGATGAACACCAAAAACTCATCAAACTCCTTGGTAAAAATAGCATTATTATACATATATGCATGTATTTATAGTTGTCTCTGCATCTTTTGATGTATGAAGTGTATATTCATCTTCTACCACCTTTTAATTCAATTTCCAAGATCCAGTTTCCACCATCATTTAAATCTATGGAGGTACACAGACTTGTAACTGTCCCTTGGTTTATTTTGAAACACAGCATGAAAAGAAATTTACCATATGGACAATTGGGCAGGGCTTTTTTGCTTATGTTATACCCATACATAGAAATCTTTTACTTGCATTGAATTTGACTGACCAATTCAAGTCCTGGATGTCCTCAAGAAATGACCCTGAGCTTTAGACTACAGGAATAGTATGACAAGTCATGCCATTCAGAAGTAGTAAGTATTAGATGGAAGTCCCAGGCAAGAAGAACCCTATTCTGATGATGAGCAAATTTAGGATGCTTAAAAATGCACAGTGAGCTTCATAATATGCTTGTGCTTACAAGGAGATTTAGGTAAATGTTTGTTCAGGTGAGTAAAGATGAGATTTCTTGGCTTCCTACATGCATTTCAAATTTCCTTAGAAACCAACTGGATTAAAGATATAGTGAGAAGATGAAGTGAAGGTATCTCTACCAGAAAAGGCTTCCCATCTTCAGGTATTGGCCTTCCTCAAAAGCTGGTTCAGTGGGATGTGAGAAACAAGGGCTGAGAAGACATTACAATCTCTCCCTTAACTGGGGTAGTATCTAGATTTTCAGGTTACACATGGGGTAAATTCTCTGGAGCTTTTCTCCTCTTTGAACATATTTTTTTTCTCATAGTTTTAATGACAGAGAGCTCCCAAAGGAAATTCTTACACTGAATGGGAGATGGTTAAATACCTGGAGAACATGAGTTGCTCATTGCTTCTAGAACTTTTCCAGAAATGACTGAGGGAATCAAATCTTTAAACAAATCCAGAACCAGGGAATTTCAAATTGTTCCTCATCTTCAAAACTCCTTACTCTTTTTACCTCTACCATGTTTCCTTTTAAAAGATGACTCTAAGTAAGAAGGAACCAAAGAACTTTGCTGTTCAATCTTCCTATTATTTAAAGCATTTCACCTGTTAAAAGTAAGACTGTCCTTTGATGGAAATGTTGAGTGGCATGTCACTCTGCCTTAAATCTGAGCTGAAAAAATTCAATTAGCAATGAGGAAGGATAACGCTAAAATATATACTGCAGTAAGAGGACCAGCAGAGAGAGTACAATTTAGAATGATAGCTAGATCAAGCACAGCAGACTTGATTAAAAATTTAGCAGTTCTGCTGATGAATGTCCTAGTTCAGATTTTGAAAACATCTATGAACTTAATTTTCCACTGATTAAATAATCATTTTATAAACCGTGTATAATTCATGTAATGTTAACTCAACAATCTTGTGAAATATGACTGCAGCTAAACAGTTAACTCCTGCTCAGTGAAATAGGACTTGCAACAGACCGTTAGCATGAGCTGGTCAGGGTAAAACTCTTGATCTTGGCTGCCCAGTGCCTTCACATCTGTCACTGTCACTGAACACAGACATATATATATCATCTGAGGTACTCCTTCCGGGCGAAATCCCCATTTCAAGTGTTTCCAAATAAGGGTCCTTAGCAGTGGGTGCCTGAATCCAAGGTTCAGCACCTTTACACAAAACCTGCACTTGAGAGATGCTGAACAATTGATCTCAGATAAATCCTTAAGAAGTAAGGTGTAATCATCATTGATTTCAAAGAAAATTAGTGCCCTCTAAAGTGTAAAACTGCAATAACCCAGGTTATTCTTCACTGACTTCATCCCAGATGATTGTGGTAGCAAATTATAGTACACCCTGGAAAACAGCTCAGTTTTGCTGCAAAAAATTGCCAGTGAAGTATAGCATAGAATCATCCACACTTCTTAGAGAGGTGAGGCCTTGTTAAAATGTATGGCAGCAAAATTATGTTTCAAAAATACTTACAGAGATAGCCAGGCAAGACAGATTATGAATTGTAAGGATAGAGCAGGTTTTGACTTCCATCCGCCTTGATGAGAAAATTCAATGGGACTTAGCAGAAAAGTGGGAATATAAAAATAGTGGAAACCAGGAGACAACTGGTAGTTATCAGAAAAATTAGGTTCTAGAAAGGTCTTAGAATCACTTTAGCAGAGTCTAAAATAAAGCTCAGTATATCTACAAAATGAGTCATACGGTGTAGAAGCACATGGTGAAGTGCGGGGCTGAGAGACCTCAGAGACTGGTTTTCACCCAGTGCGAAGAGAAAATATACAACTAAATTTAATTGGGTTTCAATCAACAAGGGAAGAGCAATGGGAAAGTTGAAGAGATTGTTCATTGCACATCACAATACCAAGGATTTTGAAAGGCCAGAATAAACATTTTAATTTCATATATTGAGCAGAAATATAGAAAAGCATATCTTTAAGAATACCAGCACAAGAAAGAATGCTTTAAAATTTTGTATGATTTCTAGGATTCCTAAATGTGATTTTTAGGGTTCTTCTCCACTCAAACATGTTCTTATTTATACTACAATTGATGTGGAGTGATATAATCTCTTTGGAAGAAAATGGGAGAAATTAATATCCCAGTTATAACTTTTCTAAGTTTTTTTGGTGTAAATCCAAATAAAACCCAACAAATACAGACTGGCTCACAGCTTTGAAATGTGCTTGAAATTTGCTGTAAATATTGAAATTACATTTGCCTTGCAGTTTTGCCCGGGTGTCATTATGAGGTGTTAGTTTCACTGATGCCGCAAGGACTGTGAACTTGGATTAAAATTAGTGAGAACTTTGACATGCACATTTACAAAAAATCATCTGTGCATTGTAACACAGTTTTTCCTCTGCCTTGCACCTCTGAGGACCCTCATGTATTCCAGAATTTGGAGGCAGTAAAGAAGCCAAAAACATACTTGAGAAAAAAAGGCAAATGAATGTGCATTACACTTCTCCAGAGAATGCTGCAATTGCTTGTATGTGGGACTTCTAATGGCCAAGATTTCCAGCAGCCCCTTTCCTGTTTTCTTCACCTCCAATCGATGCCAAAATATCTTATTTTTCGCATGCTGTAGCAGATTTCATGGGTAATTTCTGTACTTGTCTTGCTCTGGAGGCTATTAAAAGCTCGGAGGAAAAGCATATTGACTGGGAGGTTTTTCTTGGCTGAGGCCCATAATAGTGAAGCAGTGAGCCCACGTAATCAGGATCCACCCTCACGAGTTTAAAGCTCAGTCTAAAATCCACCAAGCACTCAGAGGAAAAGCACATAATTTAATACATGTCAGAATTGCATGCAAATTGCTAAATACAGTGAAATATTTTCAATGTGTGCAATGTGAACCATGCTCATGGAGCCCAAGCTGAGTCCCTGAGCAGCATCTGAGTGCCCTATCTGTTACTCCTGAGGACCAGCCAGTCTGCAGTCAGGCTCCCAGAGCTCTTCTCACTTGCCTTTAAGACACATACTGACTGATAAAAGTTTATCCTCCTTTCACTCCCTTTCTTGATAATGCAAGTTATCAAGTCTCCTGACTGTGATTTATACCTTACCCCTTGTTCAGAGACAAGAAATGAAAGTGGCATCTCTCCTTGAAGATGAGTGGAAATGTTTAGATTGCATAAGTTCCTTTGTGCAGATGGGTCCCTGCTTTCAAAATCGCCTTTTTGCTCATGGAGGAAGCAACATGGTCTCAGCTAAATGCTACAATGCTTATTCTGTCACCAGGTGACATCATGTTGCCATGGCAATGCTTGGCAGCATTTCATAGAGGATTTCTGTATTTCAGATAATGGAATTTAAAAAGGGCTTTGGTCTGAACTTTTCAGGGTCATTTCAAAACAGAAGACCCTGCCTTATCTGTTATAAGGAAAGGTGGTGGGGCAGGGGGAGGTGGAATCCAAATCTCAAACCGGGCCATAGCAAGCAAGCTAGGGATAGCTCATGTAAAACTGAGAGGAACTAGGTATCCCCTAGGTATCAAGGTGCACTAGGTATCCCCTCCACTCAGTCATTTCTTTACTTAAGCTTGAGCTGTGATGGTGCTGGACTTTTCACTTATAGGCATATGCCCTACAGCACACACATCTATTCGCAAATTAATAGCTTTCATCTGTCACATAAAATGGTGTTTCAAATTTACATCAGTGACTTTACCAAGAGGTTTCCTCATCACTAGCTGTCATTCTCAGAATGATCAGGAAGTACTCTGAAAAATCAATGGCTTCTTCTGAATAATGGGAACATCTGCTTTTGAAAGTGATGTAATTTCATCAGATCAACTTTTTGATACATGCTGTTTTGTACTCTGTTAGATGGCTAAAAATTGATTGAAAGAACAGTGCCAGTATCTGAAACTTATAAAATAAAATAGTTATCATCTGAAAAGTCAGGTTGAAGTTTATGAATTTCAGCACAAAAGCATGGCATCATGGGAAGCTTGATTACTTTTACTGGGCAATAGAAAAATCTGTATTTTCAGTATTCAGATACTTACTACATTATTGATCACATGTGTACATTCTGGTTTTGAGAACAAAGGAAAAATTATTCAGTGTACATTTAAGGCAGCCAGAAAATAACAGTTTCTTACAAAAATTATTAGGAATTCCTAAATTCTTATGCTTTTCTTTCAAAAGAGCCTTCAAGCAGAAAGTGTGCAGGACAATTATGGATCTATAGATCTGGGCAGCATGCAAATGAAAATGCATAGCAAGCAATAATAAAGTTAATCACCAGAGTTCTTGCCTTTGGGTAACTACAGTTTAGCTGCTTCTCATTTTTGCTAACACTTAGAAAAACTAGGGAGATGTCAACAATATTCTCTTTTCAAAGTTTGTTCTGGTGTGGGTAAGTATTTGCAATTTGCATGAAACGGCACTAAACATCTTTTATCTCCCACAAATAAGTATCAAGTAATCATTTTAATGAATGGGCACACCCAATGATGCACAGACATTAATGTCAATTCCTCCATATTTATTAAATAACTATACATTTCCTCATACATTATTGCAGTAAAGTGTGTGATTCTTCCCAGACTCAGAGCACATCTTGAACATTATTGAAAAATTGTGAGTAAACATGGGAAAACTGCAAGGTATTTGCACATTAACTTTCAGTAGTTATAGTTTAAATAACCCCATTAATGTGTGATATTATGAAGTTTATTACTTAGAGCCATGATGAGCATAACGAGTGAGCAAATGGGAGTACTGCAGAATAAATAACACTTCTTTGCTTACAAACATCCCCATAAGTTACAATAATAAAGTGTATAAAGTGACAACCCAGGAAGAAGCATCGTTCAGTTGGCTACACTAAACTTTTCTTCCTAGGAAATAAAAGAAGCTACAATAAATTTTTTATTTGTAAAGTTAATTTTTCATTATATTGACTAACACAAACGAAATCAAAATGTCAGCAAATGTTTTGGTTTGATTTAGCCTATTACTTTAAAAGATGTTACTCATCTCAAAGGTGGTTTTTGACACTCTTAATGTGTTTTTGAAGAGAGCTTTATGGTCTACAGCTAAGACTCCCTGAAAGTTTCCAGTGTAAATCAAGAGGGAAGTAGAGGGGGTAAGTGGAGTTTTATAGGTTTGTTTTGCCATACACAAACGTAGAGTCAAATGTCATTGAAACCTCCTTTCATTGTACTCAAAAGTTTATCTTTTAGAAGTGAGAAGGACAACAGTTTGCTCTTGGGCCAGTGGTGTCTTTCTCCAGTGTTTTTTCCAGGTGACAAATCCCATTGAAGGGACCAGATTTCACCACAGGAATGAGTGAACAGGATTTGTCCTATAGCAAAAATAAGATTCCACGATGCATTTAAATTAACTTACAAGTTTAGTGTAAGCTTTTCTACCCACATTCCATGTGTTATGTGCAGACAGGGAGCAGAAAACCCAATCAGAGCCCAGCCTCTCCAGAGCCATTTCTCAGAAACTGGACGGTGAGACTCCCTCCTTGCACAGTGCTGCAGAACTTGAGCCTGCGTAGGATCAAGCAAATGAATAAAATGGTGAAAAGTTAATCATGAGCAATTAATATTTCCATCCTGCAACAGAAATATCAGGATCTGGGGTGCTTGAAGTTAGAAATTTTACTTAAAAAAAAACCCAAAAAAAAAACCAAAACAACACAACCAAACAAAAACCCCCCTTGCATTTTAATAAAGAATTATTTATTCCAAAGTGAAATTAAAGTTAAATTCTCATTTTTCTGATGAATGAATACTTTATATAGAAAAAGACCCCAAATTTGCAAGTATCAAAATAACCTAATAGTTTATGTTTTTTTCCAGTGTAGTCAAAATCCTCTATGTCAGTAAGGTTTCTGACTTTGGCTCAGTTACAGGAGGTTCAGGACTCTGCTGCAGGCATGGTATCAAAGCAGCTGAATTGTGGTGTCTGTAGGACACCAGATGCTGGGAGGACAAAGAAGTTGAGTATGATCTATTGGAAATATAATCATTCTGGATTTTAAGCCATGTTCATTACTTGCCTTGTTCCCAGAAAGAAATTTTTCCCTTATAAACTCGTTGACCACAATTAAAGAAAAAGCGTAAACTGGGGGGAGGGGGGGGAGAACCCAGCCTGGATAAACAACCAAAATATGATGATCCATTTTTTCAAAAATTTCACATTGATGTGATATTAGCCACTATCAGAGACAGAAACATAGGATTGCTAAACTTCTCATTTGTTCTAACACTTCCATTCTTGACTTCCATAAGTTAGGAACTAGGAGTCCCAAGACAGAATTAGAAAGGGATTAATCTCACCTGACTTCAGCTATCTGAATGTTAGGAATTAATTTACATGGTTTTTAGATTAAAGTCTGATGAACTGAATTCCATGCTCAGTCACTTGAGAAAACCAGTTAGTTTGGGAGTCCTGGGCTTCTGAAGCTTCTTCCATCTCCTTGATGCATCTGATGTTGCAAGTAGCAGAATTAATTAAAATATATTATCATATCCCTGCCTGACACAAATTTGATTGAAAATAAGGCTGTCCTACATGAGTGTAGCATACTCTCATCATGATGCGTGGGGAATTTGTGGCAACAGTACATAACTCAGTGAGTGCTATGAGAATGATCTCTGTAAAGTTCAAGACCTCTAATATCTCTGCTGGTACACAGTGCCTGGTGAGTAACAGCCATACAGCTGGAATAGTCTTTCTTCAGTTTAGCAAGAGGTGAGGTTTGATTGATAATAGATGAGTGCTCAATTCCCTTTGAAACTGTTATAAATCAGTCAGATAGTTACAAACTGAAAAAATAAGTCAGGATTAGTGAAGGATTTTTCAAAGACTTTTGTAGGCTGTAGGTATTGCTTTGCTGAAACTCAGGAGAACTGCGAATTAAATTTTTTCCATCCTCCAAGGAAGAAACCTATCAATCCCAAGTCTGTAAGGAGAAAAGGACCTGGATACTTTGAAGCTATGCCCCAAACTTTCTGCACCATTTAGGCCCTGGTGCAGTGCTTCAGGATGATTCACCTCAGGACCGCAATAGGAGAGGTAGAACTTGGGAATTGCACTTTTGTGATTACAAGGATGGAGCCTGCCTATGTCTATCCATTGCAGAGCATGACTGTGCAAGTTAGGGAAGGAAATTATTCCCTTTAAAGAAGGTATTTCAGTCTAACCACATCAATCTAACTGATCCAAGAAAATCACCAAGGATTATGAGGAATCTCTCATTTTAAATTAAGCATAGGAATGACCACAAATGAAGTATTGCCAGTGAGCATCTCGGAAAGAGCTGGTAGCAATGTCTATTATTAATGTTATCTAGCCATTGCCCTGAAGAGATCCCACTTTCTGTTGCTTACTCTCTGCCAAGCTTCAACTGTTCAAGCTGAAATTTGACTTGGCAGGCAGCACCCAAAGGGGGGTCATAAAGCTCATCTAGGGCAGAGCAGAGACATGCTCTCGCATCTGTAATAGCAGCTTGCTGTTGTGTAACCCTACTGGAGACAGAATTTATGTCTTACCACTTATAATCACTCTGGCCAGAGCATACTCATACCCTCCTACAGAGGGTCCCCAACTTCAGAAGCAGGACTGGTCCAGCAACCAGAACACTAAACAGTGGTGGATTTCTTAGATGTGGAAGATTTTCTATTTTACAAAAGGAGTCATTTGATGTATCTTTTAAAGAAAAATATATTCATTAGTTTAACTTGGGGTTCAGGACAATATGAAGGATGATGATGAGTCCCTGGAAATCCTCACGAGGAAACCTGCATGCTGCATTCAAACCATGTTAGTGGGCATCACCACATAATGTGCATTAAGAGCTGAACAAATGATCAGGAGATTCAGTAGGCTCAGGGAGAGAGTTTCATCTCATTTAAATGCACCTACAATGCAGATACCAGAAGCTAGGCAAGTCACCCAGGACTCAACTTACAGTCTGTGGTCAGAAATAGGCACTTTTAAGTAGTGATTCATCAGATCTATTTTACATGTCTAAGGAATTGTACTGTGATGTAAGGGGTCCTGTTTCTTTCCAATAAGACAGCCTTAAAGGGACTAACTGTGACATAAAGTAGCTCTCTGCACACCAGGCTTCTGCATTAGTTGGATGAAACTCATGGTCTGTTTTTGTGCTGTACATTCACTCCCTTTCTGGAAAGGGAGTGCATACAGCAAAAAGAGAGCTTGCACTCTAGATTGCAAAGACCTGGTGCTGTAAAAAGAAATGCATCCCTAGGATGACTACAGTGTCGAGCAAGAGTAACTTGAGCAAACAGAGTTACCACTATGAGATGGATAAGTGTACAAGGGCTAGTGAAATGAAACTAGTTTAGTATCTGAATTTGGAGAGAAAGTGGGAAGTAGGAAAATGCTCTTCCCTTCCCCAGCAAGGAGAATTTTTCAAAATTACAGCCAAACTTTGGAAAAACACTGGAACATCTTTTATATTTTGTCCTATTGACAGTGCAGAATTGCATTATTTCTGTGGGGATGTATTGTCTGTAGGACACTTAAGAAGATTTGTCACCAAGAGGCTGCAAATACATTATGCAGGAGCATACCTTCCCCACTGTGTTCAAGCACTAATCCACAATAATAACAAATGCAGAGGTAAACACAAGACGTATCTCCTGAATTCTGCCTCTGAATTCAACAATTAGGTCAACATTAGACAGAGCTGAGAGATCCCAGAAAGCACTCCTCATTGCATGGTTGAACCTCTTTGAAAAGAACCCTGCTATTAAGCAGGGGCTATTTTTTCACATGTGTTAGACACTGTGCACCAGTCAGCTGCTGGTCCTAGGAATACACAAGGAAGCCTAGAGACCACAGAGATAACCAGATGCTCCATTGCTGCTGGTCTAACCACAGAAAGCGGGAAAAAGACAGCTATGGAGGATGTTGGGGAACATAGAATTGGGGAACCATTTAGGTTGGAAAAGACCTAAGAGCATTGAGTCCAGCCATTGAGCACAGCCAAGTCCAACACTAAACCATGTCACTAAGGGCCACAACTACATGGAAGGCCCAGAAATCAGAGGAAGTAAATTAGGCAACTGCAGAAGAGCAGCAGTCAGATGCCAATATCATAAAGAGGTAATGGTGTGACTTCTGATCTCACTGATCATCTGGCCTGAGGTGGGGGCCATACACACAAAAAAAAACCCCATAAATTAACAATACAGAGAACCAACTGGACTCCATGTCCTGCCACAAAGTCAGCAGCAAGGAGGAACCAATGGAAAAAAAGCCAGACAGGAACAAAAGATTGGATAAGATATTCTGAAAGTGTGAAAAGCTTCCTAGTTGTAGAGATGTTATGGTACAGATGTATTCCAACATTAATATTTTCAAGAAATAGCTTCATTAATAGAGTTGAAGGGAGCAGAATAAACAGTAGGAGAATAAAACTGGTGAATGCATCCAGAGATCCATTTACTTGCTAGTGTGAAGAACCCTAGTTGCATTCCTTCATGAAGAAATTATTCAGCCCACAATGAGATGATTTAGCTTTATAAACCTTAGCCTTTATGTTGTTATTTAGGAAGTGGTACAGGAAACACAGTTCACTACACTATGATAAAAAATAAGTGGTGATCAAGTAATTTAAAACACTCATTCTGGAAAGTTGTGTGGGTAGTACTACTGGTTCCAAAATCTGTATTAATACTAGCCTTTGCAGCCTCTGCAGTGCTTGCTTTATGGTATGAAGAAAGCAGTATTTTGATAAAATTTGTGATATTAACAACAGGTTTTAATATGTTGGTGGTCATCTTGATTAACCCACCAGGGATTAAATCAGGAATATTCTGCTATTAAAGCCTGAGCTGATATAGGCAGAGTCAGCAATAAGAAATCATCCAAGAAACAAATCTGTATCCTCAGAGATCAGACAGAAGAGGGGGTCTGGACTGCAAGGGCCATATTACAATTTTGGTGAGTTTAGCAATATCAAAGTATAGAAAAAGATATGGCCTCTTTATATTTTCATTTTAATGATGCCCCAGCAGGAGTTTAAAATTATGGAAATTATTGTGGCGTTAATATTTTCCTCCTGGCTTGTACAAAACATGAAGTCTCTCACATGTGTGTATCTTACACTGTTGAAATATTGCATTTCATTTTTTTCTAGATAATATTATCAAATAATATCAAGGGAAAAGGTTAGGATCTGGAAAAATAAAAATTATATTAAAAAAATTGTACATTTGAAGAGTTGAAAATATATGCAAAATTAAAATGTGTATGTTAAGTGAAATAGATCTGGAAGAGAGTTCTCAAAAACTAATAACAGTTGTCACCTGAAGAGTCAGGTATGCCCTGCAGTCATATAATATTTGATGTAATAAAACTTTTCTGATACGGATTTCAGTGCACTGTAACATTATCCTTTATTAAGATGACAGTTAAAATTTTTATTATAATTTTCTATCTGAGTCTTATTAACTTTATCTTTAAGGCTGTTCTTTTATTCTCCCTACATACATAGCATTATGCTTTATATCTCAAGCTTTTAGGAAATTGAATCCAGTATCAGTTCAAGAGAATTAAATTTAGACTGCTTGGTTTTGAATAGCTAAAAGATTGAATACTGAAGAATTTTTTAGAAATTCTCAACACTGATAATCAGCAACTTAAGGACAACCTTGTAGTTAAGGTGCAAAATTAAACATCATGAGATTTAGATTCACTGTGCTGCTTCAGGTCCTTTTTTGTAAGCTGATGCAAATATCCATGTTCCCCATCTGTATAATGGGAACATTATTATTCCTCTGTCTGCATTGCCTAGGAGTCCTGCAAGCTGCTCTTCAGACTTGTAATATTCCCTCATCTGTGAATGCTCTGCAAGAGAAAAGCTTTTGAATGTATTCTTATACAGGGCAGGAATGATCTTATTATGCTTTTGAACTACACTGTGCAGCACTGGGATCTGAATCTGCTTGTAGCTCCTTCTGCTGCAGAAATGCAAGTGTTAATAATAATTAACAATATTAGCACCTTTTAATTGTTCTGCACTTGTAAGCTCCTTCTTACCTCTTTGCTCTGGGTTAGGGAACTCCCTATTGTCTGCTTTAGCTATGGTAAATACCAGTGTTGCTCAATATTATTATGGTTGTAGTTGTCAGCAATTTATTCAAAGAACATCTTATGGTTGCAAATAAAACAAGCAGGTGTCTGCACTGGGGAGTTTATAAACTACATTAGAGAGAGCACAGCAAGATGTGAACAGAGAGAAAGCCTTAGAATTCAGTGCCTTTCACAGAAGTACAAAGCATTAGGCTTTTTTTTTTCCCTCTTCTTTTGTGCTCATTTACTTTCTTCTTGTTTTCTTGGAGTCCTGATGTGTGGGCAAATTTTGCATTCTCCAAACACTGGGCAAAACATGCTTAGCTGCTAAGTTTAGGCCACAATACATAGGAAGTCTTGAGGGAGATGGATGATGCAAGAAATCCTGTTCTCCTTGCACAAACCATGATGTCTTACTCATCAAACCTGCAACTGCTCACCTCCTTTTTTGTGGACAGCTGCACAAAGAATAGGAATGACCCTTTGGCTTCTAGCAATGTCTTATCCCAAGGCAGAATTGGTACTTTATGATATGCAAATCATTGCTCAACAAAAAGAAGGAGTAAATTTAGGTCCTGGTATAAAGACTGTTAACATTAGAAGTGAAATTCCTATTAGGCATTTGGCCAGGTCTCTTTCTTAGCCTATGTAACCTGAAAAGAACATTTCCTCTTTTTCCTTCTGTAGTTTATTATCATCTCCTGTTAGGACGTGCCCCAGGTGGGACTCTGGTTCCCACAGAGGATTGGCAGGAAGAAATAGAAGCATGTTAAGAGGCTTCGATTTCCCCTGTGTCAACAGCAGCTGGTGCAACTGTCCTGCTGCATCACAAAATGCAGCTGCTGTTGTTTTGAGAGGCATGTCTGCCAGAGCAGACACTATCTGCTGGAGCAGGAGGTTCATTCCTGACTGAGGCTTTGAAGTGCTCCTGTCTACCAACCCACACACACTAAATAAAACAAAGAGTTGAGATGACACTGGAATTCGACAAAAGAGTACAAAAGGTCATGGGGTAAAGTCCAGGTGCACAGCACTTCATGGAGTAGTTATGGAGCCTCCACAAGAGTCAGAGGGATAAGGAAGGAGAAAGAAGTTGCTGTAAGCTACTTTCATTATGAGATTTTATACTGGAAATAAAAATGTCACCCTAGAGCAAAATGCTAACTTAGTTACCCTACAGACAACTCCAATTGAAAAAGAATTGCAGGTTAAAAAGGAAAGGGAAGAACCTGTCAGCAGGGCTAATAGCAACTAGCAGGTCTTCAAGAGTGGAAAATGTTAAAGGCTGAACTACTGCCAAAACATATGAGGAAGCCAAATCCAGCAGGGAGATTCTGTGTTTCATCAATAAGCTCTGGATCAGGCCCTTCATTTCCCCTTTGCTCACTGCAATGAGCAAGAAGTGGTGGAAAGAAAAGTGACTCACTCTTGTAGGAGGCTGCTTGGCCCCTTTGCCAGGCAGTTGGCTGACAGCACATTGCTCTGTAGGGCATGTTATATCTCTGCACTTTCCTTATCAAAATGTCAATACTTTCTCATTGCCTTTGAATGTTCCTAGGAAAGTACACACACACTGCAGGAAATGAAAGTCATGAGATCCAAAAGGCTGAGATAGGTGTTCCTAGGAAAAGGCCCAAGCTAGAGGCAGGAACCTGAGAAGAAGAGCAAATAAGAGTTATTTACTTATTTTTGTATGGCTACAGTTGCAGTTTTGAAAGGCAAGAACAGAAGTTTGAGGCCTGGCCTGCCTCTGAATAACAGAGTGTTATAAAATTTTTGAAGTCAGGAAAAGTAACTAAGGAGTCCCACTGTCAGCTCTGAAGAATGCAGTACACATTCCCTTTTACCAGCCTTTATTTTGGCTTCTCAGCTACGATCTGTATTTCTTGAATAGCAGTGCTTTAGCCTAGGGAAACAGACACATCTGCAACAAAATAATGGTTGCTCTTAGTCCATGAAAACTTTGCTAGTATTTCAGTGAGTCAGGGTTTCACTCCTGTGCTCCTACTCTGACAGCTTTGTTCCCATTTTGTCTTTGGTACTGGACATTTTGAATTGGTAACATCAAAACAGCAGAAGAAAGCACTAAAATTTACTGTTTGGGTTTCTTTACCCAACTTTGTTCTCTCATCAGTGTCCCTATAAGCTGTACCAAAGACATTGGTCTTTGGTCCCTACAGTACTACCATTGTAGCAAGTGTAAAACAGAGCTGACAGCACGGTTCTCCCCATTCTGATCCTTCCTTTTGCATATTGCAAAAAATGCTAATAATAATAATAAAAAATCATCTAATGCTTGATTTATTGTAAAATAGAATTATTTGGTTTAATATAATAGGATTTAAAAGTGGAAATTAACTGTTTGGCAGCAAGATTGTGCCCCAATGCTAGACTTGAAGAGCCCACCTCCCACCAATGTGCCATCCTGTGCAGATTCCATGAGATCCCACTTATAGGATTGTTCCTTGGCACAACTAGACTATGTAGAAAGGAAAACAAAATCTTGGGCTCTGTCATGTTCTCCAAGCAAATGCTGTGAACTGATTTTTCCTGTAAGCAGTGGAAAACACAAAGTAATAAACGCTCTGAAAATGCAGCCTGGATGTGAGGCAAAATTGCCACATAAATTGATTGTTTACATAAACTGAGCTTTTTTAAGTAACAGAAAAAAAGTAAGGTGCAAAACAGCAACAGAAAGTACTAACAGCAATAACAAGATAGTTACTAACAGACTAGGATTTCAGTTTCAAGGTAAATTTGCATTCACATAGATGTACCAGGTTAGATTTTATACGAGAAAGTCAGTGAAAAGAAAAATTCAAACAGATCACAGACATTTATTCGTTATTCTGCCATATATGAATTTTATGTGCATGTTTGGTGGCTGATTACTTGGATAGAGACAAATTTGTTTTATTTCTCTCCCTGCAGCTTGTTCATTAAAATTCTGTTTTACTTCAGCAGCCAGCATTGTGC
The DNA here is from genome assembly GCF_024509145.1 of Vidua macroura. Taxonomy (NCBI): domain Eukaryota; kingdom Metazoa; phylum Chordata; class Aves; order Passeriformes; family Viduidae; genus Vidua; species Vidua macroura. The sequence continues at coordinate 59,477,239 of NC_071574.1, forward strand.
TGCATCCTGACAACTGCACAGAGGAAAAGTGCCACAACAGACACATGCCAGCTGTCCCTTCCAATCCATCAAACTACTGCTTCCCCACCTGGAAGTATGGTATTTACCCTTTTTCCTGGGGAAATAACATATTCTGCAGTAAGACAATGGTAGGCAGCTTGTTCATGCACAGCTAAAGTACACACGTGGTAAGCACAACAGCCTGATTTCTCTCTGCATTGCTTCAGTTTCACACAGATGCATTTCAAAATTATTCCTACTCATCTGGTTTTTTGGCAGCCACAAAATCTAACTCCTGTTCTGCTACCTCCAACACAGCTTCTGAGTCTGTGAAAGGTGTCTGGCCCCGTGCTCACCGCCGCAGTGCACAGAAGATACGCATCCTCGCAGGGAGCTGCCTGGCTGCCCAGCCCTGGCTCTGGGCATGTCTCTGTAAATTCCAGGGACACATATCACAGCCTTATCTCCTGGATTAGGGACAGAAATTCCTCCTCTGCTTCAAAATACTGGCATTGTGCCAAATTCCTGGATACCTAAAATTAAGCCTCAAGGCCATATCTAAACAAGGACTTAGGTACCCAGAGGGAACCTTAGAAGGAATTCAGGCACCTGAATATAAAGTTGTCACAACAGAGTTGTGGACCACTGCTCTTCATCTATTTTCCAAGCTTAGGGGAGCTTAAGGTCCAGAGATGCTTTACTTTCTCAAAGTCTCCAAGCACCTAAAGCTGGGTTTGCAGTGCCAATGTAGTTGTTCCAAAGCTGGCATAAGTGGATATGACAGTACCTAACTCAAGTCTTAGAAACCCTAACTTTGCAATTTTGCATTTGAGTAAAGCAGTTCCATTTTCAATGGTGTTGGTGGCTTGCAGCACCAAATCTGCTGATGGCCAGCACCCACAGGGAGAAAGACATGAATTCTGACACTGTGTTCTGATTCCCTTTTCTAACTAAATTTATCATCTTGCAGGGAGTGACTGATCTCCCACGTAGTCTTATTTACATTGTCAATTAATCAGTGCAGGACGTTAAACAAGGGTATTTTAATATATAGGAAAAGTATTTGCTTTTAAAAGGTACCTAAATGCATCTATTGAATTCCAGCATCTTTCAGGTCATATTGTTAGGCTATATTCTATTTGAAATGCAAAGGTGCAAAGTGCATAGAAAAACTCTCTGCAGCAAGTTATGCCTGGTTGAGTTTCACATTGACTTCGTGTTTGCTCATTCAGCATTAGAGAGGTATTTGGGCCAAGGCTCTAATAGGTGAAGAATCAGAACAGGAGGAGCTTTTGCGTCAGTGTGTGGGCTGTGAATGCAACAAGGAGGTGATTAAATAGACACTGGCAGCAGAAGATAAAGTTAGCAATTATGAGGCCATTTCCAGGAACAGGCTGCCCAGAATAAAATTGTTTTGCTAAAAATCAGCAGGTAAAAGTAAAAAAAAACATCTCTCAAAGAGGTCTACTCTTGTGAAAAGATTGGGCTTTCTTTCCTTTTCCTTTAGAGCTGCAAACTACATGGTTGCACAGTTTCCCTTTGCACATATCTTGGTGATTATGTTTAATATTCTTGCCCCTCTTTACAGAGCCGGTAGGTTGGAGCATAATACCATCTGAAGTGCTAAGGCATCAGGAAAAATGAGATTGTAAACTTCTTACACCCTCTCACCCTGATGCTGTGAGCCCAGCATGAAGGGGCAGCTACCTACAGTGTGGATCCCTACTGTGCTTCACCATACGTAGGGCAAGGGGCAGCAACATCACCAGATGCTCTGCTTAGTGCCACTTGTGATGTGAAATCATCAGAAACTGGGCAAAGATAACAGATTTCTTCCTACGGGCTTCCAGATTCACGACAGATTACAATTATTTTCAGATGCTCCTGACATAATTGGCTTTAAAATGCATTTCTGAGAAGTGAAGACCAAATCCTGTAAACTGTGCACATAAGTCATCCAGCCCCCTGCCCTTTTTTATGGAATTATACATGCCCCATTGTCATATTGCAGAAGTCGTTTTATATCGATCAACAGGAGATATTGAATATGCATTTATACATGCTGAGAGCACCTCAGGTGTAGAGAAAATTATGTTATGAGACATAAAAGCATGAATTTCCACTGTAAGAAGACTGATTTGAAAACTCAATCTTCTTTAAATATTGTTACCTGTGCAGCAAACTTGCTGTCCTTACACATATCCACTGAGATTTAAAAAGTAGATATTTTTAGAGATTTCAGGAGCAGCTGAGTTTGCAAGATTAATTTATTAAAAGAAAATATATGAAAGATGTCTGTTTTGTTCAGGATTTCACATTTTTGTTAATATCTCATAAATGTAGATACCTCATAAAGTAGTCTTTAAATGCTTCCCTCTGCAACCAAGTCCATCCCTCAGAATACAGAGAGTCAAATAATGTCCATCTCCCTGAAGCTGGTATCAGCTAATATACATCACTAATGATTTCTCAGGATTTAAATTCAGTGAGGAGAATTATAGTCACCTGGTCTCTTTTGCCCTTTGTGCAACCAGACCCTAGCATTTTGTCTGTGCTCCTTCCATTTCCCCAGACAGATTGACCTTCGGTGTCCAGCCTCAATTTTCTTCCATCACTGCAGGTAGCACAAATAACACAATTTCTATAAGAGTCACCATAGAGACAGATCCACCACTAAATCCAGAGTCTCATCCCTGCAGTCAAATCTTGATACATCAAACCTGAACACTGAATCTGGAAGCTTTAACTTCTACAATGAGGGGATTGACAAAACTAACCTGGAGCTAAGCAGAAATAAGATTACTAAGGTACAAGGTTTTACTCAATGTTAAAGAGGTAGCACAAGTAAGCTCAATCCTGTGCACAAGTAAAGGGGTAGAAGGATTTTGTTTCTGTGGTTTTTTTTTAAGGAGAAAAATATTCTTACAAATCTATGCTGTGAGGCATAGGACACCATAGAGCCAATGATGCTGATCCAGGAAAAAATGGTGTGGACACCTGTAAGATCTGTGCATGCTGCAGTTTCTTTAGGAGTGTTGCCATAGTGTGTTGGCACACATGCCATGGCCTAAAAACAACATAATAGCCCAAAGACTTACAAGAAGAGTGCAGTGTATGATTAGAGGACCCATGTTCCCCAAGAAGTATCTTTGCAAAGAGAATTGAGGTATATTACGGTTATACCAAGTAAACAATACAGTAGGTTTGAGTGCTGGGGTTTTTTTTTTCTGTGTGAAAAAGTCCAAAGATATTTCATACAGGTTTATGCTTATTCTGACAAAATATACAAGAGAACAAATGGTTCAATCTTTTCCACTAAATACAGCTTCAGGCATATAATTAGCAATCTAGAGAGGATGATTGCAAGTGAATGAGCATGAAAAGTTACACTGTTATCATAGATGAAGTTATAATATTTCATTATCATTCCATGATGCATGAATTAATTTATATTTATTCACAGAGGTACATTGGAAATAGTGGTGCCTTTTATGATAATTGTACCTATTTTTCAGTCTAGGGGGAAAAACTGCCTTAAACACTATGACTTATGAGACAGACTTTCTAAGAGCAGCTAAGTACTTGTACCTACAAAAATACTGCAGTTATGTGCATTTCTTTATATATTCATGGTTCCCATAGCTATGTCTATATAGATATGCAATATATGCATAGTGTTTATGGTACATAATGATGTATGTGAGAATAGCAACATACACCTTGAGGGAAAAATAGTGGTTTTAAGTGTTCTTTTTATGGGAAATAATTAATCAACCCACAAGTGAAATACTTTCACCCTACAAGTGAAATGACAAGAGTTATTTGGCATCTTTGAAGGTTACATGGATCCTAAACAGGATGGAAAAAAAGCATATCTGTTTATGTGGGTTTCTCTCTAAGGATTACGTTGCTGCATCCTACAGGCTTAACATCAGTCCTGGGGTTTAAACTTTTAAATTCTTAATCACTGGAAGCAAATAGCAGGTTGAGCTAAGCTGTGAACTTTGGTGTATTTTTGAACTGCTTTGTGAAGCCTGGATTTGCTTTGTGATTGGATGGAGAAGGGCGGCAGACAGGAATATTTAGAGTTTTAGGAAATATTTGAGTAGTTTTTGCACTACACACTGTTAATATTTATTACCATTGTGAAAAAGGTGCACTAGGGTGCTGTGCTTTCTTTGCTTGCTAAGACTAGAAGTTGCTCCTCCTGTATGCAATAAAAGTTGCTGACTTGGCCATGAAACTCCAGAGATACCAGAAAACATCAGGAAATCAAAGAAAGGCCAGATAGTATGTGGTCTGCTGGAATCAAGGTGAACAAAGAATTTGAAAGGAGGATGCCACAACAGAAAAGGAGGATTTCATAAGTATTGGAGGTAAAATGGGTGACAGTGAATATGGTGGAAACCCAGGGAAGTAGAAGGCTTGCAGACTCTAAGGAGATAGCTAAGAATTATATATATTTAGAAATATCCAAGTACAACAAGTTTCAAGTGGAAACTGCAGAGAATTTCGTTGCAGATTCATCTGGTCAAATGAAGCTAGAAGCTGCACAACAGGAACACAAGCCTGTTTTTCAGGGCCATTTGCAGGATGCTAAATCTGGGTCCAAGAAGGACCCTTCAGTCCAAGATTACTATGCTAAAAGGAATGGAAAGAACAGCTTGTAAAGGAGACTAGACAATAACAAACTGTGTTGTCTTCTTGGAGCCAAGTCTCATGACATCATTCTGGGAAGGCATTTTGAGGCTGGCAGGAAAATTTTCACTAGTGAAATTGCACATTAGCACAAATGGCACTTCTGTACGTGATAGCGCATGAAGAGATGGAAGGGGCCTGGTAGTGTGGCAATTCACTATGATCCTCTATCCCTGGAGACTCTCAAGTCAAATAGCTGCATGATGATGTTTGATATAAAGAAATTATGCCCACAGTAGAGGAAGCATGAAAAATGTTCAAGGTCCATTGCATTATGGAAGAAGCTTTCTTCTGAGGAAGAGGCTGGTTTATAAAAATGGAAAACTTCCAAAAGTCTGAAGGTTTTGAAGACAAATAGTATTTATTTCATACCAAATCCAGACAAAGCTCCCAAAAAATTAAGCAAATTCTCAAGGGGCAGAACAAAAAACATCCTTTATACGTCAATATATCTCTACATAAATATCAGGATTCTGTGTAATAATTAGGAAGAATTTGAATTGGTCGTCTAGGACCATGGTTTGGTCACTGGTACTAAAACAGCAAGATTTGACTGGAATTTTAAAACTACAAGTTCTGTTTTATGTGGAAAGAGTGTTGTGGAAAAAGGGGAAGGAAAATTATTATGACTTCTCCATAACTTCCTGATAGAGTATTGATCATGAATACCTGTAGAACAAATCTCAAAAACCATTAAGTGGAGTACTAGTGTCTGACACAGATCACTAGATCACACTATGGAACTACACAAGAGGATCTTTTAAGATTCTTTCTATGATACTGTGTGACAAAAATGCACACTATGGTGCAGGGGTCAGTTTCAGTTAGGTGTGATAAATTGTCAACTTTGGCACTGCTGTTGTGTCCTTGAAATTTTTTCATTTTAAAGATGAACATTCTGTAATACAAAAAAAGCAAGATAAAAATGCAATAATTATAAAATTGAAAGCTGAGGCATACTGAGAGCCAAGTGACTGACTTTTTTGCCTTTGTCCTGTGTAAACAGAACAAACCCTGTGTATTTGCTATCTTAATGGATCAATTTGCTATATGGAAAATATGAGCTGGCTCAGCTTGATTTCATCATAGCCTGCAAGAACCTCTGAAAGAAAGAAAACTCTGAAAATAAAGTGCCAATCAATGTATCAGACAAATCATCAAAAAAGCTCCCTGGCTGTCAGATAGATATATTCACACTAGACTAAAGATTCAAAGTTTAAACATGAACAGGTATTTGAACAATTTACCAGATATAAAGTCTAGTAGTTCAGTGGGAGTGCGTGGTGTGGTGGTGTCAGAGTAACTGGATTATTTTTTCCAAGAGACATCCCTCGTTTTCTCTGTAGCTAGTAGGTCTGAATGAGAAGTTAATTCAGGAAAATCCTATGGACTACATTAGGCAGAGAGCTGAGGAAAATGCTTACAACATTGAAATCCTAATATTTTTTGTAAAATTTAGGAAGCAAAACATCAGACCCTACAAGGTCACTGCAACTCAGTCCTCATTATCTCAGTGTCTCTGGAGCACAAGACTTCTTGCATGCTTTAGAAACAACTGTCCAAAGTCTCAAAGTTTTGGTTTAATTCTAATCATTGTTTCTCCAACTTTTTACAACTAATGTATAAATCCTTTCAAACGTATGTTCTTGTACTGATGTGACAGAATTCTTGGCTAACATAATTTTCACTTCTCTTTTATAGAAGTCCTGCTCTTACTTCTTGTCTTTTCCTTGGTTTCTTCATTAGATTTAAGTGCATTCTTGTGTGGCAGAGTAGAGATATGATTTGTTTGTTTGTAGGCAGGTCGTACTTTGTACAAGTATTGACTGTATACTGTGTATGTTGATTTGACTGATGAAGATAACTGTAGCTTTTGTTTAAAACAAAGTGGACTTGTAATTAAAATATTTTCTCAGAGCTTTTAAATACACTAATAAGGTTATATGTATACTTTTCTTTCAGCTCAACTGAGAAAGCTGCTGTTTTGGGATCAGCAGGACCCCACTTTGTGACTGTATCATGGCATACACTGAAAGCTCCCTGTCCTACTGATCCCAGTGGTCCATCTCATCTACTTAGGAGGCAGCAGTTCTGTCAACACAAGCAACTGTCCCAAGGAAATTCAAAACAAATAAAATGTGCATGTTTTGAGGTCATGTGATGGTGATTTGACTCAAAGGAAAGAAAGTCTCACACTGCAGTATCCCCCCAGACTTAACTGAGGGGTGCACTGTCAGAGCAAGCATGTCTCTTGGAGAAAGCAAAGAGGACTGCTGATAGTTACTTGGCTGTGTGCATACTCCTCAAAACCCTAGTAGTCTTGTGTTTAACATTCTTCCATTGAATGTATTAAATGTAATTGTGTGTCTGAGACCTGCTTAGTTTAAGGATGATCAAATTGAAGTGGTTGTTTTGGTCACATCAATGCAGGGTCTTATCCAAATTCAGTTGGAGATTCAGGAATAGGTCTTTCTGCTTGGAACTAGACAGCAACTCTATGGTACTAAGTAAATGTTCTTCAAGAGGTATTGTTACCTGTGCTGTAGCTCATTGCTGACATAAACTGTAGTATTTGTTATTAATCAAATCCATTTAATGTGTAAGATATTGAAGAGAGTATCTACAGCAGTGCCTGTTTGTTTACTGGGTAGATTGACATCTCTTATATCCATTTTCAGCTCCAGATGGAATATTGTTTGAGCTGAGTCTTCAGAAGTGCAAATTAACATATCCTATCTAGGCAGAAAAATGCAGCCAACATCTTGCCAGCTCGTATCATTACTCTGTACTGCATTCCTTATTACCTTGCAGGTTTTTACTTGTGTATATATATCAGCAAGGAAACAAGAATGAGAAGTACAATAGGTAGCCATCAGAATCCTTCCATCAGAAAAAAGGATCAAGAATATCTGAAGTATCCTGTTAGATCTCTGTCTTACAAATATATTTCTTAAACTTCTTTGTGAAAAAAGCTCAAGTGATATTGATTTTAGGTTCTCAAGTTATTGCAGTTGTTAACTACCCTTTATGTCATAAAGTCTTACCTAACATTGACTCTGAGTCAGTTGGTCAGAGCATGGTGCTAACACCAAGGCTGTGCATTCACTCCTGTCTGGGCCATTCACTTAAGCATTGGACTTGATGATCCTTGTGGGTCCCTTCCAACTCAGAAAAATCTGTGAACATTGAACCTGAACATTTTTGCTTCAGAGGTTCTTTCAGAGTTCATTACTCTCTGAAGTGCAGTAGCCCATTCACAAGTAACAAGGAAAGGATTATTGTCTCCTTGCAGAGTTATTTTATATATTTAAACACTACTGCACTTCTCTCTAGTTTCCTTGAGACTTAGAAATTCTATTTCTTAAAACCCTTGCTTATTGGTCATACCTTAATTCCAACTCACTGCTTTCTTCTTCTCTTTCTCTGTCTTTCTTGGACCATAAGAAAGACAATTTTATCAATGCTGACTAGCACAGAAAGATTCATTTCTATATGATGTTCCCCTGAGTACCTTATGCACCCCAATAATATTGCTTTTCAACAGTAATATGGTGGTTTGGATTTGTGACTCACTGTTCTTGCCAGGTCCTCCTCTCCTAAACTACTTCCTGGCGAGTTGTTCCTCATTATGTATTTGTTCAGTTCATAATCTTTCATAAAATATATAACTTTGTACTTGTCCTTATTGAATTGAGTCCCATTTTTTTCAGAACATTTCTTCAATTTATCAACATCATCTTGCACTTTAATCCTGTTCTTCAATCTCATTACAGCCTGGATGATTCTGGATCACCTGCAGATCTAATAAACTTGTATTCTATTCCTTCATCCAAGACATAAGTGAAAATATTGGCTAGGCTCAGGACAAATTGGCTGAAATCTACTTAGACATCCTTCTATTCTGACATTAAATTAAAAACAGCTTTGTATCCACCCTGTAGCAGTTTCACTTAGTTTTCTTGACTTGCTTATGAAAGTTTTATGTGAAGCTGTATCAAATGGCTTTGTAAGATACATGGCTTCTATGGTTTCTTCCTTATCCCTCAGCCAGTTAAAAGAGTTTGACATGATTTCTTCTTGCAAGATTCAAATAGACATGGATTCCTCTTCCTGGAAAAAAAATTAGATAGTCTATACAATCCAGGAAATTGGGAAGAAAGTATAAAATAAACTATCATTCTCTGTCCCTGATAAGGCAAAAAAATGTCTTCTGATGAGGTTTCGAGGTCACAGCTGACTTCCACAGCTCTCCCAGCTGGGTTCTTATACCTCCATGTCAGGGATCATTATTTCTCATGTCCTTCTTGCACAGGACCATCATTGTGGTAATAATTTTCTTTATAAATTGGTGATAAATACAATTTCATATATCACAAAGGATTAATTAAATGCCACAGGTTTCTTCATCCCAATACAGTAAAAATACTTCTTAAGCAAGACTGTTGCTTATTTACAGAAGAGTTTCTGAGCCAGTGATGTTTACCAGGCACTAAAAACTGTTTTTTGGTCTGTACCATCTCTGATTGAAGAGATTTGCTTGGGTTCCCATGAAAGCCACACAGCCTAGATGAAGATTAACAAGCAGCAGTATGAGCAGGCTACGGGCAGTGCCTGATTTGAATCAGAAGTGACTATCTCAGAGTACATGCATATCTCATCAGTGGAGAAAAAGTGTAGAGGCTACAGGAGAATGAAGTCTTTCTGTACCCCAGGATCAACTGAGGGAAGGCTTATAGGAAGAATCAAATATGAGTTCATGTGTTGGGGACAAAAACATACACCAGTTGCTCATCTAAGGGTATTAATTTATATTTCTGACTTATTCAAAGTAATCAAAGGGGGCAAAAGCCCCACTTTTAAAAGAAAACTTTCACTAAAAAAAAATCCAATGGGAATGAGCTTCATCTTAACTTTCACATTTCAAATATTTCCCACTGCACAGAGACAGGAGAACTCTTTACAATCTGCCACCACTCAGCAGCTATATAATACTGAGTTAATCTCATTGCTCAGGTTTGTTTTTGTTTTTTTCTTTTTCCTCTTTTGCTTTTAAACTGTAAATAAAATCTTTTAGGGAAACTATCACATGGTTTGTGTTGTGTGAATACATCACGCATTGTTGACCAGGCTCAGCTACAGCTTCTAGGTGCTGCAGAGAACAAGTACATTGCAAGCACAGATGCCATAACACCTTCATGACTAATTAATATTCCACCAACAAGACTCCTTTCTAAGATTTATAATCTTTTATCATATTCATGCCTTAAGGTCAGTCTTGTATATACAAAGCTTTGTAGGAAAACACAATATACTTTATTCTCTTCTGTTTGTTATTAATACATAGTGTGGGGCCCCAGAGAAACACAGAGAATTCTGCAAAGAATTCTGGAGGAAAAAGAAAGGATTGCTTTCCTCAGACATTATTTATTCAGTAAAATTAAGCATATTAATCAATAAATTAATAGAGATAATTTTCTTACAGTCCACCTGAGTAATTACTTAGAGTATTCCTTTATATTTCTTTTATAAGAATTTTGATACCTTGTTATTCTGAAATATTTAAGTAACCTGAGACCAAGAATGATAGCTCTTTATTTATTCTTCTTCTCTGTCAGTCTCATATTCTCATTAGATTCTTGTTACCTATGCCAGGACAACAATATTCTAATTTGTCTGTTTTTCTGTTCTCTGGTAATGAATTAGCAGTGATGGGAACCATAGCAACTGAAGCAAAAACTTCATTAAGCAAGAACAATTTTTCAGTTTACACTGTACGACATGAAATTATTTTCAGTAACGAAGTCTTCCACAGAACAATTATAACTAGAACAAAGAAAGCAAGAAAGCAGTTAAGCTGAACCCGGTGCAGAGAAGTCTGTATTTCAAACTGTGAAATGCTGACCAGGTTTCTATCTTGGGAATAATGCTCAAACATAGCCAGTAACTGACAAAAAACACCCAGAAACTTCATAGTTTTCAAGTAAACATTTGGCAACCTTCACTGTGATTCATCCTGAAATGTTATTCTAGGCAAACCAACATAGTTAACCCCACCAGAGCTCTTAACGAAAACCTTCCCACCTGAAATAAATGTGACTGGCATTAACTACCTAAAGTGTAGATGGTTGCTGTGAGAAAAGTATCTGTTTCATCACCCTGTGCTCTTGATGTTGCCAACAGTTTTTGTACTACAAAAAGATAACAGCCATGGGCATCAGACACAATGGCCTGAGCTGTCTGGAGTCAGATGACAGTTTAGCTCTTCTGAATTAATTCTCACTCAACATGTTAAGATGAAAGCCTACTTAGGTGTGCAAAAAGGGTGGAGTTAACATTCAGCTGTGACACAATGATGTTAATGACATCTCAGAGGTTGCCATTCAAGAAATATTTTAGAAGATAGAATTCAGAAGTGATTTAATAGTGGAAGTAAAAACATCATAGCCAGAAAAAAACCAGCCAACCCAGGCTTTCTGTAAGCAACAAACTAAATCATCTGAAGCGTGTACTGATACAAGGACAACTCAATTACCCTGTCATTTAATGAGAAAGGAGGACAAGAAGTGACCAACAAGTGCTTTGAGTGCATTGTGAATATTTATTTTTTTATGTATTAAAGACCAGGAGAGCAGCCTTGTTTAAGTAACAAGGCAGAACTGATTAACATGACACAGGAACAACTTAGAGTGAACTACCATAAAATGGAAGAGCCTGTGATTCATAGGGAAGAGAGCAGGAAACAAAACCTTTTGGCACTTGAGGAAGACTGACTTCAAGAAATTCAGAGATGTGGTAGATACTATCCCATGAGAACAAGTATCGGTGCACATGGCACAAAGGGAAAGAAAGAAACAGAAATCACAGGAAAATATCCTGTCAGTAGTGAATAGGTAAGACCAGGGAGGTATATTCTCTGTTGCTCAGCAGGGAGGGACACTGAAGGACGCCGAAAAGCCTGAAGTGTTTAGTGGTTTTATTACTCAGTTCTCACTAAAAAGGTCAAGTGCAAGTACAGGACTAGCACAATTAATAGTGGCAGCTAAAAGGATTCTATCTCAGGCTGGAATATATAAAGGGAAATGCATAGTGCATAGCTAAAAAGGATGCTCTCAAATTGGCTAGATTTGATTAAATATTATGTGAGTATGACTAAAGAAATCTTAAAGCCAGTGCTGGCTGTTTCTGAGACTTCATAAAATGGGTGAGGCACCTGCAGACAGCAAATGAGCAAAGGTAGTACCTGTCTTTTGAATTAGGAAAAGGAGGCAGTGAACACAAAAGCACAAGAGATATTCCAGATCACAACACAGGTCATTGAGCATAGCCAGTGTTAAATGTCCAAGTATAACAAGTAGAAACCAAGGGAGTAGTGGTACTTCCCAGCCTACAGGGCTTATTTAAGCTTATTCAAAAAATCGATTCTACAAGGATGAAAGATTTAAGCAAAAATACAGGCAGTGCAGAAGTATATAGTAAAAATGATCACGAAAAGTGGTCAATTACATACATGCATGCATACATGTAAACAGAAGGGCTGTGATTCAGTTATCACAATTTTATCATAATAAAATATCTTGTCTTTGAAGTAGTATGTAATATTAACAGAGATCTGACCTCCTGTCTGACTCCAAGATTCTGGACAACGTTCACCTTGCTTGCTTTGATTCCTAAATTGGAGTGAAGTTGGAATTTGTGCAGTAACTCATTAAGAGTACAGGTATTTGGAAGAAAGCTGCAGACAATGGCTGGATTATGAGGAATGAAAAGCAAACAGATAGGACCTTTGTCTGGGTTTTTGCCCCTTTGCTTAGGGGTTTTCTTAGTTATTTCTTGAGATTTTTTTAATCAAAAATCCTTCTGAAAGAATGGCTACTGCTATGGGAATATGAAACTTTCAGCTTTGATTTTCCACTCCCAGTATGAATACAAATAATTTTTTCCTCTGTTAACCCATCTTCGTTTCTGGTGATGCTACATATCTATTGCATTGTGCTCACTTTATCAGGGAATAAACAACCTTAAGAAGAAACTTAACACAGCAAGTTTAAAATCTGTGAATGTAATAAATAAATTTTTGAAACACAAAATATTATGTACAATTCTGCTTTGATTTTAGAGAGGAAATGTCTCCAAACTTTTCTATAAAATATGCTGGTTTGAAGTTTAAAAGTTAATACATAGAGTCTTTAATTTTTTTGCACACACGTCCACATAATATCCCTTTTCCTTCTCTGAGGTGAACTGGTAATGCAATCCTACAGAATATAGAAGCTGTGATTACACCTAAGAAGACATTGTAGTTTCAAGACATAATACCCTAATACTACTTTTTGCCTCATTTTTTTCCATTACAGAATTATTGTACCCTAACTTTTGTGATGACTCTACAGTGGTTAGCTGTTATTAAAAAACAATATAAAACACATAAATAATAATTATAACATTTAATAAATATATTGTAAATAATAGAAATATATATAAATAAATGTGATTTTTACTGATTTTGAGGCGAAACCAGATATAAATTGGTAAAAAATGTTAAATAGGATCATTATGAAAGAACCTGAATTTTCAAGCAGAGCAAGAAAACTCTGTCAAAAACCACAGGAAATGTAACGTTCCGAGACATAACCATTTGACCATTTCTTGCAATGTTCTTAGATTAATAAAACAGAAGCAGCACAAAATAAGAGTACCAGAAGAATGTGAATCTTTGCACATTTATATGCCACTGCAGAAAGACAAACTTTAAGTACAGAAGCAGAAGGCATCCAAAAATCACCAGAAAGAGTATTCCTTACCCAGATGTCAAGCATATCTAGGAAGCTAGCATGAACTCACTTAACTCCAGCATGCAGGTGCAGGTAAGGCTTCATGAAAAGTTAGGAGTGAAGAATGTGTTTCAAAGTTTGTGAAGATGTCAATAACAAACCTTGTTTGAGTGTGAGGCTTCACCATGCCAGTGGCTATGGTGGGTACTTTATCACAAAGGCATAGATGCAAAACTCCAGAGCTTCTGAAGGTAAAGTAATGAAATTGAGATTTTTTTTTTGGATTAATTAAATCCCATTAAGTTCACAAACAGATTAAGAATTATGCATTTTGAGAGGCCCAAAAGCTGCTTTCCATATTTTTAACACTTTGAAAAGCCAAAGTATATTGGGAGCATGCCTGAAGAAGACAAAAAAAAAAAAAAAAAAAATATATATATATATATATATATATATATATATATATATATATATATATAAAATAGCATGCCTGCTATTAACTCTGTGATGTAAGGAGAGAAGACAGGGTTTCTAGGGAGGTGTTAAGTTATTCAAAAAAAACATATTTGACCTCCAAAATGAGCTGGCTCATTGCAACCAACAGGATGCAAAAATGTTGGAAGAAGCCTACATCCTCTACAAAAAGCAGTGAAAGAAGTGGCTGTGACAGTGGGAGTTAGAAAACAAGCTGAAGGTTTTCTTTGGACATAGAAGCTTTCCATGCTAGCCTCAGGCTTAAATTTTTTATCCCTTCAAGCAGGAAACTTCTCTCACCAGACAATCACCTCAAGCAGAAAAAGAGAGATTCTATCCAGGCTATTTGGAGGCTGCTATTTACATGCTGTAAGCATTTTCTGTGCATTTGCTAATGTTTGCTGCTGGAATATCAAGGGGTCCCCCACTTTCAAATGGTCTTCACCACTTCAGTAAAGTCAGGCTTAAATTTAACCACCAGTTTTGTACTAGCCTGGATGCATTATCAGTTGTATCAATGAGTACTCATGCAGTTAGAGTTCCTGCTATTAGTTTTATTAACTTTAAAAGGTACCCAAGAAAGAGAAGCTTTACTAAAAGTATTAAATCTGTGTAAGCATGACTGGGAGGCTGGAGTATGACCTGATCTGTCAGTTATCATGAAGATCTGTTTGGAGAAAGGTAATACCTCTGTGTAGCAAACTCAAGGCCAGCAAACAAAATTTGCTGTGATTTTACATGTCTGAACATGTCTGGAGATAAAACTAAACTATCCTGGACACCTTGTAATCTGCTCTGAGAACCCTGACTTCCTCCTGACCCTCTGTGCAACCTCTAGAGTTATTAGATGCTATGAGGGCAGCTTTTTACAGTGCCTTCTATCTCACACACCTAAGTTATATAACTGGTGGGAGAAGGTTACTGTAAACTTCTGGAAAACTAAATATGATTTGGAACATTTGGAACCAAATGTGATTATAAAACTGAGCTGCAAGAGCTCGAGTTTTGTTCATATAGCCAGTCAGCTGCTGGCCAAGAGCATCAAGGTAGATCCTCAATGAAGGCAGGAAAGGTCAAGGCTTCTTGTTTAGTGAACAAGTAGATGCATAATTTCTTTCTGTAAGAACTAAGGTATTAGGTTATGATGGCGTTGTCTTAAAAAATTTCTGCCAAATTGTTTCTGAATTCCTTAGTTGTAAAATTTACATAGGGAACAAAAATACTTGATACTTCCCTTAAAGATTGTTTCTATGACTTATTTAAATATGGAATTTTTAGCTGCATTCCAAGACTTCTTGCAAATGGTTTAATATATTTGGGAAGTAAATGCAAAACGTTTTTGGAAGGATTTTTCTCAGAACTGCTTTTATGTTATCCATATATGTCCAGGTGCGTAATCTGTTACAGCTCTTACAGGAATAGTGTCTGAACCCTTACATTGCTTTCATGATATCTGTGATCTTCTCCTTATGGAAAGGACCTGACTAGCTATATTCTGTCCAAACAGAACAACCATGTCACCAGGGTGAGCAAAAGCAGGAAAGCTGAATGGCCTGCATTAAAACTGAAGGCACTCCTTTGTCCATAGAGGCTAGTGAAATTGTTACCTTTGAAAATCTGAAAGCTTCAGTCTGTTGCTTAGACCCTCCACAGGATCAGTGTGGAGACAAAATCACCCAACAGCCAGCCCACATCAGGAACAGAAGATTGCTAATAGAAATTAAAAGACTTCCCCAAAACATATTCTTTTTTTTCCAGGCATTTTTTGAAGGTTAAGTAATTATGTGAAACTTTTTTCTACAGAGAAAACAAAGTTAGAAAATATCAACTTGGCATCCTTTCTGCCTGGAAATATGGTATCAGGCATTTCAAACACTAGTAATTTTTGCTTTAGGAACCATTACTGAATTTTTTTTTTTTTTTTTCAGTTTATGGAGGGTTTTTATGGAAGACAATTGTTTGCATTCAGTGTGTGAAATGCAATTAATTGTAGATGACTTTGATGGATGCTGCTTCTAAAAGTGATGAAATTCAGAAGGGACTTAGTAATTTGTGCATGAGTATCATATCCACAGATCAGAACATATATAGCGAGGCCAGGGGGAAAAAAAAGCTAAGCACAGTGGGTATTTGGCTTTTAAAAATCCTTAGAAGCATGGTGGAGATCACAACCCCGATCAGCAAGTGAACCTGTCAGTCTTGAGTTCTCACCAGAAGCTTCTGAAGATGATACCAATGAGCCAGCTAGATAGCTTTTCTGTGGCAGAACTGAGACATTTAGGGCTTAAGAACTGAGCTATTCCCTTCAGGCCAACTAGCAGTTGAGGCTTTGAAAAAAATCAACAATAGAATATCAAAAGCAAGAACTTCTTTGTTAGAGGCTTCTGGGTCCCTGAGAACACAGCTTGGTTAAGAGATGAGAATATGCCTCTTTTACAGCTCTGGATCAAGGCCCTAAAGTACCCATGGCATTTGACTCCTGGTGATTTAAGTAGTGACCAACTCACAAAAAGCTCTTGGTATCTTAGCAGAAAGCTCACAGTGTCTAACTTTCATCACAATACCAGATAAGCAGCCAAATAAAAGAGACAAATTAATCTTAAAAAAAAATGAAAAAAAGCAAAACAGGCTTTTAAAAAATGCAACCTCTTTTGTGGTAGCTAGCAGGATTTATCAAGGCCATTACTTTTTTGCTGTCTTTCTGATAGAAGGGCTTTTGACCAGCCAGTAGTAGAGCATAGAGAACAGTGGACACCCAGCCTGCCTGGGACCCAGCCACCTGTTAGGGTAATTAGGGCTTTCTCCTGCAGAGAAAAATATCAGAGGCACAGGCACTGTCACCTCCAGAATACTGAAATAGAACAATCGACAAAGAACAGCTTCAACTGAATGCATAAAAGCCAAACTTCCTACCCCTGTGCTTTGTAAATATCAGATATATGTGAGGCAGGATGATCCACACAAAAGAAAAACAAATGTGCCTCTGCAGACCAGGAGAGACACAACTGCCAAACTCTAGGAATGCCAAGCAACTGCAGTTCTGCTGTCCAGGAAGTGTTGGGAAGTGTGAATAAATATTACAAGGGACAGAAATGTTGAAGTACTACTAAATACACTGGGCTCATTTCAAATGCATTTCTTAAAATGCTGGATTAGGTTCTGCACATAAAAGCTTAGTTGTTAGTGATTTTAGTGTACTGAGTTTGGGGTAGAATATTATCTAAGCTCTTTTCACACCTAAAGGCTAGAAAAGTTTTGCACAAATGCTCTAAGATATATCTTAATTAAATACAGCAATAAATGCACTTTTGGAACATCAGAAAAATCTTTAAATACACATTGGACTGATTGAAAATCACTTCTGTTTTGTTCTGTCTTCTCTTTTAAAATCTGAAACCTACAGAAAGTTTTCTAACTCAGTATAAGATGTAAAATTTTTACAGTCTTTTTAATATTGAAAATGAAACTCTGTTAAAAAAATTTATTCTTTCTGACTGCATTGTACAATACCTTTGAACCAGTCTGTTTGGATAAAGAAACACTATGTCAGTGAAAGGTAAGCAGCAAAAGTCTTTGAACCTACCACAGAAGTTTTACAAAGTAACATGACAAAAAGGGATGTCTGTTACAAAAGCATAGGTCCAGGCTTGCTGAAATATGTTTGAGCAAGTCTAGGCATGCCCTATCTTAGTTTTATGAACTGTACCATCAGCCAGTTGTGCTGCTCAAAACCAACAGAATATAGTCCTTAACACTGTTTGGAAGACAAGTCCTTGCCATGGTGATGCAGAAAAACATCTGGCAATACATAGATCAACCAAACAGAGGTTTAGCAATAGCTGAGTATCTAATGTAGTACAGAGACATTTTTGGTTTAAATTCATAGCCTCTAGGAAAGGAAGCATAGGTTGTGAATGTTCATACAAGTCATGATATTTTTAGGAGTTGTTTTCTGCAGGGCACACAGCAAGCCACCCTCTGTATGTGCATTCAAATGATTTTCCAAGGCCATAGGCAGATTATGTTTCCCAAGTCTCACTCTGCTGACTGGAAGTGTTACTGTCCCTGCTACTGTCCCTCCAGTCAGAAGGCACTGCCCTACAGCTCTGGGAACACTTCCGATGCTTCATACCCTACCACAGGTAAAGCCACCTCACTCACCTTCACTGGCAGGTCAAAGCTGCTGGCTGAACTTTGGCACATGAGATGTGGTTAACAGACCTCATCAACTGTAAAGTTGTGTGGACAACAGTGCAGCAAGTGCAGCCTGCTAGGATGGTACCATCTTCAGCTGCTACAGCTGCTTGCAAAACAAAGATCTACCTGTGATTTCCATACACGACCTCAAAACAATCAGCTGTCTGGGAAGAACTCTATCTTACACATCTTGGTTACTTATCCCAGGTTTATATGTAATAGCTTTATATGTGGCTTTAGGTTTCCCATCTTATTGTAGAAGTCTAACATCATTTCCCTACAGGTCCACAGAATTAGTATAATAATACAAAGTGCAAAAGGTTTTTAACACAGCATTCACGAACATAACTATTCAGAAACCTGGTGAAGACCATTGAATGGTCCAAAACAAAATTTCCCACTAACTGCTATCATGGAAGACTGATTTGCATCACCTTCTTCACAAAATTATTAAGCCCTGTCCTGGGGTGACTTTATCATGCTTGTATCCACATTCACCAGTTTAGCCCAGAAGTAAGTTTTGCACCTTTAAGATTGCTTCTGAGGGCGAAGGTGGGGAGAGAAGGAGCGCGCAGTTTGTTTTCAGAAACTGCACTTGCTCCCCACATCCTGCTCCTGGACTGTGTTGTCTGCAGACGGACAGACAGCCGGACAGAGCGCTCCTTTGCTTTTAGTTAGCATTTAGCTAGCTGAGGCAGAGACTGTGGACTGTGTTTTTTCTTTTTCTTTGGACCTGCTCAAACCTGCTCTGGACTAAACATCCAGAAGAGCACCAGCAGCTCGCACCTGTGGCCACTGGGCCGGGCCTGGGCCATGGCATTTCCAGCACCAGGGGGACTGATGAGAGACTGGGTGAGCTGAGCTACAGCCCTCAAAGGCACTTTCTGAGTTTGTCATCTCTTCAGATTGGCAAGAGGTTTTATTGTTTAATATTGTACATTTTTTGTGCTGGTGAATGCTTTGCCTGTTAAATAAAGTGGGTTTTTCCACTTTTCTTCAAGGAAATGTTTTTCCCGAACCAACTGGGGGAGGGGCTGCTTGAATCTGCTTCCTAGAGGAACCCATTTGGAGGTTTTCTTGCGAATTTTCTTGCGAATTGCCATAAAACAGGACAAGCCCATGAAACAACTAGGTTCTCCACTCCCAGTGGTCCACAACACCAGTGCATTCATGGTTATCAAGTCTTTTTCCAAATTCAGTAAGATTTCCCCATAACCTGATGGAAACCACGTAGCACTTTTGAGGACTTTTTTTGCCTGAAACCAAAATATAAATATGACAGATCATGTCCTAAAAACCCCTTTTACACCACTACAGTTTTAAATCATTGTTCCTGGTTGACCAAAACTCTGGATAATAATGTAGAGAAGGTCTTAAAAGTGTGGCACAGCAGTGTCAGTACCTGTATCTCTTTTCATGTCTATGACAGAGAAGCAAGTATTAGTTTTTCAACAAATATTTTGTTCTTCAGAGACCCTGGAATCTTTATCTTTCTTCTTTGCTCTCACCAGCTTGTCTGTTTTAAACCCCTCTTTCTTTCTCTCCATGTTCATTGATTCATGGGTTTTGAGTAAAGCTGTGCAGTGAGGGTGTCATCATTGTAATTGGGCATTGATTATTTAAAGAGCACAGTTGTTACTTTGGTTGATGAGACCATCTCTCAGACTGACATCCACTCTGAGAACAGAAACTTGGGGTAATTTACCAGACCCTTTTTATACCCCTTACCAGGATTGGTTTTACCTTTTATAGATCTGCAATACTTCAGTGCGGGATTAGGTCCCTGCAACGGGTGCTGCGCCTGGTGCTTTACTGAATAATAAAGACAATGTTGCCATGATTAAATATCTGTAAATATTGAGAAAGATGTAAACAAAGCACAGGTTGTCTTAGCTACTGAAAAAAATATACTTGGCTGTGTTGGAAATTGTAACTTTTTATTTCATTTTATTTAATTTCATTTCTTTTCCCAGGGAAAACTTTCTCTCTTTCTATCATACATCATCTTGATCTTCCACTCACGCTGACAGAAAGAGGATACAAATGATTTTTAGTGCTCCACAAGGATAAAAATCAGCAGGGATTATTAAGCTCTTTCTGAGCTAGAAAATGCTATGCTTCAGCATCTGGTTAATAAATATTTATTTTGCTTCTATTTCTGTGTGTGAGTAAGACCCCATCATATTTATTTGAACAGAGATTATGGCTAAAATACATATTTCCAGAGGAGGATATGTTAAAGAGAATGTGTCACACCTTGGGTGAAACTGAGATTTTTAAAGAGTGAAACATCTCTCTTCTTTTTATTTTTCTTTTTTTTCAGCAGCCAAAAAATACAGAAAAACTTTGAACAGAAAGAAAATCACATCTTGGCTTTTGGACTAAGATTCTCTACAATCTAGAATGAAAAGGCTCTTTTGTCAGACAACACACATTGGCAGGAGAACTGAATATGCAACAAGTATCCTTACAAAGTGGTGATGAGAAGCGTATCTTGCAAGGGATAAATGTTCTGTGTCACATGCTTTGGCCTTAGACATAAAAAACAAGACAGTTTTAAAGTATCCGTAGCCTTGAAAGTTAGTTACAGGATATTCACACATTTAGTCTGTTGTTTTCTGCTGTTGAGTCAGTTGTCCTAAGTCAGCAACCCACAGAATGGAAATTGCTATTTTAACAACGTCAATATATTAAACACCAAAAAAATAAGATTAAGGAAATGTTGCAGAATGTGGAAAAGATGCAGCTGTAGCCCAGAGGTATTCATCTCAGCAGAAAGCTGGATACAAATAGTGGAGGAATGGAAAGGCTACAACAATCCCATTATAGTCAGCACTGCTGAGCAATTTAAATACAGAGGTTGCTGCCAAATTCACCACAATAAATGAATTAGATGTGTTTCCTGCCTGGGAAAATGGGTGGAAATATGTGTACATCATGTGAGTAAACTGAAAAGATCTAATTTTCAAGATATTATACTGACAGACCTTTTAGAGGTACAAATAATAGTGATAGGTGAAATTTTGTCTTAATAACTGCAGCTGTAAATCCATGGATGGAACATTGTTAGCAGCTACTCAGATTTCTATTGATGGGGATGCAAAAATAGACCATTTTCAGCTGTTGTGTACTGCTGCTGTTTCCGATGGGCAAAGTGCTGAATCTGCTCTGTGGTGGGGTTTTTTTATTTGAGATCCAGAATTATATAGTGCAGTCATACTGACATTTAATAGTGGTCTTATTATTGTCCCGAAATACTTGCTCACCAGCTGCAAAACAACAACATTTTATTCACCCTCGCATGCTGTGTGGCTTCCCATAGACTAAATGGTATTTATGATTGACAGTATTCCAGTCAGTGTCTCAAGTAAGCTGATGTGCTTAGCAAGAGCTGAAGCCCATAAAAATGAAGGTTAATCTACACCAAAACAGGAGCTGTCATTCAATCATTGCTAGCAAGGCTGCAGGAGTCTCAGCAAGCAAGAGAAATGACAGTCCTTTTGGGATGGTTGGTTTATTTGTTGCTCTTTATTTTCTTTTTTTTTTTTTTTTTTTTTTGAGAATAATGTGTAACCAAGTTATGGTACAGACACTTCTTACCTGGCAGTATAAAATAAGCTGCTGCAACACCCTACAGACTTGTATTTTAGGAAAACAAAAAAAAAAGTTGATTCCCATGCTAGTCAGAGAAAGTCTGGTTAGATTGGAGTCTGGACCCTGAAACACTTGCTCAGACATCAAAAATCTTGGAGTCAACAAAGAAAAGGCTGATGTTACAAGGGAGGAAATTGGCAGATGGAAGCCAAGAGCTTCCAAGCTAGCTGATGTCTTGCTATTTCTGCCTGCGAGCTGTGTATGAGAAAAGGTGGTTTCTTTGTCTACCACTATTTTTTATTGTTTGTTTTAGGGCTTACTGCAGGAAAGAAAGTGAGTGTGATGAGAAAATGTTGATTGTGGTGCAGCTGAAGTGTTTGTAAAAGGGCTAAATTCACTGCCAATGTAATTCAACATAACTGCAAGCAATGGAGCTAACTCAGGGGTGAATCTGGCATCCTTTACTTTTCAACTGCATTGGTACATACTCATTAGACAGAGCAGCTTGTATTAGTTCATTAGTGTATGCCATGTTTTTAATCTATATATATTGTATTCATTTTGGTGCAGAAGTATTAATTATTAGGATTGAGGGAAGTAGGAGAATTTATTTCTTCTTTTTAAATTCATTTATTCTGGCTACACACACACTTTCAGGTTTTCCTCACTGCAAGCATTCAATCGATTTGTCTTAGGATCATCAAACCTGAGGGAGTATGGAGAGACCCTCTGTCCACATTGCAATAGATGGATCCTGCTCATCGTCTAGGCTGGCTAAACATTATCCTTGCCCTTTGACAGGTTTAATCTGTTCAGGCTCAGCATTGTCCAGTGCAGCTACCTGCAAAAAGGCTCATACCAGGTAATTTAGTACACCAATTTTTATGCTGCTACTGTAGGGCCCATGCAGGCAAAGTCAGGAGTAATAGAAAAGCTGCTTGCATGGAGAAATTTTCATGAAACCTCCAGTTTAATCCCATGCTCACCACTGTTCCTGGAGAGGAGCAGGGATGGGATGCTTCATCTTTGGTATTTCAGTTTCTTGGTTTGTGCATGTTCACTTTAGGCTTCTGCCCCTAAACAGCCCCTTTTCTCTGCTTGTTAGTCTATCCAACAACAGCCCTTCAATGAAATTTTCCAGCATCCAATTGCAGACAGGAGACAAATATCCTTCCCTTCTAGGACACAACTTTCTCTCATTTATTTGTCTTACTTTTCTCTAGCCTGAGGCAAAAAGCTGTTGTGATGTGCGCCATTAAATATGCTTCTCTGTCAGGTTTTCTTAGGAGATTGTGAAGGAGTTTTCTTCCTAAGTTTCTTCTGTGAAAATTTTTTCTTGTTCCATTCAAATTTTATGCAATCTTCCTCTCCTTGCAATGTCTGTATCTTCTATTTTTACATTTTTGCCCTATGCTTCATTTTCCAAGCTGAAAATCACAGAATACGACAAGAATATATTATGAGATTTATTTTCTACATAACTTTTAGTGGTTTTTTTTGCTGACTAGTGGTCATGTTGGGTTCTGTTTCATTTGTAAAAGGCCCGAGAAGAAGCAGCAGAGATGAAGGGTACAAAGAAAGCTCCCAGTAGTTTCGAGATGACATCTTTACACACCCAACATGTCAGTATTACTGCATGAACTCTTCCAATCCCACCTGAATTCCCTTCTTGCAATGAAAAAGGCCACCCTCTCTTCCAAATGCTTCAAGTCCACCAAGATTCACACATAGCACCATTGAGCAAACTATCATTATGGTAAGTTTATATGAAGTTTGCCTAGATTTCTTCTTCACAGCTATCATGTAGTCTAATGCCATCTGACTATGGACAAGATAGTTGGAAACTCATGGAAATAGTTCCAATCAGGAGCAGTAAGAAGTCTGAACAGTTTTATAGCAGGATGATTTATAGATCATTCCAAAAATTCACTCTCCTTTTCTTGTTCAGATTCACTTATGTCATAAAAAAAAAGTAATTCTGGAGAATTCTGAGTGAGTAGATTATCAAAGCCTTGTAAACTGGAAAGAAACATGCTAGAAATTCAGATGAGCACAAAGTAGTGCTGTTCATTACTTTTTAACTGGAAGAATTATGTTGTTTACTGGTAGTATATTTAATAAAAAAATATATAAGCAAGCCTTGCCAAGCATAAAACTTATTGTTTGGTGAACATGGGGAAAACTTATCTATATGAATGTTTGTGAATCCTTAATTGTATTTTACATAAACTTTTTTCCACTTTTTGTTCACTTTTTCCATCTAGTCCACTAAGGAAATATGTTTTCCTGTAAATGTGCACAGAAAGTAAATTTTAGGCCTGATTGTTTAATTATGGAACAAAAAAAGAAATTAATGAGAAAATAATGTGTTTATTGGAAATAAAGTGCAGAAGGAAAGTTGAGGTCAGCTGAATGTGGAAGATAAAGTCTGTCTAGTCTGACCTACCTCCATACAAGCCAGTTCCAGTCCTGGGATCAGGACGGCCAGGTCAGCACAGAGCTGTGCCAACTGAATTGAGCTAACTCATTTATACAGCCCCTGGGAGCTGAATGAGTACACAGAGTGGCACCATGCCAGGCAGACGTACTGTCCTTTTTCCTGGGCTATCTTGGCTATCTCTCCCATGACATGGTATTGTGTAACGTAGATGTGTCCTTAGGTGACCAACTAGCATGCTCAGCAAGCAAATCCCAAACAGCAAATGCTCAAACAAAGGGCTGTAATCATTTATGAATGCTCTGTGAGCACTGATATTTGTTCAGATGAACTGCTAAATAACAAACAAAAGAGAAAAATCTGGGACCTCGTTATAGACAAGATATTAGCAGAGACAGGAGCTAATTTCAGCCCTCTCTCACCAGTTTGTTTCCTGCTGGCATATCAGTCAGTTGCCAAAAAGTATAGCTCCATTTTCTGAGTCTAGTTTTAATATTCAGAGGCATTTAATCTCTTTAAAAACTTTTTAAAAATTTTTATATGTATGGTAGTGCATGAAATACATTGTGCCCTCACTTTTAAGTGTGAAATATACAGCAGTTGTTTTTGATACATTTCAAACATACTGTTGTGCTCACCCATACAGAAACCCTTCAGCAAGTTCTGCTGTTCTATTCATCTTAATGCAAAGGCCTGTTTGGAGTTTCACACTCTTCAGTTATTACTTGTATGCTGCAGCACACAGTGCATTACTCAGTAGTGCCTGAAGATCTTTCAATTTTGGCCAAAAAAGGTTTATTTCTAGATTGCAAACATTAATAACAATTTGAATGGACACTAGCCTTTGACAATACTCTTGGATGTATACACATGTGAGCATGCATTTTTGGAGAGGAGAGACCCAAGAACGTGCTTGATTGCCATCCTTAGGGCCAGGTCTTTCCACTGTTGTAACACCAATGTTTTGCCAGAAAAGGACTTATAGCTGTGTTATAAATTGAAATAGATAAAGCATTTGGAATTTGCTATTACATCAAACTGCTTCATTTCCATGGGTGATCTTTGTAAAGATTGAAAAAAGTGCCATACAAAAATACACTATGTTATTTGGAAGCATTAAGTATTAGTCATAGAAAACCTTTCATACATAGTTTTTTTACCAAGACATAACTAGAAGTAAATAATTTAGAAAAACTTGTTTCTAAACCTAGCAGACATTTTTTTGTCCTAGGTTTTTATGAAAGGAGTCATGTCACACTGATTTTCCCTAATTCAGGAATGAAGCTATTCTGGTCCTGTCAACCTGTGCAGTGAAATCAGAAGGTCCAGGTGATTTGGGTCATCATCTTTTTCCTCTGTCATTTTCTCTCTTCAGCAGAAGGTGATGGTTCTATTTTGTTCCCTTGTAAAGTGCTTTGAGATTTGAGTATGACTGGAGCCTTGTTTAAGTGTCAAGTGTAACCACATTTCTAATATCTAATTAGACCAAATTCTACTCCTACATATACAAATATGACTCCTGTTAAACACAGCAGAATGTCACAGGAAATAAGAGAGAAGTTTATACATTTAGCAGGTGACATACAAATCAATTTTCAAGCTGTATAACAAAGATTTGTACATCTTAAGTAATACTTAACCTGAAGCATCCCAATGAACTGAATTTGATGGAGAATGCCCAGTCTTTATTGGATGTAGGGGGAAACAGGATGGAGAAAAGGCTGAAGTACTTCATGCCTTCTTTCCCTCAATCTCTTACAGCCAGGCTAGCTGCTCTCAAGGTACACAGCCTCCTTAGTGCTACAGGCTGGGGCACAGTGGCTGGAAAGCTGCCCAGTGCAAAGGATCTGCAGGTGCTGTTTGACAGTGACTGAACATGAGCCAGTGTGTGCTCAGGCGGCCAAGAAGGCCTGTGGCAACCTGGCTTGTTCCAGAAATACAGTGGGACCAGGGCAGTGACTGTGCCCCTGTACTGCACACTGGTGAGGCCACACCTTGAATCCTGTGTTCACTTTTGGGCTCTCATGACAAGAAAGACATTGGAGTGCTGGAGCATGTCCAGAAAAGGGCAACAGAGTAGGGGAAGGGTCTGGAGCACAGGGCCTATGAGGAGCAGCTGAGGGAGCTGGGGGTGTTCAGCCAGGACAAAGAGTCTGAGAAGAGATCTTATTGCTCTCTACAACTCCCTGAAAGAAGGTTGTAGCCAGGTGGGGGCCTGTCTCTTCTTCCAGACAGCAAGTGACAGGATGAGAGAAAATGGCCTCAAGTTATGCTAGAGAAGAGTTAGATTGGATATTAGGAAAAATTTTGTCATCGGAAAGTTTGTAAAGCTCTGAAACTGGCTTCTCCGGAAAGTGGTGGAGTCCCCATCCCCAGCTGTATGTGAAAGACTTGTGGCACTTATGGACATGGTTTAGTGGTGGATTTGTCAATGTAAGGTTAACAGTTGGACTCAATGATCTGAACAGACTTTTTCAACAGAAACCATTCTGTTTTATTCTTGTATTTAATTTCTGCCTTGTAAGTTGGTATGAAAGTCAGTCTTTTAGAGGCCTCAGACCTTTTATGTCTGTCTTTTTATGCCCGGTGATGCTGTGGGACCTGCTCATACTGTGACCTGTGGGCAAAGGAGATGTCATCCCTGGCAGGCCTGCTCAGCACTCACCAAACACAGTTCTCTTGGATGGAGTCAAGAAGTCCCAGCCCTGCAGCTGCTGAGCAGCCACACCGAGCCTCTCAGGGTGCATTCCGTATCCAATTCCCAAATGTAGAGAAAAGTCATGATCCTGTGCTGGGAAAACAGTAGCTGCCAGAGGTATTGGGAAAGAGATAAAGTCTTTGTCAGCCCCTCAGGAAACACATATCTGAAATGACCAGCTTGATGTTTGTGGAATTGAGGCCAAAACAACATAGAATTTACTGCAAATCAATGTGTTGTTGCAACAGCTATATCTTTCTACTCCTAGTGAAAAAATTCAAGCTTCTGTGACCCTGGTTTACAACTATAAGGTAACAAAAAGTTTAAACTGGAGCAATTTTTTTTTCCCAGTTTGGATCTGTGTTTCTACAACAGAAAAATCTTATGGACTTTTCTCTCTATAATATGTAGAAGTTGTTATTAAAATTATTTTGGTTTCCTGAACAGCAATTCCTCTGTTCCAGCTCTTTTTCTCAGAGCAAATAAATATTTGCAACAAGTAGAGCTGTGTAAGCTAGCAGAGGGGGGAAAAAAGACAAAAACCTGGCAAGCAAGTTCTCTGTTTCTTTGAAAACTCTCCAACACCATGAATCCTGTGAGAGCTTAATTAAAATGAAAAGGGAATTTTCAAAGGGATAAAACAAAATAAGCTTTTTTTAATGCTATTTTTGTTCTGAGCTCAGAAAATCTTTCTCTTTTTCAGTTGGTTTCCCCAAAACATAAATATTGGCAGCTTTAAGGTTTGTTTTTCATCCTCTTGAGCAAGAAGCATTGAGTTCAAAAGCTTTTTGCAGTGAAGCTTAGGGGCTTTGCTCACCAGAGCTTGGATTTCTGACACAACTAGTGAGTCTAGAACTGTAAACACTACCATGAAATCAAAGTTGCCATTTCAAGGGAATTATGATTAAACAGTAGTATTTTTATTTTTGCTGATAATTAGAGGAACCTTTTTTTTTCAGACACAGCAGTGTATAAGGACCAAGGTCAACCAAACCCTACACATCTTAGGCTTACATAATTAAAGGATATTTCTGCAGTCAATCTCACTCAAGAAGCAATCACTTTTCAGTCTCAGCTGCCTCTCTTTAACCAGTGGCTGGTGTTGCTTTAACATGAGTCCAGATCAATATTTGCTTGTTTCAGTCTATATAATACTTATCTGCACCAGCCATCTGCTGGTAAGACACTACTAGTTGATATTTCAAAGTTTTAGAACTTTAGAACAGAAATTGGTGAAACTTTAAATGGATTTTTTGGGTATCCACATTCTTGGCAAAAAATGCATGAGCCCCTTCAGCCCAAAACAAGAACAATTACAAGCCAATATTTAAGTCTCAAAACTTTCAAATAATCTGAGTGACAAAATGGTTTACATGGATTAGTTTGCTTCAGCCACTTCTGCTGTAGACTGACACTGAATAGTGGAAACTTGCATGTTAACTATTGATGCAAACACAATTGTAGAATCCTGTTCGACCTGCTTTAGGTGACCCTGCCTTGGCAGGATGGTTGGACTGGGTGATCTCCAGAGGTCCCTTCCACCCCTAACCTTTCTGTGGTTCTGTGAGTCCTTTCCAGCTTCACAGGTTCATTCATTAAATGATTGCTGTTGCTGTGGTGGGTTTTCAAATGCCCTGGATGTACACACTACTTTCCTGCTCAGTCATGAACTTTACTGAGCACAGTGACCATGTGTTCATGCACAGTGTGATTGTGTGTGAGAGCACAATCACAGCACGCTCCATGGAGAGGCTGCTGGTATTGCACATTTGATGTGGTGCTCAGGCTTCTGATCTAAGCAATGCAACACAAGGGCTTGTGGGAAAGTGTGGAGCCAGCTTTGAGGTCTGCCTTTACACAGTAGTGTTATACCCCACCAAAGGCATCCTGCAGAGCTTGGTCCTACTGCCTGTGACATTGCACTTGAGCAGATCAACCAATAGAAACACATATGCAGAGTCATTTATGTACCCGGTGTCAGACACAGTAATTAACAGGGGCGATTATTTTTAAAATTGGAGAGGGAGCTGGCTCCATGGACTCATCCCTCTAGACAGCACTGCTGCATTCATTCAGAAGTTCTCTTAAAGTGCTTTTAAGTAAATGTATTTTCCTGTGCAGTGCTTGCCAGTCCTATATGTGGTGAACATCTTTCCACTTGTGGAAGAAAGTGCTGTGCATGTGTTTTTTCTTCCAGAGGTCATTTATGGGACAAAAAAATCAGTCTTCTAGATGACTAGCTTAGGATTT
This sequence comes from Vidua macroura, assembly GCF_024509145.1. Classification (NCBI taxonomy): domain Eukaryota; kingdom Metazoa; phylum Chordata; class Aves; order Passeriformes; family Viduidae; genus Vidua; species Vidua macroura. The sequence goes on from NC_071574.1 coordinate 59,506,358, forward strand.
TTAAAACATGGCTTGTGCTAGATTTATTTTAAATATTGATGGCAAGATTTAGTCAAGGTTGTCTGAGGATAACGGTAGCTTATGCAACTAGTCAGCACACAGCTACATGCTGATAGATTTCTCTATTTCACAGGGATTTTTTTTGTAGCTGGTCCAAAGGCCAGCTCATTCTTTCCCCATTTACTTGTAATTTTACCTGGGTCTTTAATGAATTATAAAAATGAACAGAAATTAGCTCATCATCCCATAAGGAAAACACATTTCTAATTAAAAACTATGTATATGGGTCACTTTGCAGAAGGAAGCATAAGTCAAACATCATTCTTCTTGATTTGTTCCAGGTCACTGTTTTTGCCTGCCTGGCTGCAAAACACTAATGGATTGTCATGATAAAATTACGCTTTTGTACCCATCTCTTACTTTGCACTTTTAATGTCTATTTTACTTAATGTATCTTATTCTACCCCACTTGCAGCTGCAAACACAACCCACTTTATTAGAATAAAGTTTTATCCTTTTTGGTGCTGTAAATGAGAGGAGATGAGGTAGAGAGTTTTCTTTGCAGCACTGGCAGTTTTAACATATGTTAGTATAATAAATTAATTCAAGACATTGTTCAAGTGCACATCCTTCTCAGAGTCAGTTTTCTAGACACTGCAGTTGGTCCCTCAAATCTAAGTGGTTTTTTATTGACATTGACAGAAGGTTTCTATAGCAGAAATGTTTTAAAAAGACAAATTCAGTAGGGAAGACTTTTTGTGCTTCAAGGAATATTGAAGATGGGTACATGAAAAGGGAGCTGGAAATGGGACCAAAGTAGATGTCTTTAATATAAGCACTGTTTGATAACCAATGGAAGATAAGAGCTTTTGGAGTCTCTGGCATTCTGTTGTTAAAAAAGAAAATACTGAAGAGAAAAGAAAGATGTGATAATGAGCATTAAAAAGAAAATGTCAATAAAATACGTCTCCAGAGCAGATGATCTAATGCTGTAATTATCAACATTTTTTCTGTTTCTGACTTTCTTGTAGATCAAATGTTTTCAAGCAGCTCCAGATACAAGTATCAATAGTAGATGAACAACCCTGTAGGGATTTTGATCCTTAGTTTGGAAACATTTGGTCTGATGGAGTCAGTCCTGGGGCAACACCTTGGGGTCTGAGGTGGGTCATTGTGTTACCTGAAATAAGCAGAAAAATGTTGGCTCTAAGAGCTTCCAAATCAGGTAGTAGATGGCTGTAGCAGATGGACAGCAAGAGAACAGCAAGACAATCCTGTCAAATGTAAAGCATGACAGTTACGCTGGCCACCCACCTATTGCCAAATGTTTCACAAATTTTGTGGGATTAATATACTGAAGGCCATTCTGTGTTGTTGTCTCTTCTTAGCAGGTTCCATGATCTTTAAAATGTTCTATGGATGTTTCATCTATCATGGTGCCCAGCACCTCTGCAGGTAACAGCAGCACATCCAAGGTACTCTTTGAAAAGCCTTGGAGCAGAGGAGGGGGAAGCAGAAACTCCACAAAGTGCTCACAGTAACTGAGTTTGTGGCAGGCCTGTTCATGTGACCCCTGTGAGTCACAGCATTCCTCTCTCTTCACCTCAGCTTGGGTTGGACTTGAGTTGCCATTGTATGCTACAAGCTCATACAGGGTCCCTACACCTGCCAACTGTGTCATGCCTTGTGACACATCTCTTCTTCACATAATGTTCTGGAGGCTTAATCGTAAACATTTCATCATGGGCATATTCTCTGGAACTCCTAGCAACTGTCAACTCTATTTTATTCCTGGGAATGGTAATGCTCTCTCAATTCAACCCACTCAAGAAATAGTTTCTAATTAGCAAACCTAGTGGAATTGAGGCTTCCAAGCCAATGAACTGCTTTTGAAAAATCACTCTGACAAATGGAATTTGCAGGTAACCTCCTTGAACTTCTTTCTGAACCTTTTATTTTAGGGTGGGAATAAAAATGTAACATTAACTTGGTCAGGCATGGAGAGAGAGCAGCTTCTGGGCTAATAGTGAAGGCCTTCACCCAGGATAAAGAAAATTGGACTGCTAAGCTCTACTTCAAAATACAGTTTCCCTAATTTACATTGCATACATTTGGGAATGGAGATTCATCCCTGTAAGGTGAATGTCCTAGACAGAAAGCTATAGACTTGAATATGTCTAATTTTTTTTTAACTCTCTTAATGGAAATTTAATTAAGCTTGTGCAATTTGGCACACTTCAAAGGCAAAGGACTGAGAATATCTCCATCTACAGATTTCCTTAAGTTGGGCATTTCCTAGTGGTAGATGGGAGTTGTGGTTTCACTTTCTTTGGGAAAGAAGACAGGTTTCCTTCATCATCTGTGAATAATTTAACTGGCTAACTTTTACTGAGTAAAAAGGGACATAGGACTACTTTTAGTGTATTTCAAAGCTTTGGTTGACTCAGTGGTAGCTTCTGAAAAAGAAAAAGCCATTAGGCACCCAACTGCAGAACCAGGCTCAGGGCTGAGCGGTGGGAAACTGAAGCACTCAACCCAGACTAAGGGACCCACATTTAGGGCACATATTTTTCCTCCTGCACGAAGTGTGACCTTTTGGCAATCTGACTCTTAGCAGATTAACTTTTAGATGCACACTTAACCAATCCATCATTCTAGAAGCCTAGGGCTGTCGTTTGAGAGCTGTGAATCCCATTAAGCTTCCACACACCGAAAGGTTAAGAATCATGAGGTTGTGACTCATCCCGTTCCTTCTGGAGTTATTATGGAAAGAAGGAGTGGTAGGAAGGAGGAAGAGCAATGTCTGGGAGCTGCTGTTGGGGTTGCTCCTTCAAACTTTCAGCAAATTGAACCTAAATAGAAAAAGAGTCATTACCCAGACAGACAGATGCTGGGGAAAACACCGAGACAGATGGATCATGAGGCAGAATTAACATATTCACCTAGTCTTCTTGGAAGTACTCCCACAGCCAGGGGACAGTTTTAGCCAAATGAAACACAGTGCCAATGGGATCTCTGTCCATCTGTCCTGATGAGGTAGGATCCCCTGGCAACAACAAATGTAAGACAAGTAAGATCAGATTAAATATAAATAAGAAGGAACTTGATTATCTCATACCTCTGATTAAGGTACTGCACTAGAAGGATGAGAAATAATCTTGGGTACTGTTTATAAATTTCATTCTAAAAAGCCATTAGATAAAATACATAAATAGATTTGAGTGCAGAATTGAATTCACAGACTTTCTCCCAACCCATGGCAATGAACATTTAACAGTCTTTGGGGTGGGGGGGAGCACTTTCAATTGCACGTGCAAGAGGATGCAAGTGAGGTGTACAATTTTTTCCTGCCAATTTTGTATCCTTTTGAACTGCCCTTGAATAAAAAAATTCCTGATGTAGTATAGAGCAGTCATTCAGCCCTGTTAGAGTAGGTGCTGTGCATTACTTGTTCTGAAAGCCAGCAGATGTGTTACTTCAAAACCAATAAAACGATTGACATGTTTTATTTTAAAAGTGGCCTTCCCAAAGTACTAGATTCTAGTCTTGAGAGCATAATGGATAGATCACAATAGAGCTTGAAAATCTGACCACCCTGCTTCTATACAATGGCATAGCTATTGAGGATTTCAGGTCATGCAAATGTTTGTATACACTGCATATATAAAAACTGAAGTTGGCCTTGAACTGGAAAAGGATTAAACAAGTCAGTCTCATTTCTTGGTAAAACCCCAGGCTCCATGTGACACTACTGGATTGTCTGAGTCATATCTTCATATTATGAGCTATAGTTAGTGTTTTCACACATTTCAGGATAAAAATAAACATATTGTAAACATATTGTAAAACATTTGTTCAAGGAAATTTGCCATCTTCAAAGTACATATTTTTGCTTTTCTGGTTATTAATTGAAATGAAAGGTTGCAATAAGACACTGACAAGGTTTCTGGTTGTTCTAAGTTGTGTGTCTTGGTTTGGGGGTGCGGGGAGGGGAGTTAGCATTGGGTCTATTGCATAAGGTTCCAGAAAGTTTTGGAATTGAATTGAAGTTTTTCCATGTCTCTTCAAAAATATGCTGAGAAAGATACATTTTCAGCTGAGAAAGATACATTTTCAGCACTTAAAGGAATTAAAAGTAAAAACTATTTTTCAAAGATGTTCCAGCCTTACATAAAAATAAAAAATATCTTGTCAGTTTTATGTTGCAAATTTAATTTCATACAGTAAACACAATAATGTAAACCTGTGCTTTGGAAATGCTGTATTTCTTTTAAACAAATGGATGTAAAATTAATTTGTATAAATTCTGAGATATACTGTGAAAAAAAACCTGTGGCTTATGAATATGAAGACATGACTCAGCCAGCCTATTAGTATCACAAGGAGCCTACGGTTTTATGAAGAAACTGAATTAATATTTGTTCAGCACTTTGAAAATGTAAAGAGCAGTGTAAGTGATTTCTAATTGTTGACTTTACTATGTAAAATTGGAATGAATGCCTGTGCAAAATTATAATATTTGGGAGTAATTCATGGGAGACCCCACAGGTAAACTAGTGTAAGCCTCACATTTCATAATGTGAATAGAGCAGTCGGTGGAACTTGAACATTGCACCATCATCTGCAGTTCCCTTGCACAACACTTACCTGAGTTGCAGGGTTACATCAGGAGCCCCTCACTGAGTTCCTTGAACATATACCTGAACCTGAGGGTTGTCAAAGAATTAAAGACCAAAGCCCTTAATATTTAGATGCTAACATACTTAATATTTAAGGGTTTCATCCACACTTCCTTAGAGTTCATAAGTACTCTGTGATGCCTCTGGAGAACAGAAATCAGGTAAATATTCACACCCTGTAGAAAAATATTAAGACTCCTCTTGCTCTTTATATCTACCAATCAATCCTGAATGCTCTCTGTCTTGTGTTCCTGTTACAGTAGGATTAGTGGAGCATATCTGCTTCCCAGAAGACTAAGGTTTGATGATCTGGGACTGTCTTGAGTCACCAACAAACCCTTGCCTCTTCCTGGCCTTCAGCCTCTTAGAGAGGCTGAGAAGACAGCAGAGCATGGATTGGCAACTTTTTGCAAGATTACTGTGACCATTACAACAGGAGGAAAAAAAATAGGATACCAGTGGTCATATTCAAATAGAAAGAATAATCACAACCTCTGGTCTGGTCAGCTTTATCTGCTGCCTTAAGGCTCCCTCTAAGGATCTAGTCAAGGGAGCTCAGCTTATGGACTATGTTTAGATGTAGGAATGAATGACACACCAAAATGCTAATTAACCTGTGGATAAAGTCTGTTACTGCAGCAGTTCTAGGGAGTGCATTATTCAAGACCAGATACATTGAAAACCAAAATAATGAGCTTCTGAAGGAGTTTTAACACCCCTTGGGTTAAACAGAAGCTAAACAAAAACTTTCAAGATTACACTTTTCTGTCTAGATATTTCAATTCTGCCTAAATTCCATATTTGGCATCAACATCCTTCTTGAACTTGGCTCCAGGTGCCTTCCTCCATTGGGAGATTATATATATGGTCCTTAAAATACAGCAGTTGATGTGTTTGAATTTTACTAGCTAATCTTTAGTGGTTATCTGATCCCACTGTATTGATAGAAAACACATGCTTCAGGCAATACCATAAAATTCACAGCCAGTGAGTTTTACAGACACCAAAAAAAACCCACCCAGATAAATCTCAAGTATTTAGTGCATGGCATAAGTAGCTGACTTAATTTCTCAACTGCCATAGATTTATTTATTATAAATATATTATTGAAAATAATTTTGATTTATTAAGGTCATATAAATTCAGTGTTACGTTGAAAAAATGCTGTTAATTTATTACAGAGATTAGACGTGGTCCATACTCTTGCTTGCAGAATTACTTCTTTTCTTTTATAATACAAAAACCACGTCAGTGTAGAAGACCTCTACACTTTCAGCTATTTAGTAGAGAATGACTACCAAAACCTGAACCCACCTTGCTTAAATGACCTTCTGAAAAATCTCTGCTGCTCTAGATGTAGATGATTTTTTTGGGATTGGATGGGTGGTTGCCATGCCAGCATCTTTGTGCAAAGCCGTAAAGATACTCTCAAGCCATCAAAATTTTTCTGTGGCGGGTTAATAAATGCAACCTTTCTTAAGCAGCCAATATTTCTTTTTTTTTTAAATGCCCAGCCAAGCATATACACTGATATCTCCAGTAGTGTTTGTTCCATTAATGTTTTCTGGGGAAAATCAATTCAGCCAGGAGGCTGAGCAAAAGAGGTTTATCTGACTGCTTACTCTCACTATCTCAAGGGCCAAGTTCAAAACAGCACTTTGAGTGATGTGCTTAGGTTGAAATCTGCTTCCAGCTTTTGAGCACCCTACTCATCTCCTATCTGCATCTTAACAAATTTGAAAGTGGCTCCTGTGTGAGTACAGGTAAATCTGTCTGTGTTCACATATTTTCTGCTTCAGGGACTAAGGTTATTAACCAAAGTGTCAGGAACAGTGGGATTTACTTTCTGAACGGATCATGTATAAGAACAAGGACTTTCTCTCCACTGACAGTGTCAAAGTATTGAGAGCCAGATTTTAACACCAGCTCTGAAACTCTTTGAGTAGATAGGGAGTGGAGTGGAGAGGAATTTGGACCACTACCACTTGCTGCTGGGATATTGCTTTTGATTTCTGAGATTGTTAATTGCTTAATTGAGCCAGAAAGAGTACCTGTGCCAGGATGCTCTGTTTAACATATGCTATATAACTGTCCTATTTTATTTAATTTACATATAGAGAATTCTATCAAAAATATCCAACACTAGCATTCTCTTTATCTTCCAGAACTTTGTTTTAGTTCTAATATTGCTTCACAAATAAAGACCTAATTATCTTCCCTGCACATCCATTAGAGATTCTGTTGTGCTTGCCAGGAACCATGTTTTTTATAAACTAAGCTAAATTAGCTGCTGGAATTCTTTGCTTTCAGATTTTTAAATCACTGAAACAGATCTCAGGGGCCCTTCTAAATTCTCAGTGCCTCTGTTGAACTAACCAAGAATCCCAGCAGACACCCAATGGCATGGTGTCCTCACCTAACCAAGTCTCCTCCATGTTCCTGCTTTTGCTAAAAAGCACACTGGGCCTTATTGGACAAATAATTGGCAATATTTCTTCACATCAATCTCCAACAAAGACTCTCACTCAATCTTGTTTCCATTCAGTGGTTATTGGTTTAGAGTCCCACGCACTGTCTGGAAGTTTATGACTCTCATTCCTAGAACAAAGTTCAAAGAACTCTGGATCATTCACTTGCAGACAGTTGTTCATAACTTATCCAAACTATACTAACACAAAACATGTTTTATTTGGCTTTTACTTGCAGAAAAGATGAATGATGGCTGTGCTTTGACTTTTTTTTTATTTTGGCACTCCAATATCAATAACATTTAATTTGCCAGGAATATTGTCTTACATTATCACCCTTCTAACATAGAGGTTAATTATTTTATCAAAAGGCAGCCAAGTCAAATGAAATAATACTGTATGGGTAACTGTTCTCCTGCCATTTGCTTTAAGAAAAGAATGTCTTATATTGCCCAATAATACTACTTATACTATTGCAAATTATATAATTCTGAAGATAAAGCTGACCAGATACAACCAAACTACTTTCTCTCTCTTTCATCAGGCCTATAAGTATACATTTATAGGTTCACAATGAACTGGTCACCCCTGCAAATTACAATGGAGCAAACTGAAATTGCCAGTAGAGAAATCAACTCTTGTTTGTTAATCAACATTAAAATTCATCTAAACAGGGCAACTTAGAAAAAAAAAATGTTGTACCAATGCACCGAATACATCACTGTTTCAGTTACACCTCCCTCCAGTCAATCATAAACACTGTTTACACATATTGGTAGTTTTTTCCTAACTCATAAAAACATAAGGCCTGAGATATAGTAGTGGTAGGCTGTTCCTGGTGACCATTTCACACCAAAGAAAAAGCAGAAGTGGCTTGGCCACGTTCTTAGTCAGAATGTCCTCAGTCACAACCCCAAAACTGTCTCTCCTTGCCTGTACCTTAACTTTATATCATCCACAGATGAGTTAAGGCATGCCAAGGTATCTCTTCCAGCAGTCTCACTAACCTGTACAATGTCACCTGATTTGTACTTGCTGTATTGCTTGTCTGATCATCAGTTTCCATTGCCCCAAGAGGAGAGCCAAAGAGCATCCTTCAAAACTGGCAAAGTCAGCACCATTTATTTTGGGAAAGGAAGGACAGCAGTTTATATTCAATCATGGTTTATTATCTGTCTACTCAAGGTTCTGTATTGCTCCTACCATTGCATCATCTGAGTGTTTTACACATAAAAAGGTTTGGCAAGGGTCTAATTCCCAGGGGACCACATAGTGCCTCTGGCCCTGCTCCCTGTAATTACATTCAATAGCTAGGATTTCCAAGGGACTTGTGGGTTTAGGTGCTTTACTCTCACAGAAACTGAATGTAAATTTTGCACTTCAGTCTTTTAACCTGTTTTGAAAGACCCTTCCTATACTTTTACTAGGAAAGAAGGAAACTGAAAAGCAGCCAGAGTGCAGCACAGGAAATATTAGTGAGCTGAGGATTTTCCTATGCGCTTCCATCAGCTTTTGCCCTTAGTTTTCATTTGCCCCTGTGGTTCTTTCTGAAATCTTTGGAGACCATATTATATGAGAAATGAAATTTGTTCCTTCTTCACAAATGTCAAAGTATTGCTCATTCCTAAGTTTTTGCTCAAAGAAGGCTCTGCCTACACAGGGGTAGGAGGCCAGTGCTCTCCACACCCATCCTTTGAATGTCTCTGGCCCCACTCCAGACTGAAGAGTCAGAATTAAAAGGTACAAAGAGTGTCAAATAAGCAAATTTAGGCTACAAGTTGCCAGTAGAAACTTTTGGGCATACTTAAGCAAAACATTTCATAGTGAAACCAGCCTTGCACAACACATGAGGAGAGGAACAAACCATATTCCATTGAAGCTGCAGGAGGATATGTAGATAAGACTAATGTAATTACCAGAGCAGTAATTTAGTCAGGATGTTAATATGCCTAATCTCAAAAAAAAAACCCCAAACAAATAAAACAAAACACCAGCCCCACCCCAACCCCCCAAAAAAAGAAAACAATCTCACATCCTCAACAGATATTAATGAAAAGAAGTGGTTAAAACATCAAGTTTTATGTCTCATTTGAAAGATCAACACAGTTGTTCTGGGCTAGACAGTGTAAAACTTTCCATAAAATTAAATGACAAACAAATCATTATTTGATTTTATATCCACTAGGAGCAATAAACAGTGAGGCCTCACAGCTTCTGCAGTGTCTGAGTAATTCTAAAAATTTCAGGACTGCAGCATGTAAGTGGTAAAACATCTGTTCAGTGTGGAGGGTTGTATATATTCTTTGTAGTTGTTTTTGTCATCTTTTGCTGATAAATAGTTTTGGGGGTCCCTCTGTATAGAAATGGCTAAATGGAGAATTTACTTTTCAATACCTTTTTTGACTCTTAAAAGTGTCCTCAGGCTCTTTTCCACTCTTGTATCTCAATATTTTTAAATTGTTTGAAAAGCTTTTTACATTAAAATATTATGGTCAGTTATATATATGATCAATACCACATGCCATATTTGACCTTACTTCTAAGCCATTTGGTATGACATTTCTAAAGAGCTAATATTATTGTCTACATAGGCAGAACCTGAAATTGTATACAAATTTAAGAAGCCTGTGGTGGTTCTAGGGCTGGAGAACAGGTTCAGGTTCTTGGTTAAGCATACTACACAAATACTGACATAACTTTTTAGAAAAACAATTTTGGAACTGGGGAGTTTGGTCACCAATGCCCAAGGTCTTCCTACCTGTCAGGCTTAAAGTTTCTCTTTAAAGATAAAGAGGTGGGTTAGGCTGGCCACTGGTTTCATAGCAGGCTAGAGTTTCTGCTTTGCTACAGAACCTGAGTTTGTGTGACGTTTTTTTTATGGTAAAAATGCAATTGGTGTGTCCCCCACTGAGTTTATTCAAAAATCTCTCCACTAGACAAATATAATCTCACTTCTAATTCAGATTTTGTGTTTTTTCATTGAAACAATTACATTGTCAAATACCAAACTATACTACACAGAATACTAAAGAGGTAGGATTTACATTAAAAATTGCTTAATTTTTCAGAAAGTAGACTCAGCATTTTAGTGAATCACCAACTTCACTTTTCTCATTCAAGTCTCATTTTACATTCACAGCAGATAAAAAAATGAAAAGGTGAAGAAAACTTTGCCTTTTAACCTCAAAAGGATTTTTTCACTTAAAAAAGGTACAGTAACCCACTCACTTCCAAGAATTTCAAGTTTCCTACCAAGCCCCCTTACAAAAAGAATTGCAAAATTTTACAACCTGCAGAAGGGAGGTGGATGCAGAAAGGCTTGCCATAGTTGCCACATATATTCCTCTTTCAAAATACTGCATTACTAGCAACATTGTTTGCATGGCTGTAAAGCATAATACTACACAATGTAGCAGACTTCCTTGCTTCTGCAGCAGGCACTAGTGACATATGTTATGTCACTTGAGACAAATGAATTAAACTTATGTTGCTATTTGGAAGTTGTTCACATCTATCTGAATTGTTTACAGAGGGAAAAAAAAAACAACCTCTTGCAATAAATTTGTGGAGCAATATACTGCTACGTAGGACAGAGGGGATCTGTCTTAGTTTCTCCTCTAGAAACTAAAAATACACTGTGCAGCTGCTTACAAAATTCAGGCTGTGTTCTTTCAGGATACACATTGTCTTTCACATATTACTGTTTGTTATTTATTAATTGTAGCTTCTCACCAAGGACATTACTTAACAATGTGGGAGCACGTTTTCAATATGAGATTGACCTGTGACTTACCAGGGTGAAAAGCTAATGAAGTCAGCAGGAGTACCCAGAATGAGGGGAGACTTCTAAAACTCCCATGCTTTTAAAATCCTCTCAGAGTAAAATTAATTCGCTGTCTCTTCTCACCTCTGCAAGCCACATGGATGGCAAAGAAATTGTGGGTAAGAAAAGCAATATGTTTCCTGATGTTCTGAATTGGTTTATATACAGGTCATGCAAGTTTACGTAACTGGGCATACTCCAAGCATCATATTTCAGTATGAAATCTGAAGTATCAGAGGTTGTTCTTGATAATGTAGCACTGAAAATTTTTTCTAAATTTTTGTTGCGGAAAAAATGTGTTGAATTCCCAAAGAAGGAAGTCTATCATGTGAAGTGATGAGTGGATTTTTTAGACTGCTTTTAGTGAGAAAGGATTTTAGGATGGGAATATTGTGAAGTAATTTCATTACCTTTTGGGAGCCTGCTATCAGTGGTATTCAGGTTGTAGTCAGATCTCATACTGCAGATGCTTCAGTTGAGCAAGAGAAACAGCTTTTATGACTCTGGAAAAGGAGAACAACTAACTGGTAGAGAGTGAATGAGAGCACCATCAGTGGGATAAGCCTTCTGTAACCTGAATATATATCCATCATGCCAGTCTCTCCTAAAGAGAGCTCTATACAGCTGAGAGCCGAATATCAAGTAATTTTTTTTCCTGGATGCTAATTTCTCACCTTAGTCTCCTCCTCCAGCACCTTCCTAAAACTATTTCAAAGCATCCATATTCAGATAGTTACAGGGCAAATAGAACCCTTCTGAGTGACTGGAACCAAAGAAGTCAGGGACTTCAAGTAACCAGTCTGCTTATTTTTGAGATTTGCAGAGGTTTACTGTAGGATACAAAGAAAGAAAATAATAGAATACTCAGCAACAAAACATGATGTCAGTCAGTTATCTTTTAAAAGGTAGTTAAAAGTACTAATCCTATTTTCAGCACTTTGTGTAATCACCATGAACTAAATGGCCATTAGAGCACCTTTCTAACAGAAACTAATATGGGAAAGAGCCATGCAAAACCACTTCTTCCCAGCCACTGTGAATACTGAAAAGCAAGAAGAAAAAATAGCTTAAATCCTATTAGGACAACGATCCCTATACATTCCAGTCCAAGATTAATTCTTTCCCACAAGGGCATATAGTACATGACTTCAGTCACCTTTTCAAAAGAAAGAAAGAAAGACATTTGGAAAAAAAAGGAGATAAATCCTGATTCCTTAAAGTCATTAAATATATGTTTAAGTACATGTGTAATATTCAGCAAAGCAGAAGCATAAAGTATAGATTTGGTTTTTAATCATTTGTTGATTAAGCTGAATGCTGTATGCAGACATGTGTAGAAGAAAAGCAAGTTGAAGGGTTAGCTGTTTAAAAGGCCAAGTTAAACAAGATGTAATTATGGCCTCACTTAATCTTTTCATTCTACTTCAAAGCTTCCATGTGTGGGAAGGGGTTTGACAGGTTAGAGTCAGCTTTGGTGTCTCATTTAGCTTGACTTTTTTTCAAAGACCAACACTTTTCCAATATGCCTATTTCCTTGAAATGCTACATGACAAATTCAACTTGCCACCTTCAGAGAAACCACATTGATACCAGTTAGCCCAATCTCTTTATAAGGCTGAGCCATTATTTTCCTAATTTGGATTTTATTACTGGCATAAAATCTTTAAAATTATGGACAGAAACAAGCTTTAAGGCACTGTGAGAAAAAATAAAGGGCTGGGACCATATACTCTGAATCCTTTATCTTAATATCTAATAATAAGCCCACAGGTAATAACATGGTCTGTGAGACCTTCTTGCTAGGTGCTTAATTAAAAAGCAAGATCAAAGGTCATTGCTTCATTTAGAATACAAATCTCTGCCTTTGATACTATAAGGGAGGGGACAGTGTGCAACAGCCTGAAATAGGAACCTTTGGTTCATGGGTCCCTGGCCAAGCCTACCCAAGGTCACTGAGGCTGGAATGTCCCAGGCATGCCAGCCCCTCCCTACAGACAGATGTAGGTAACAAGTTCAGAGGTGAGCAGGATTTCATTAGGCACAGATGAAAAGTAAGACTAGGCTGGTTGTGATACTAAAAAACAAATCTCTATGTAGCCTTAAATCTTTTCCTCATGTTGGAGGGCAACAGATATCCTCATTGGAGTTGTGAGAACACCCTAAATGTGTTTGAAAACTTGAATTTAACAGGAGTTAGTACTCTCATTTAACTCAGCCAGACTATAATTTAACTAAATCCACAACCTTAATATACAAAAGATAAAAAAATAAGCCATCCATCTTTTTTTTTATTTGCCTATGCAGTCTCTTCTGAACCTTCTACTTCAACAGCAGCTGCCTGTTGATGTTGTTCTCCCAGTGAAAGACAAGACAAGTCATGACACAAAGATTAGATTGAAAGAATCTATAAAATTCTAAAATAAGCTGATCAGTTGTAGCATTAATTACCTCTGCCACAATGTACAATAAAATTTAAATAAGTGTAGACTAACTTTATGATTGTGCAAAATCCTGATAAAGTGGACCTGTTGTTATGGAATTAGATTTTGATCCCTGGGGTTAATTTCCTATTATTGCTGACAGAACTGACACTGAAAATTAAGTATCCTCAATGCAAATATTTTGCTTTCAGAGATTCTAGGGGAATAAGTCTTTGGTTTGGGCTGAAGCTCACCCCATTCCTCGATGTGGCTCTTAGGGACGCAGTCAGAGGTGCACTAGGCAGTGCTGATGAACAGTTGGACTCAATGGTCTTGGAGAGTTTTCCAACCTAAATGATTCTTTGATTTACTGTGAAATAACACCTCTTTCTGCCACATTAAAATCTGAGGAAAAACTGTCAAGGGGTATAATTTTACCATGTTTTGAAGTTATTCTTCCTTCACCTAATGGGATGAACATCTAGCTCTCATGGCAGTAACAGCCCAAGCCTAAGGGTTTATGAAAGTCTGACACAAAACCTCTACTAATTTGATTAATTTCTAAATACAATGAATGAAATTTTCTCTCCTTCCTAACATCAACGTCATTTAATTGTCTATTTTTAGGAAGTATCATTTTGCTCTTGATCTTAACATGCAAAGTATCTCTTCTAATACATCCTAAGGATAGTTGGTCACCGTCAAAGTTGGAAGCATCTATCTTAGTGCTCTTCTCCATTTTTTTATATTTTTGGCAAACATTTTCATTTTATGTTTGTCTTGATCTGCTCTACCATCATTAAAATGAGTGTATAGTGGCTCATTTTTTATGGTATCAAATAAGTCATCTGAAGCATTAACTGATGATGGCTTTATTTGCCTTCAACTCCACTTTCTGTGGTTTGCACAATTCTGGGCATGGATGTTTTATTTTAAATAATAATTGAATTCACTGAGTAAAATTTGTGATTAATGTAGGTGTGAATTATTCCAGGAGCACTAGACACTGGTGAATAATGAAAAAATATATTTTCTGAATAATTTATTTGAGAGCTAAGGATTGTACAATAAATTATTCAACCCATATGATTCAACTAGTCTTTAGTAATTTTTAAGGTAGCATGCACTCCCTCTACTGGATGACTTAGTGCTTCCAAAGGAAGCTAAAAAACTGTAGAGTCATGATTTCAGAATTATTTTTCCAAATATCTAAAAATTCTTGGCTACAGGACAGGGGATCTTTCTATATTTATACATAAACTCAGAAGGGCATATCTTATCGGGCAGCCATCTTTTTAAAAGGCCAAAGATTTTGACATAATTACTTGGCATTGTAGGCTGATGTAAAAAAATATATATAAATTTCATCCTTAAGTATTATGTGACACTCTGTGATGAACTATGGCTTGGCCAGAGTAGACCAAGGCATAAGACACCCGAGAAGTTTTTAATCAAATGATGACTGGTGGCATCATTGACCATGGGAATCCCAGGATGTGTGCTGCACCCTGAGCTTTGTAATCTTGATGCTGGTCAAAGTCCTCAACAAATATTTCATTGTATGAAATATTTCACATAATCTATTAAAATATTAATGATAGGACATGGTGAGTAGATGTTGATGCCATCAGATAAGGGATAGGCACTGACAGCTCAGTCTGCTCATTCGGTGACCCCCTAAATACAAGAGAAAGCATCCTGTCCCCACCCTAGTCCTGACTATGGCAGTGGCTTTGATGTGTGTCATACATTAAGATAAACACATTTCATTTCTTGTCTCAATTAGACTGGAGAAATCAAGCATGGGGCTGCCTGGCAGGATTATATAATTTGAACTATATTATCCCTTTTCCAGTTACTTAGCCTCTCATTTGCCTGACCCAGTCTCCTCACAAATAAACAACTCATCCACAATTACTTTTTCTGCACCAGTCCTATTTTGTTCTATCAGTACACAAATTTGAGGACTTTTTGATGGGTTTCTCAGTCATTTCAGCCTTGTATGATATTTCTGATGCACACAGTTGTCCTTGCAAGGTACGACCATCAAAAGGCTGCCAACAATCCTGTCTAAATTCCCATGAAGTTCAGCCTGCTGTCATGTAATTCATGCTAACTCTAACCTTTGACACCCTCTTACTTTGATATCTGTTTCCTAAGCCATGTCCAGCAGTCATTCATAGTAATAATAAAAAAAGACTATGATCTGGTCATTCTTCATCAGCATAAGATGCTCATCTTTTCTTGACTTGCCCTTCAGATCTTTTGATTTCAGACTGTGAAAGTTCCCAGGTCTTTCCAATAGAGTTCATCAGACTCCACTGAAATCTCTCTCAAAGGCTTTCTATAAACTTCTGCAGAGAAGCGTTTTAAAGTTTGTGATGAGCCTGATCCAGCACATACAGAAGGACAGTCTTTCAATATTATTTTTCTCTGAATTTCAGTCATGTCTCTTGAGAGTAATTTATTCTGGCAAAACCAAATTCAATCTAATTTTTAACTTACACTAAAATCAGTATAACTTC
The DNA here is from genome assembly GCF_024509145.1 of Vidua macroura. NCBI lineage: Eukaryota > Metazoa > Chordata > Aves > Passeriformes > Viduidae > Vidua > Vidua macroura. The sequence continues at coordinate 59,522,273 of NC_071574.1, forward strand.
AGCAAAGTGACAGAATACAGATACAATAAATGAAAGAAAAATCAAACCTGGTTTTTGTGACAGCAAAGGAAAAAAGTCCATAATTGCCAACATTAGGATTGGTGCTTTAAGTGATGGAAATCAACTAACCAAATGTATTCAAAACCCATTCACTTTCATGCTATATTCTTAACCCCATATAGCAATAAAATAGCATCACGCTGCCAATCACACTGCTATCAACGGTCTTTAGATTGCAGCTTTTATGACAAGAGAATGGATGGCATCCCTTTGGAGAAATAAAGAGAACAGGAAATATATTCATGGCTTCATAAGCAGAAATTTTAGAGTGGAAATCTTGAATTAATTTACTTAGTTCAGATGTAAGATTGTATAAATGTTTGTCATTATTTCTTGTGTAAAAATGAAGAAAGATTCATATAAAGAGAATTTGTCAGAATGCTCATCACATTTCCATTATCTAGGAAAAATGTGACTTGGGATCCATTAAATAAAAAAGAGTGAACAGCTAACTCACTTCCTGATAGTCATATCAAGATTAGTTAGAGTAATATATCTGTACAATACACAGGAAAATGTTATAGATGTATTTATAATCTCTCTAAAATGATAGTGAAGAGATATTTTTAGCAAAAAGAAAAGAATGCAACTTAAGAGTAAGGGGCATAGGTTTTTACTGTCAGAATGATCCTTTCGTTTTGTAACTAATATAAATATTCTCATTGATATTAAAATTCTGGAATTCAAGCATCATTAAAATGGATCACTTTTTTTCTTTAATAACCTTATTCTTATTCTTGCCTTGATAAGTGCATCAGACTCTTTTCAGTTATGCCCAGTGACAGAGCAAGGGGAAAGTGACACAAATCTGAATATGAGGGAGAACTTTTCTGTGAGAGTGACTGAACACTGAAGCAAGTTGCCCAGAGAGGTTGTGAAGTCTCCTTCTCTGGAGGTATTCAAAACCAACCTGGACACCATCCCGTGCAACCTCCTCTAGCAGAACCTGCTTTAGCAGGGGGTTGGACCAGATGATCTCTGGAGGCCCCTTCCAACCCCAGCCATTCTCTGATTCTGTAATTAATGTCAGCAAAACTCCTACCCATTATTTCCTTCAGCCCAGTAACTAAGTGCATCTTGAGTGTGCAGGTATTTGTAGATACACAGTCTTATTACCTCTTCAAAAAATTCATCTCTAAGAGCATGAGCACAATTAAAACTGAAAATTATACTGCAAATTTGATTTCTGTTAGAAGAAAAGAGGCTCATATCGGGATCAGGATTTTGCTGTCTTCAGACCCAGTACAAAACCAGACCCAGACACCTCGAAAAATTATTAGAGACTACACATATGGCACTTTTGCTTATCTCCAGTGGGCCTGGGGTGTGTCAAAGAGACCATGTATGTGCATTTTGTTCTGTGCATGAGAAAGAAATCTGATGCATTTGAGATCTACTGCAGTTGTGATGCACAAACAGGCCACCTGCCAGGCACACGTCCATTGAGCCCATCACATCTGAGATGGTGTGGAACTGGCAGGTTGAGTTACCCCACAAACAGGTGGCAGGTGACAGGGCAAGAGTAAAGCCATGTCAGCTAGTTAGGAACTTGCCAGATGGTGGGCTGGCAGGCTTTATACTTTGGTAGCCATCTGACAGATAGGAAAACGCACCACAGACAGAGCAAAGCCACCACATGGAGCATTTTCCAAGTAGGCATGGGAAATGAATTAATGTGCTTAAATTCCATGTGAACACCCAAACTTCAAGACCCTTCTTCAGCTAAAAAATAAGATCATGTTGGGAAAATATTGTATAGAAAATGTAAAGACATAAGAATACATGTAGAAGTTCTAATATAAATAATATTTCATTTTGTCCAGGACAGCAGTGAAATTTTGGAGGAATTTAGACCCACCTTTTTTCTTACTTAAATATCTGAATTTCAGGAAAAAAATCTAAAATCTTTAAAGGAACGAGATTTCCAAACCTGCTCTAAAACTGAATTAAAAACCCATCTTGTTACATGTTTGAGAGGCAGCAATTCTTTATTTGTAAGGAACAGAGAAGCATTCACAGCACAAGCCTTTTTTCAGGACTGAAATAGAAGCCTACATGACCCTTAGGTTATCAGGCACAGCACTTTTTTTAGAGTGCTCTTTGAAAGCAACATCTGTTACTATGGTTGCTAAACACTGCAGTAAAATGTTATTGTTTGCATGTGAATTGTCAAATCCTAGTAAATACAGATTGAAATATTATATGTCCCATGACTGCCTCAGACTGAAGTTTTGTGGAGCATTCTGTCTCAAACCATTCACAGTCTTTCTCTGAATGAGGCTAGGTTTTGTCTGTGTTAGAAATGTTGGTGACCTCTTCTTTCATAAGCTCTTGTCCTTAGAGAAGACACTTGAAATTTGGCAGGAAGGTGAGAAACTGAAGATTCACAGCTGCAGTGGGTGTTAAAAGAGGAAGAATTCAAACATGTAAAATACCATATCATGTTACATACTTGAAAAAAACCACACTAAATTATTCTCTTTTTTGCTTTATTTGCTCCACACCTTTGTTTGACAACTGCAAAATGCAGCTGACAGTACTTATCTTTCAAAAGCATTGGGAAAATAAAGGAAAGTTTGTGGAAAGCTGAAAGTCTTTACTAGTAAGCTCCACTTAAAAAAACCATGAGAAATTAATGATTCTGTTTGTAGGAGACGGTTTGGAAACTGTATGGTGAGGAAAGTAGAAGCCACTACAAAGAACAAAGATGAAAGAATTTTCTATTTTTGCTGTCTAGAGGAGCCTCAACCTCTTTGTGTACTGAGGCACAGGTTTGGGTGAGAAGGCACAGTAGATGGAAACACTGGTTTGTAATAAAAACAAGAATAAGATGTATCATTGTATGACTTAATATATGATACAGGCAAACAAAGATAATACAGCTTGCAGAAACTCTGCGAACAAAATACCTGGTTCCTTGGACGACAGAGGGAGTTCCTAGGTGTAAAAATGTCAACTGATATTACATATGGATATTACTTTCTGCTTCTCATCAAGTCTTCACCGGCCTTTAATGGAAGTAGGGATTTTGCTGTGAATATGAACTATTTTCCTGATCTCTTCTCTTCAGTGGGTCTGTTCAATTCAGCTCTGGCAACACAAAGCATCTTTGAAATTTGGAAAATATTTGTATCCTCTTTTAATCATGATATGTCAGAGCTCCCAGTCTCTTCATGAAACTGCAGTGTTTGAAGCCTACTAGTGAGATAATTAGGCGTTCAATGCATTCTTGAGCAATTCCTCAGGTTTTATTAGCTTTTACAGAAAGACCTTGCAACACTATGAAATATATGCAAACTAAATATAGCAGTGTAACCACATTAGCTCAGATGCATACACTGTGTCTGTGTCTCTGTATGTGTGTGCATGTGTGTGTAGTTTACCATGTGGAATAACAAGAAGTGTTAAGAATTAGGGCTTTTGTCTGTTCTTGCTTTAGTATCCCAAGTCTGAAGATTTAAGCATCACACCAGTTTCTCATCTTGCCTTACAAGAATCATTGTCTAAGGACCCAGGCTGTTTATTCCAGTAGAACCTCCTGGTGCCTGCCTTGCTAACCTGGTGCCATGCTTGCTAACCATGTGGACAGCAAGATACCGCAGAGCTGCGCAACATTTTTAGCCAGGAACTCCTCCGTTACCTTATTTCTACATCACTCACGGAGGATTGGGACCAACACAAACTACTGATAGGGATGTTTTGCAGTGATCGGGAAGCTCCCCCAGTCTAGGGATGAGCACTCATGGAGGGTCTGGGAAGGTCAGGTTGGCAGAGCAACAGAGCACAGTGTAATGAGATATTCATTTTTCTTGTGGGCACTTTCTAATGAAGATCTGAGGCTTTCTGGAAATCCTTATCTCTGGCAACAACTGCAATCAACTGTCAACACCACACAGCAAAGTATGACACAAAGTTCATGGTGACCCATTTGCTCTTGCATATATCAAGGACCATAACTATTTTTTGTACTCAGACCAGCTGTATGAAGCACAGTCTATGAATGCCATGTTCAATTGCAGAGAGAGCCATCTCAGGCAAACCTACTCTAATTGATTTGTACTTTACTGCTCTCTCTTCTGCTATTGTGTCACCCATCGGGACAGCTTATAAGCATCAGGGTGTCCTGTGGTTCCTTAGAAACAAATAATCCTTTTCTTTAAATTTTTATATGGCCAGGCATACTTGACTCTAATAGTGTATGAACCTGGAAAGTCTGTGACAAGAATTTCAGTCTGCATGTAGAAAATTAAATTATGCATAAATATAAGAAAAAGGTGTCATGTTTATACAATAAGAATGATTTCTGGTGAGATCTGGAGTTTTTCCACTGTAACCTTTCTGATGCTCCTTGTACATTGTACAGTGGGTATGTTTAAGTTATTCATGCCACCACTTACTAAATAAACATCTGAAGTATTTCTTAGATCTAGGATAAACTATATCAATTTCTCTTTCTTCTGCCCTGAGGTTGCTTATATTAAGAGGCCCTGTGACTCAGTTAATCTTTGCAAAGGAACCATTACATCGGTAATAAAATGGGAAATGAGTGCATGGCAAACAACACTTCTATTCAGAGAGTCTAGAGGTGCAAAACAATTTCAGAGAACTGTAGCCATTAGCAAAAAGTGCAGATTACCTGTGACAGCCAGCCAGATATATGCACAATATATTTGATAGAGCTTTCGCAAAGAACAACCAGCTCATTGTTATAGAAAATGCACAATAGGTTTTAAAAGAATGGTGACCAGGATGAATGCTTTGGGACTGTAAACACCAACATCAATGTCCCAGGCTACAGAAAATCCATGGAAACAGCCCAGAGTGTCTCTGGTGGGTATGGTCCTAACCGTGCTATAAAGTGGCTCTTCCTTGTCCACTCTTACACCAGTCAAAGGTAAAAAGGAGACAGAAAGGGACAGGTTTGAAGAGCAATAGTTTCAGCAGTCTTTGGGGATAACTGGCATCTTTAGATGTTTTAAGTCTAATGGATACCATCAGACAAATTAACCGGAGAAAAATCTATCAGGGTTTTCCAGCTATGCACACACCTTTCCTCATCCCTCAGGCTCCTGAGCCAGATGTGTCCTGAGGCTGGGAGATCACCATAGGGAAGCATCACCAACACACCCATCCTGTGCTTATGTTTCCCCCTAAACTTCCACTACACTACACAGCTGGAGCCCAGACACTGGAAAAGGGAGGTCAGTGGGTCCCAGCCTTACTGGAGAGGAGCTGCCAAACATTCCAGCAGATGTCAAGGCTTCTGTAAGCCGTGGCAGTGCCAGGGCAAGCAGCAAGGCAGCCACGAGGATGCATAACCCTGCATCCCCAACCAGCTCCTCTGCCACAGGAACAAATTACCTCAGTGATTCTGGACAAGGACCCCTGGAGGAATTTGTGCCCAGGCACCAGTCACTGCTGTTAGATGCTGCCTCCTGGGGGCAGCAACAAAAAGCTAGGGTTGCCAACAACCTGTAGAAATCTCCATCTCATGCCTTTTGGATCCCCAGTGACCCAGGAGCAGCAGCCTTTGTGGCTCTCTGAATCCAAACCCTAATCCTAATAACAGCTGGGGTCTGAGGCTGAGGTCCCCAGCATCATTGCTGGCCCACATTAGAATGGTGTGGAGAGACCAATGCTGGTGCAGTGGCATGCCTTTTCCAGGCCCAGTGCTCCTGCAGATGTAGGCTTGGTGGCTCTCTGAACCCAACCCTAACCAAAATGACAGCAGAGAGCTGAAGATGAGGTATCCACCGCACTGGTGGTCTAGACTGGTACAGGCTGACCTGTATGCCAGTTGTATAAGGCTGAATTTGTGAACTCATAAGTTGCAGGGAAAAGACTTATGCAGGGCCAGGACTGGAGGACAGGCATGTTTTAACAGACAAGAGACATTTCTAGGCATCTGAGGAACTCATAAGAAGTCTCAAATTTTGGCTAATCTTTTGCTGGAAACTGTTTCATCCCCCACTGAGCACAGAAAGTGAAAAAGCACAGCAGTAAGGAAAAGCAATCCTTGCTTCTCTCTAGGACTTGTATTTCTGAGGAAGTCAGAAGAGAAAATATCTCAAACTCATAGTAAATCTCCCTTCCAGGTGATTCACAGCAATGCATTAAATCATATATGTAACTGCAAGTAACTGCATGTCAATGCAGTTACACCACACTATTCTCTAGATTCCTTCAACAAGTTAGTGGAGACAAGCACATTCAGGGTGTGATTCATGTCATCCTAAGGTAGGTATCTAACTAGGCCAGCTAAATCACAACTTAAAAATGCCAGTCTCTTTTATTCAGATATAAAATTAGGTCATGATGGTGTGTTAAGATATGAACACCTAGAGTACAAACAGGTAAATTTAGATAGTATAACTCCCACCCATCATCACACAGCTTAGGAAAAGGCAGTTGTAGTGTTCCATCTCAAGGCAGTTGTGGTTCTTACACTTTGCTCCATTTTTTTGGCAGCTCTGATCTTGCTGCAGTCCTGGGACCTAAAGCTCCAAGGAGCTGGTACCTTTTCTTCATAATCAACTCTGAGTTAAAAGTCTGTTTTCTACCTTTCTCATGATGAAAATTAGCAATGGGGCTTCATGTTGCAGACCTATGCAAAACACTTTACTCTTACATACTTACAAACCTTTTTAATCAGCCTCACTATAATGGTTCTTTTAGTCACAGAAATACAGCAGGGAACAGGAGAAAATCCACATATAAAATTGTTTCTGAATGTACTGCATCAGTCCTAAACCCCATTTGTTTTCTTTTCTCTTTTAATTAGGTTTTCTGCAGGCTCCAGCCATTAACTCTGTTTTAAAACAAACCGTCCAAGGCTTTTCTTTGATAACGGTTTAATTTTAGCTTTTTCGCCAACCTCCAAAACACAATTAACTCTCATGCCTAGTATCTCTCATCAGATTTTCCTGCATCTCCTCCCTTGGCAGTCGTCCAAATCAGGTTCATTTAACACCCACAAAGTTCCCACAATCCCATCTCTACAGATCTCACTTTGCCTGCACATCAGCTCACTATGGAGAGCAACGGCTTCCTGTATCATTTACATCAAAGCCATCAGATGCTGTGAGCAGCAGCGCTTGTATGACACTGTTTAATCCAATCCTCACTGCTTAAGTACCCAGTCAGGACATGGAAGGAGACTGCTGCTACTTGTTCTAAATGAGCAGCACAGATACATTGCCAATGCTGCCACCGTGAAAACAACGGCATGGGTTTGGGCTTGGAGTTAATTACTTTCCCTTTTCCTCCCTGCACAGGCAAGAGATGATCAGTTCATTTAGATTGTTCACTGAGTGTCAACACAGCCCCATTTCAAGCTGTTTTTTCCTGCTATCTTCAGCCAGCTGTGCAAAGGGACAAAGCATAACCCTTCCTTCTTGAGGCACACATCACCAAACTAGCACTGCAGTGCCTCGGAGGAAAGCGGTGGGTCTGATGGGGACAGGAATACTCATCATCATTCCCTGCATTCCTGGAGAAGTTTTCATCTGCAGGTTTCAAAGAATATACCTTTTCCCAGCATCTCATATAAGGTATAAACCTTACAATACCATTGACAGGCTAGACAGCTGCACTTGTTCCAGCTTGCTGAGTCCCTGGGGAAGCTAACACCAGCACCACGTAAAGCAGAGGCACTTTGAAGGCACTGAGTTCTCAGTTCTTTGGAGAGCCAAGAAGCTTCCTTTGGGCCACGCAGTTCTTGGTGATTAGGACTAAAAATCTGGACCACTAGGTAGCACAGCACAGTACTGAGATTTGACACGGTGGAGCCAAAATGCCTTTGCTTAAGAAGGCAGAACAACCACACGTAATGCACCATGGCAGAAAATTGCATACAAACCCTGTACAGTAGGTGAACTGAGGACCTGTTCATAATTTTGATCACCTACATCTCCAATTTAGAGAACTCATCCTTCTAGAGCCCTGGCACAGCAGTGAAGTATGCACCTCAGTCCTCAGATCATCAGTCTTATTTTTGTGGGGTGAGATGTCTTTCTCCTGATAAGGAAGGCCCCAGTGTACATATTTCTTCTCAGGTTTCCTGAGACTCTGAAAGCTCAATTCAGTGTTATAAGACTACTTTTCTCTCAAGATTTACATAATATTTGGAACAAAAAATAAATAGACAAAGTTAAAAAAATAACACTGAAAAATTAAGACTACAGCAAAGGAAATTAATGTCAGTCCTAAATGCTACAGAGATCTGCATGACTGAATTTATACACATTCTGTCTTTTAGAAATGTAATTGGAAATCTGTCAACATCATTAGATGCCTGGGCATTTTTACAAATCTGCCCCTGAAGGAGTTGTGGCATAAAGTAAATGCTAAAACTAGGGGGTTATTTCCAATGATGCTTTCAGCAATGGATTATAGAAGCTTAAAATTATTTTTTTTTATTCTACTTTTTTATAGAGTTGGTAGGACAATAACATTAATCAATGCATCCAGAACTATATTCCTTGTGTATGAGTCAGTAGTTAAGGACTCTGGCAGGCTGTAAAGCAATCTGCTACAGGGCTGCTGTGTGACTGTAGATAAGTATCTTTTTTTATATTCCTTTTTCTCTCCATTTTGTGAATTTAGGTTCTAAGAGTGTTGTTCTGGAACTCTTGGCCATAGCACAGCATCCAGAGTATTCTAAGCAAAACTGATGAGATGCCTCATATATCCTTGTATAATCTTCTGTTCATCCATAGCCTGAAAATTCTTGATTGAAAACTTTAGAACAGAAATTGTCTTTGGAAAACTGTGGAAGCAGGAAGTGAAATTTGCGCTGTATTGTGGTAGGTCTCTTCCATGTTGTTGCTGTGAAAACTGTGACACAGGCTGGCTTATCTTTGATTCCATCAATATTTCATATTGATGGATACAAAGATAAGTCACCACTGTTGGTGTACACAAGAAGCTTTATTAGAGCAATCAGTGTAACGAGTCAATGTATGGTGGCAATTATATTTGTGGTTGAGACTGAAAGACTGGTTGTAGATGGCAAGAGAAGGAAAGAGAACTTGCTCTAACTGCAGAGGACATTTTTGCTATAAGGTAGGTCTTGGAGGCAAAGTGAAGAAAGCAACAAGCTTTGGAGAAGAAAGGTGCAGCTGACAGGTTCAAAATAGCTGGCAGACCTTGGAGAATGAGAAAGGAGAGCGGATGATGGAACAAGGCATATAAAAGTCTGTAAGAGCTTTGACAAAAATGGTTTCAGTGGAGTAGAGGAATTACTGAACTGGTGCGTGAGCAGTTAAGTAAAGAGATTAGGAAGAGAAAATAAATAGCCAGGGTTTAAGACAGACATAGCCAAGGATGGGGAAGAGAGATTGCTCATGAAGCAAAGGGGAAAAATAAATCAGGTAAAAACAAATGGAAATGCTTTTATAAAACTGATATGAATTTTTTGTGTGTGTTTTCCTTTCTATATTTTATTTTATTTCATTTAGATTCAAAACCAAGTCTAAATTGAAAAGTACAAAATCCTTTGTGAGAGGCAAGGTCTATGTCCTGTACAATCTTCATTGCAAGTGAGTTCTGGCTAAAATCACTTTCTGCTTTCCATGTTTGTCTGATATCAGATTGCTAAGTAACTTGAATATTTTTCGCTGATTGAAACTTCTACACTTTTATATAAACCTATCTTGAAGAATTCTGAACCACTTAGTTCCAGAATAATGCTTTTAGTTATTTATAATGTATTCAGTGGCAGTTCTCCATGAAAACTTTCAGGTTTATATGAGAAATTGCTTTTCTAGAATATTTAGAAACTATTTTACTTCAGTCTAATTGCTGGGGATGTGATTTCTTTACTTGTGATGCAATGCATCATTTACCACTTTTAGTCTTCAATTATTTCAACTTTTTTTTTTTTTTTTAATATGGTACCATTTCTTCCAGAAAGGGAACACACTTCATTCTTATAAACTCATCACATGTCAAAGTAGTCACCTTCCATCTTTTCCCAGGAAAACCTTTAAATTACTGATGCTTTTAAGTGGTAATCTACTGACTTTCACTGTTGTCATGACAACATCATTGAGCATTTTTCCACACGTCTTTTCCATTCAGGTTTTGCTTGTAAATGTACAATTTTCTTTTAAGATCATTTAGATGGTGACATGAAGCTATATTAAAGCTGTATTTAGACAGTCTTTACACTGACATCTCTAAGGCTGCCATCAAATTACAGCAGATGCAAACTGAAATACGCCACAATTTTCAGCTGAGATGAGCCTGAGAGAAATGAGGTTCATGGTTTGGTCTGGAGTATAAATCAGCTCATAAAGTCTTATGCCAGTTTCCCAGGCAGTAAGACAAACCTTTCTACAAAGAATGGATTCTCATATCTCAAAAACAAGATGGGGAAGTTCCTTTAAAACTACCTGTTTTGCATGTGTCTCCAGCAGAAGTGTGGACAGTTAGTCACCTACCTCAAAATTTATTAGTTTTAATGATTTATTTACACTGTTCCTGCAGCAGTGAAGGGTAATGATGGGAGGATTGCATGGAAATTGAGGAGCAGTCCCTGTCTGTAGTGTTGGCTGAGGAAGAGGAAGGGGCATGTGAACACCAGAAGCAACTCTGCCAGTAGTGCTGAGCCACAGGCTGCCAGTGTGACAACACTGAGTGCCTTCACATCCCCTCCTTTGGGCAAGTACTGCTCTGCACAACAAATTATGGTCCCCGGCTTCTCATAGCATGTTCATATTTCTTAAAGCATCCAGTTTTTATCTAATTTCTGTTCTCCTTACTCCCCTGCTTCTTACGACATCACTGAGAAAATACACTTTCAGTGTAATCAATTCTAACTGCCAAGGATGCATTGCTGAGCCACTTTTTCACACAGGCTTAGTTTTCTTCTTGCTCTGGGTGGCTGGAACCAGATCCTTTTCTTCTTTAACCCCTTCAAATTCAGAATCTGATGCAGATTTTTAATTGGGGTAATTTTTTTCCTGCTAATAGTTTTGGTTACATCCTCATGGATGCTCTTTTTCTGCTTCATTGGGAACATCTTGAATTGGAAAAACCCTAGAACCCCGCAACTTTCTTACAGCTCAGCTCTACTCCCAGAATTTGTAATTTCCTGTCCTCCAGGGTATTTGGCAGTCCAGATTATTGACCTGCAATGCCTGCCAGTTCCTGGCACTTCCAAACATTTCATGGCTTCTCTAATTGTACTGCCTCCTCCAGTCATTTGCTCCATGTGTCAGGAATAGCCCTAGGGCTCTTGTTCCCCACTGAATTCCAGTTTCTGACAAAGTATTAACAAAGTTTCATATCTCTCTGTTCCACTGGCAGCTGCAAATAAATGCTCCTATTTTCATCTGCTCTTTGGGGAGCATCATGCAACAATTTCTATTCTGTTCAATATGCAAATACCCTGGCTTCCTTCTGTTCCCTCAGAAAGTGAATAGGGTTTCTAAAGAGAGACAACATATTTTATTAGATTAATGGAGTGAGAAGAAAAAAGCAGAGGAGCTTGAAAGCACATTTTTTTTTTCTTTATTTGCAGAGAGAGCTGTATGCATGCTGCTAATATACATCTGTAACCATTTCTTAGCTGCCTCACATCAAGAAGTATCTTCAGACCCAAAGGAAGTTAAAAATCACCGCTGAGTGGTAAACCTGGTGGTATTGTCAATGTAAGGACTCTGGGAAGCCCAACCAGGGTGTAAATCCTTTCAGAGGACACCACTGATCCTCTCAGGTATCTGAAATGCACATGTTTTGAAATAATGAATTTTAGGAAAAATTATGCTTGCTGTGAAAATTCATAGTCATATTTCCTTGTTATTCTTCTGTTTGAAAACCAAAGAGCAGAAACTTAGGCAGCCAAGTCACATAACAGTAGTAATGAACATTGATAGTGTGAGTGGATGGCTTGTGAGCAGTCTATAGCTCAAATGTTACTCATCCAGATTATTCAGAAAATGCCTATGAATAACAAATACTCAGAGAAAATAAGGGACAATTTAGTGAATGGTCCCACCTGCACTTCTCAGAGCTAGTTATTCAAAGGTCATGGCAGTGGCGATGTTAGTGGTGAGTTTGACAGTATTGAAGTCACTGCAATAAAATCATATTTCAAACACACTGATGGCAACAAGGGTAAACTATATGGGATTGCAGATGAGACCCAGAGGAAGGCTCTCACTCCCATTAGTTATGTGCAACAGTGGCTCTGCTATTAGTTACTCACTCCAGAGTAAGCTCAGAAACCAGCTGGTCAGTTATTCAACACTCAGGAGTCCTTTATACAATCTACAAGCAGCAGAGAGACTCTGGTGAAGGTTTTCTACAAGGACAGAATAATGAGGATGCATGTTCATGAGGATGTGTACCTTAATGAGGTAAATAAATAATAGAAAAACTAATTTAAGTAAGATGCAGAAACAAAATCTTTGGCTCATACTAATGATAGAGTCTACCCAACTTCACAGTAGAGTGGGATGCAGGGATCATAAATAACTGCAAGTTTGTGAGCTCTGGACCCAGAAGCAACATAGTCACATCAGAATGACACAGTGCTTCAGTTAATTAACTCAATTAGATGGCACTGACATGTTCAAGTTAGGGTAGATATGCCTCTAACTGCTTCTAAATGGGCTTTAGGTGTTATGCCCAAAAATGTAATATAGCAGAAAATGTAATGCCACGAGTACTCTTGTGCCAAGTAATTAGAAAGAGAGAGAGTTGCATTCTGCTAAGGAGTGGGATAAGGTCATCCCCAGGCAGGGGCAGTGGTGCAGACAGTGCAGTGGAGCCCTGGCCTCAGGTCCCATGGGAGTGGAGACACCTGCAAGGACTACTAGTTTGTTCCAGTAAAAGGTAAGATTTGTAATTGACTTTGTGCAAGATTTCTTTTTATCTTTCTCTAAATTGTTTTCTGCTCAGCTGCTTATCTGAATCACTAATTTTATGAATTAATATCTCCTGGGTTTTGACATGAAATATATATGTCTTTCATAGAGTTCCAGCTTCCCTCCAAAGACAACAAGCTGACTTGCAAACAACTTTGTCCTATATAATATTAACCCTTTTTAACTATCTAAGGGACAAATTATCCTCACTAACCTGAGTAGATTTTTTAGACTTTTGACTGAAAAAAAGTATGACAAAGATCTAGATAAAAAAAGAAGACACAATATGGACAAACATAACAGTGAGTGAGGAAAACCCTCACCTAGAGTCCCTGTGTATCACTCCTGTAGCACATACCCAGGGATCTCTCTTTCTTCTCTCTTACTGCTTCCCAGCACAGCCAGGTTTTCTTTCAGAGAGGAGCTGTGTTCTGCACATGACAGTGCTCAGCTTTGCTCATAATCTAATAAGCAATGTGTTCATATGAAGCCACGTCTGTCATGTTGTCATGTCAGCCTTACAAAGTGATACAGCAGAGCTCTCTCACTTCATAGGAATCAAGGTCTTTGTACAACCAGAGGCAACCCAAATCCATTTAAAAATAAATCAGTATGTGAAGTCTCATGTTGAAGGAGTGTCTTGTAAAAATGCCGTTCAGCGTTTTCTTATAGTTTGTGATTTCAGGATCATGCTGAAACACCTGAATAGCATCAATGTGGCAAATTGCTGCTGTGGTGGCCAAGAAGATAATTTATATTATTATATATACATTATCTAGTCAACAGCACACAGAATGCTAGTGAAGCATTTTAAATTGTACCCTTCATTTTTTACTCCAAATGGTGCACCAAATATTTTGATCATTATTTTTCATTAAAATTATGTCTTTAGCTCCGCTCTCTATCTTGCTATCAGCTTTCACTAAACACATAAGATAGATTAGTGGAAGTAGGATCCCATGTGGTTCCGAGATTAGATAAAGAGATGATGAAAGGTCTTAAACAGAATGAGGAAATAACCTGAGTGTTCTAGAAAAGCAATAATAAAATACTCAGGAAAGGAATGAACTCTCATTTTTTGTGCTTGCAGTGTTTATGAAAAAGCATGAAATACATGTATTTTCACAAATAAATTGTAAATTTTATCAGTATTTATTTGAAGCTGTGATTCCCAGCATGGTCATCTTAAGATTATCTTGTTTGCAAAGAAAATTCTTTTGAATGCTCTCATAGAAATACCCATTTATTTGTCATATGAATTTTATCTGTGTCTCGCTCTGTTTCCTAATTTGCCATAGCTACTGCATTGAAAGCAGAATTGTGCTATTTCTTTACAATCTCCTTGTTCCTTTAAAAGTCACAATATCAAAGTGTTAAATTTGTGACAACCCCTTCGGCTCCAAATTTCACAAAAAATCATGGAAATCACCAAGATAATATTGCTTCCATGGGATGGGGAGAAAAGAGCAATGTAGAAGGCGTGAAAGGCTCTTCTGTCTCATCCTGACAGTAGCAGACCAGTTTCACTGGACCACTGTCCCTGGTCCCTCAACATGGCCCCTCCTGTCATCTCGCAGGCCTTCAGCAGGAGCAATCCTCATGGACTGCCACTGCCTGTTGTATTGTTTTTTTATATCTCTGTAACAGTTCTGTAATGTTTTGCCCCTTCACCCCCCATTTTCTCCCAATGGTTCCACCCCGAGCTTTCCCGCCTTTCCCTCAATGCCAATCTCCCTGAAAATGCTCAGTCATTCCCCTGTCCCCTCCCTGGCACCCTGTCCATCACTCGGCTCCCCATCCCGCTCTCCCAGAATCTTCCACCTTGGGCACTGAGTGAGTGGACGAGGGCCAGGGGTCCCTCCCTTGAACTTCCCCCATTGGTTTGTGTGTCTGTCTGTCCCTTCACCTTCCACTCCCCCAAATCCCCCCATTGGTTAATGGGTGTTCCTTCCCCCCTTGTTACCGCCCTGGTATTTGAGCTGTTGCGAAAGCCTCGGGGACACTTTGGGCTGTCGGGTACAGGGGCATTCAGAGCTCCTCGGAGCTCGGATTAAACCTGAGACCTTTTCCCCGGCCTTGAGTCGACTCCCTCATTGCCTCCTCGGACGCCGCCTCTCCTCCATACAGGGCAGACAGCGCAGCGCTCTGTCTTAGCCGCTCCCCGGATCGCCTCGAGAAACAGGGCAGTGTCCCCGCTGCTGACCGTGCCTCGGCCAGGCAGGTGAAGCCAGGGAGCTTCAGAGTAGGCATGGCGGCAACTGCCCTTCCTGTGTCAGAGAGGATGCAGACCTGACATCTCACCTTAGCATCTTGCATCACTCTGCCTCACTGCTTTTTGTCTTTTATGGGATATGTCCCATTAGCTCCCCTAAGCACGCCTCTCTCCTGGTAAGCCTGATGAGCAATCTGATGAAGTTTCTTTGCAAAAACTGTCAGGGCCGCTCTTGAACTTCAGTCTCTCCTCAAAATCTTGAGCATTTGTGAGATGGGAGCCAGATGAAGTAAGACTTGGGTATTACTTCAGTTGCCCACAAATTTATTGGTGACATAAATACTTTCCCTCAGGCTGCCTGGCTGCATAGCCTACATGTATGCTTTTGGGTGTGAAAGGCTTCAAAGCCAGCTGATCCAACTACTTACACTGCTTTCTGCTGTGCGTGACCTTTCTATGAAATGCAGTTGGAAGATCAGTGCTCTCTACATGCACACTGTGATACAAGGTACAGCAGAGGCAGTAATGACAGTCCCCAGCATGTCCTGCTGGCACTGTCAGCTCCTTTTATGCAGGAGTCCTTACAAGATGATTTGACTAATACCAAGCAGATGGAATAAATAAACTGAAATTCTTCCTGTAATACCCCAGAGGTCTTCTGCTGAAGGCAGTTGGTATTTGTTAGATAGATTGTACCTGGTCAAAGTGTGCCCATCAGCAAGACAGGTGTGTGGGAGGATGTCTGGGGAGAGCTTGGTCCTAAGGACACATCTACATGCTCATGCCTGGCAACTACACACATAGCTGTACTTTCTACAAGACACCTAAGAGGCTGAGCACAGTCTCCACCAGCTGAATGCTGAGCAGCTCCATGAAGTCTCCCTGACACTTTTGTCCCCAAGTACCCGGAGGAGGAGGTAGAGCAGCCTGTGTTCCAGAAGTGGAAAGGTTTGGTACGAAGTTTAAGATACTGGAAAACTATTTACGTGTTTCATTCCCCTTGAAATTAGTAGCAGTCAGGCACCCAAATATTGTCAAAAAACAGGACCTTGTGGTTTTTACATCACTACTGCAATGCCATTACTGGATAATGGAATAGAGAATTGCAATCACATATCTTCTGTGCTACTTCATTAGCTACTGGACCGTTCTCCCACTGTGTGTAACAATATGGTCTTATCAAGGTTGCTCTAATCCTACCAGCACCTTCCTGCCTTCTTGCTGCCTTCCTCTCCCCTCTTCTCATGGAAGTGCAGCAGCCCAGGGCACCTGTCACTGGTGCTGGTAGATGACAAGGAGTGATCCGTGCCTTCTTATTTCTTGCATGGTGTTTTATCTTTGTGTTGAGGATAGAGACCTAAGGTCTAAACATGTATGTGCAGTTGGAGTTCAAAAGAAAACCACTCCTAAAGGAAATCTTTGCAGTTGAAACAAACAGCCTTTTCCTAATAGTACTTTTTTTCCCTCTTAACTTCAGTTTTCGTAGAAGGAAGTGGGGATCTCAGCTTGCTTCATGTTAAAATAAGGATAAGACATAACCTATGCATCTCTAAGCATCTGCTCTTAGTGTATTTATATAAAGCACATTTCTGGGTTAGAGCAGTTACTATGGTGTATGTTCCCATGCTGCCATTTTACATCTCTCTAGAACTCTGGGGGGGGAAAGTTAATTTCCTATAAATGTTTTCTTTTGCACATCTGTTCCCATGTGGAAGGGCCTTTGTGAGGACTCTGTATAGCTCCTGAGGAGTTCAGCAACAATAGGAATACATTCTTAGTTTGTATAGCCAGGATGTGGATTCATTATTTAGAAAGTATTTCAATTGTCTGATGTCATTCAAATTTTCTCTTATTCAGTGCTGACTACCTAGCTCTCTGTGGTGGGAGAAAGAAAACAACCCTTCTTGCAGAGGTAATCACACTGCAATCAAACTGTGCAATATGATTAGGTCTGCCTGAGTCCTTGGTGCATTCTCAGTGCATTGAAACAGTAATCCCGGAGGAGCCGTCCATTGTACATCATTCCTCTCAGTACCGGCGGCTGATAGAAGTCATAGCCTAAAGAAGCTGCAGAATCTGAAAAACAAACATACTAGAAGGGGAATGAAATGGAAGGCCAGAGCAAAGAAAAACAGCATGAAAGAAAAAGATGTAATTGAGGAGGGGGAAAAAATCCAAAGGAAAAACACATCCCAAGTAAACAGAAACAGTGTAAAAAAAAACCTCCAAAAACTAACAAAAATAAATTCTCAAGAAAGTAAAGCTTGGTGTGAAAAGAAAGGAAGGGAATAGAAAGAATAAGCTCTACTTTCTCTCCAAAATCAAACTCAGAAAAAAAACTAGGCAACTAGAGAACACAGACCAACATAGAGAAAATTTAAGAGAAAAATATTTGGGGGAAAAAAAGTACAGCTGCTATGTGAAATTCAAAATAGTCTGCAAAGGTGATGGTGTCTTCTCTCTTGATATCTTGTAGGATATACAGCCTATAGTAAGGACTGTCTGCAAAATGTGCAGCTCAGAAATACAGTAAGTTAACTGGGTTTACTGTGTTTTTATCATTGAAGATGGAGCTGGTTTTATTGCCCACAGAGGGCATATAGGTACCATCTCTGTTTCACATTGGATAGTATTACTCTTCAAAGCAAGTTTAGAGTGCAAATAGCCGGTCATGACTTTCAATCTGCTCTTCTCAGGCATCTGGAATTGTCAAAAAGGAGGCCCCGTTGACTTCCTGGAGTTGAGTTTCCACTTATGAAGTTTATTTTTTTGGCAAACTTTCCTACCAAGAAAAGCATTCTCTGGAATTTTCAAAAAGCAAACACAATAGGACAAACCCAGTGCTGAAGTGGAGACATTTGAAATGACAGGGAGCAGCATCATTTTTTACTACCGTCACTTAGAGCTACCTGAAAGTAAAGGCAAATTTAAAATGTAGGTTTTCTTGCCTTGCTTTGCTTGTTTCTTCTATCAAATCAATTTACTTCTGGGCTAGTGGTTTCTAACACAAAACTACCATCAGGTAAGCCTGTCCTCCATTGTGAGTAATCTCCTCCCCCTCCATCCCCCTAGTTTTCACTGACTTTAATGTTTAGATGTTCAGCAAGTAGGCCACCCACTAGAAAGCTAATTTCCATGGGAGAAAAGTGCCACATTCTATGGAAGGAAACCCTCAAGGAATTATTAGGAAAGCTTTTTCAGGAGTTTTATTGACATAAAAATTTTTAAAATATTTCTGTTACCACTGAACTGAGAGCTTTGTGAGCTCTCACTGTGATACATAGCTGGGAGCTCTGTTTTCCATTTCTGAATCTGTACAGAAATTCCAGGAGATGATCATTTTATAGTGACAGAACCACACTGTCACTTTTCAAATTTTATTTTGTAAATCAAATGAGAGCAAGTTTGAACATTGACTTAAGGCATGACAACATCCCTAGTTCTGATTGCTTTATGTTTAGTCCAACTGAAGTGTTGAAGGTCAGCATCCCTATTATAGACACCTTTGACAGCTGAGTCTTATCTTTGTCTCACTCACAAGAAAGATGTTGAGAAAGTAGAGCAATCCCAGCATAGGACAGCCACAATGACAGAGGCAGGACTGCTTGCACTGCAGGCAAAGACTGGGGGAAAGAGTGGTTTTGGGAAGACTCAACGGCAGTTGCTGCTATCTATGGGCACAGCATCAAGGAAATAGGTCTGGGTTGTTTGTAGCAATGCATGGTTGGAGAATGAGGAACTGCAGACTTTGAAACAAGAGAGATTCAGAATGGACGTAAGGGGAAACACTTTCCCCATGCCAGACCAGCAGTGGCACAAGCTGTACAAAGACATTGCACAGTCTCCATTCTTGGAGGTTTTCAAGACCCATCTGATACAGCTGTCAACCATGTGGTCTGGTCTCACAGCTGAGTCATTTCTAAGCAGGAGGTTGGTCTGGAGACCTCTTGAGGCCCCTTCCAAGCTGAATTTTCATGTGTTTCTGTTTTACTCTTAATGAGCAGTGACCAAATGAACATTAGGACTTACAATAGTAAATACACGAGTAACCATGAGTAACGCACTTACACACTGCTAATAGAGATAGCCAGGTCCATCTGTCAAGTACATTGGTAGATTTTTAGGGCACTTAAGAGCTTGAATTAGCCCGTACCAGGATCTTGACTAGGATTTACACAATGCAACACTCACCTATATGCTTGTAATATAGTAATTCTCTCCTAGGGCTACAAGGATCTCTGACAGAAGTGCCAAACTGTTCATGGATACAGGTAATTAGGAAAAGAAAAGCAAATAAAGGCAAAACAAATCCAGCCAGAGTTATGCAGCACAATTATACCACATAAATAATGCTTTATAGAGAATATTAGACCTATAGCCCAACACAGGAGGGAGATTATTTTACCACAGGCATCTGAATGTTCTTTGGTGTTGTGTATAGCACTTTAGCTTTAGTTGTTAACTAAATTTGCTATAAGCACTAGTCTGACAAATGTTGACTTTTTTGTATAGTTTTCAGTGAAAGCTCTGAATTGCATCTCTGTCCTGTGACTATCTCTAATAGAGAGGCATAACCCACACTGGGTATAAATCATGACACACTATACATCATCTGGCTTCTAGGTTTGCTTCCAAAGAGCCCTGCACATTCCAGTTACTTTTGCAAGTAGTGTACAAATCTTTTCTTTGAGCTGTGAGGAGCTCAGCAACCCTGGTAAATAGCACACAGTGGTATAAGAGTCACTGCAGTCACAACAAAAATTATGTGTTTCTTCCCTAAAAAGCTGCTAGCATGGTCTTCAAGTTGACAAAGGAAAGAAATTACCCCAGTCAGTCCTAAGCACTTGTTAACAACATTTCTATGGGAATTTCCCTGACAGAAAATCCAGTTTGGCCTACCTAAAACTCCCCTACTGACTAGTTTATAGAATTTCATGGTGAGAGGTTTTTTAACTGGTTATCATTAAAGTTTCCTTTTTAAGTCAATCACTATTATGTGCTAGTGTAACTTTGTCATATTTTGAGCTGTTCTTTGTCCTAAGGAACTGATTACAGCATCAGTGTCACACACAGACTACTGTTTCACTAGCTGCCCTAAATCACCATGTACTACAAGTCTTCCACAGAGATGAAGACCTATGACAGATCTTTCTGGCTGTACCAAACCACAGTGAAACCAGTCACAGGGGGGACCTTGATAAGCTTGAGAAGTGAGCCCATGAGAACCTAATGAGGTTCAACAAATCCAAATGCAGGGTGCTGCACCTCACTCACGGCAATCCTAGACATAAGTACAGCCTGGGAGATGAACTCATTGAGAGATCTGTGGAGAAAGATTTGGGGGTGTTTGCAGACTAAAAACTCAGTATGATCCAGCAATATTTGCTCGCAGCCAGTCATGTCCTGGGATGTGTCCAAAGCAGCGTGGCCAGCAGGTCAAGGGAGGTGATTCTGCTTCTCTACTCTGCCCTTATGAGACTTCCCCTGAAGTGCTGTATCCACCTTTAGGGCCACAATACAAGAAAGACATGAACCTGTTACAGAGAGTCCAGAAGAGGCCATGAAGATGATCCAAGGAATAGAGCACCTCTCCTATGAAGACAGGCTGAGAGAACTAGAGTTGTTCAGCCTGGAGAAAAGGCTCTAGGAAGACCTCATTGTGGCCTTCCAGTACTTAAAGGGGGTTTATAATCTTACAGTCTTTTGAGGGAAAGCAGCTTTTTGCATGGGCATATAATGATAGGATGAAGGAGCACTGTTCTAAACTAAAAGAGGAGAGATTTACATTACATGACAGGAAGAAATTATTTACCAAGAGGGTAGCAAGGCACTGAAATGAGTTCCCCAGAGAAGCTGTGGATGCCCCATGCCTGTGAGTGTTCATGGCCAGATTGGATGGAGCTCTTAAGCAATCTGGTCTAGGGAAAGGTGTAGGGGTGCATGGTAGGGGGGTTGGAACTAGGTGGTTTTTAAAGTGCCTTCTAACGTAAGCCATTCTGTGATTCTATGATCATAAAAGACAAGCAGACCATCTAATATCTTGACCTGTGTCTGATACTGACTAATATGATCTATTTCAAATCAAGCAAAATAAGCATTTAATACAAAACAATGGAATTGCAGGTCAAGAGTTTTCAACTCCCACTGTTACTCATTATTGCAGATCTTGGACTAGGACAAATTTATACCCTTGGTGTTCCTGTTCTCATTTAAGGTTCCTATCCTTCTCCAAGATCTGAAGCACAGCAACTTCTTCTGCATAATTCAATTGCACTGAGTCTATTCAGCTCATGAACTTTTTTAATAAACAATCATGCAGAGCACAGCTACAAACAAACATTTTTGTCAAACTGACATGTGGCACTTCATCTTGAGAATCTCAGGCATTGTCAACTTTTGATGTCAACTTTATTCTGAAACATTACAGTAGAGTCACTTTTTTTAAACCATTATTAATACAAATAAAAATTGTCTACATTGAAAACAACATTAATAATGTGGGCAGTAATGTAATAAAAATATCAGAGCAAACAAGTGCTTGATTGAAAACTGGCTGTGATGAATTATGGACTGATGATACACAATTTTTCTAACCCTTCTTGACAGCCAGATATAATATTATCCCTAGCAAAAATCTGAAGGAGAAAGAAAAGGATCAGCAGTCTGGTTAGATCCAAATGTGCAGAAATACCTATGTATTTAATTTTTTGTACTCTTAAAAGTTAATCACTCAAATGCACGTGATGAGCAGCCACTGCATCTTTGAGTCTATATCTCGCAGCACTCATGGGTCTATTGAAGTCACTTGTGGCATAGTCAGTAAAAACTGATTAAAGAGCATCTCCATGAGCACCTGCATCCTCCTCGTTGTTTGGAGCTGCAGAGGCTCAGTAGGTCTTATCTCTATACATATCACTAAAATGTGGGCTGGCTCAGATGCAAACACCCAGATGAACACTGTTCCCTCAGGGCTGCAAAGTGAAAGAAGCACTGGCCATTGATGATTCTCAGTGATGTGATGGTCACAGAAGCCATTTATAATTTATAGTTTGAATCTGACCAAGCCAGCTCTGAACTCCAGGACTGAGCCACTGGAGGAACCTCAGCCGATCAAGAAAGACAAACAAGAGTTTTGCTGTTGATTTCAGCATGAGGGTTGTCTCAGTCTCTTTTTGGGGCTATAAACTAGATTGTTTCTGAGCATGAAAGTGCCTACAGTCTCTGAAAAGCCACACAAGAGTTAATGCAGCCAAGTGCTCAGTTTCTGTAAGGGTTAGAAAAATAATAAGTGTTTTTCTACATTTCTATTATTTGTCATGAAGAATTAAGCCACCTGGAATAATTAACTCACAAAGGCTGCCTGTGTAAGTGCTGGCAGGCAAAACATGTTGAGCTAGGAAAACTTCCATAGCAAGCTTCATATTTGAAGAATATGAAGAATATTTGAAGAGAAGCTTTTCAGTAGATTTGTATAAAGACAAACAGAAAATAAGACAGCAGTCATGGAAATGTGTATATTACAATTAGAAATATTTGTAGTAAAGATGACATGCACTCTACAGGGAATAAGCCATTGACATTTTAATTTATGAACAATTTATATTTTACTTTTTCTCAATAGATTATTCTTTCTTTTCAGAGAGAAAAATGCTAAATGTAGTTTTTCTTTCCATCCTCTCCCCTAATCTATTATTTTTCCTTTGAGTGATCTGATACCTTTTATTATTGTTGGTTTTTCCTTGAATATATTGCATTGTTCACACATGGAAACCTCTGTTTTATTTGGATATTTGAAGAAAGAAAACCAGGAGAGCTGTAAATAGCAGCAACAGCATGGCAGGGTAAGTGCCAAGGAGCACCAGGCACCAGGGGAGGCTTGAGACTTTCCATGGGAGAAAACAAAGTTTAAGAGTTAGGAATCCAGCTGACAGGGGAATTGGAAATGGGAAAGTAGTACTATTGTGCCATGTTTTCTGGTAAAAAGATGGTTTGTGTGGACTAGAAAGCAAGTCCAAAACAGGAAGCTGGGATGTACCTGAAGGATTTTGGCAAAGGCAGGGCAGGGTTCACAAATCTGGACAAGCAGACCATAGTCCTTTCTGGGACTGTGTAAGATCAGAATTCTAGCTCCAGTTTACCAGCCAGAGCTTCTTCTACAGATAGCTCTCTCTTGCCAATCCTCGTTTCAAAAGAAAATTCTGGAGACTTCTATGACAATTTTTGTTTTCTCTGCTGGCTTATTAGTCCTTGTGGTTCTTCTTGTCCATTTTGCTTTTCTTTCCTTTCCTTTCACACCACATCATCCCATGTGCAGCATGTAGGCATCTCTAGATTATTATTGTATTATGCCAGCAGCCAGATTTTCATGTCTCTTGCAGGTGTTTATGAGAACATCCCTCTGATGATGAAAGTACACTTTCAAATTTGCCCTTGAAATGTGAAGCAATCAATGTTGGCAGCATTTATTCCTTCCTGTCAAATATTTTTCTCTTTCTAGACTCAATAAACAATTTAAGAATAATCTTTTATGACAGTGGTAGTGCAATCCAATAGGGTCTCCTTTGCTTTCTCATTTGTCTTACATTTGTTCAGATCAGGGGTTAAGAAATCTAATGTATAGCAGAGACAGCGTCTAGCTCAATCATCTCATCACTAATTGGTTCTGTGATTAGTTCAGACAAGCAGTGGAGAAGGTGGATACAACTTTCTAGCATTTTTAGGTGAGGGCAGCTTCCAGCCCATCTGTTATACGAAATGTCTACTAACTCATTCAGCTTCTCATTTTCCTGATTTTGAGGAATCCTCAGTGACAAGTTGGGATTTTTCTCAAGTTTATTAAGGTGACAGAAGTCTGATTTTGCATAGTTTGCCTGAACTGTAATGTTGGTTCCCTGCAGTACACACCAAACCAGTTTGGCAGGAGGTTAGTCCACATACCTCCACTGGCAACATTATCAGTCAAGGCCAACAAATAACCATTTAAAGAATTTTAATGTTCATGAGAAGTACAAGATAAGGTATAGAAAACTTCAGGTTAGTTATGAAACCAGTACAACAACATAGTCTGATTTCCCTCAAACATCACTGGACAGACTAAATAAAATATGGAATAGCCAAGGCATTTTACACATCCATTTAATTTTTGGGCCTTCCTGCTAAAAGGAATACACTTACAATGGTACTGTGTGTTATCATTATCCCTTTTTTCATCTGAGTACATTTTTGGTTGAAAATCAAAGCTTTGGCACTGTCTCCAAGTTCTCAAGAATTTAATTCCAATGTTGCTGATATTATGGCAATTACTTACAAGAAAAACTTACAAAACCTTATTTCCCTGTTGGAGCCAAGCAACTTGAAAGGCTTTTGCTCTAATATGCCTAATTCAGACAATCCTTAACACAAAAGAGCACAACCAATCCTCTGTTCAGAGCACCATATTTCTGAGCCCACATTTACTTCCTTCCACCCATACCCTACCTCCTTCCACCCATACCCCAAACCAGTACTCAGTGAAACTACTGACTTTCATGGTTGTGATCTGCTTTGAATGTTGTTGTTTACAGAAATTTCTCCCTTTTCACTGCCTAATAGTTTGAATTCAACAACAATACTATTTTGAGGATAAATATTATTAATTAGTTATTTAGCTACAGAGCTTCGTGGTAGGATGTACAAACAGATATTGTGAGAACTCTACAAGCTGTTCCCCATAGCTCCACCAAAACAATATTGGCCCATAAACACAAAACCCCATTTTAGCTCTGTATTTCCTATAAGTTCAAGTTGTTGGCAAGCACACTTAATTTGCCAGATGTGTCTGGTTAGTAAAGTGGATAAATTAGTGTTATAAATGTCAACTAGATCTGATGCTCCTTTTTCTGAGGACTATGTCTTCAGGACTTTCTCCTCCACAGCAGCATTCAAACAGCTCATTTTTCTCAGTTTGAAGTGTTTTCAGAAAAGTAGAACATCGAGTTCTTGCAAGTGTTTAGGAAATTCATTGGGAACAAATAGCCGGGGTAAGGTTAACACAAGTTAACCTTAGGCATGTTCCTCCACAGAAACCCACCATGCTTAAAAGGGAGAATGGTAAATTCATAAAGAGCACTGCAAGACCTCATGGTACAGGATTTGGTCCACAATTGTCCTAGTCCTTCAACATTTATGTAAGTGTATAGGGAGACCCAAGTAGAAGTTTAATTCAGTTTGTAATTTTGATCTGCAATTCATTTTGAAAGCCCCTTTGGAAGAAATGAGTGCAACCAAGCTACCTGATATTTCTCTTCTTCAGAGTATCAAGAGCATAATCTGGTCTGGAAATGCTCCCTACCTTTCAGCAGTAGTATGACAAATGATGAGGCAGTATAACCTCAGAAGGTATGCTGAGGAACTAAAGTGAATATTACAAAGATAATCCTCAGTAGTTAGACTGTCCTGCTGCTAGCCCTAATGCATTTCTCTGCAGTACAGAATACTCTGCTGTCTCTCATGAATATGTGTTAAGTGCCATTTTCTGTACATTACAGCATTTTAGACAGCTGCTCACCCTTATTGTTGTGCCTATTGTTATTTCCTTTTGACTGCCTATGCTGAAAAGTTGAAGTCTTCTGAGGTACAGCAATCCTTCAAAAAGTACTACTTGTTGGGCCTGGTAGGTGCTTTTATTCCCATTACTTCCTCATTCTTTTTGAAGCTGATGTATAATCCTTCTTAAATGAGTCCCTTTATGCTATAATTTGGAGCTGTTCCACTTGATAATTTATGCTATCGACACCAGTTAACATGATCCCTAATCTCAGTAGCTTTTATTGAGCTTTTATCAGAGGTACTGCTTTGAGTTGTTTGTATTAATAATAGCTAAGAGCACTGACTGACAGTGTGTGCTGCCTCCATGCCCAGCTGCGCCAGGGACTGACCTTCCTTCACATACGGAGCAGTGACTAATGAAAAAGCGCCTCCGCCTTTTCTTGTTTTCAGGCTCACACATCCTTGAGCATATACTAGTTTAAAGTTTGTTTGACATCTTAGATCAGCTGAAGGTTGTAAGTAATTTAAAGTCATTCGTCTAAGTCAGCACCTAAAATGAAAGCAGTAACGGTTTATTCCATAGGGAGTTCCATGTGAGCAGCTAAAAGTGTGTAACAGTCCATTGCACAGTGCAAAGCCGAGCTCAGGAGAAAGTAGATGAAAACCTATACAGAGTTTAAAGGGCATCAGCAATTATTCATTTTACCCCAGACATTCAGTACAGGGGCCACTTGTCTTTTTATCAACAGTATCTGATAACATGAAGAAATTAATAATTTACAGAGGGCAGGCAGTACTTTTCCATTAGAAGCTATGTGGAAAGGAAGAAAGAACTGCTGGTACAGGCCAGAATGCTCCCCACAAGGTCGCTCTGCCTCTGTGCTGCAAATGTGTTTCTTTTTAACCCTTTCATAATCAGGAAAAAATACAGCTCCAAATTGCATTCATATTTGCCTTTACTGAGTGCAGAAAATAACCCACAATCATGGACATATAGATATCAAAGGACTTCCCACCTTTGTTATCCTCTAGTCTAGCAAGCTAGAAATTCCTTGTGTGAAAGATCTCACAAGAATCACGGATGCTTTGGGGACAAGCTGAAGGTCTTAATCAGACCCACTGTCACTGTGGAGTTGACACAGCAAAACTCAACAGTTTACTCAGTGGCCAAAAGAACAATGAAATGTGGTGTCACCCAAGGTGTTTGCCCACCAGTCTTGTCTTCCCACTCCACCCCTTTCATCCCCTTGTGGCATGCCCTGCTGCAGGGGACATCTGTGGGTGGCTGTCAGCAGCTGCCTGTGTGCCCACTGCCTGTCCCATGCACACACATAAGCACCGGCACTGCCAAACAGGATGCACCATCACCACCTCCAAACTGCCTTTTCCTTGGTACCAGGCTGGACCTCTTCCTGCAGCTCAGACACAGCTTCTTGCATAACATCTGGGGGTGCCATTAGCTCTGTGGCTTTCCTGCTCAGATGACAATTTCTGAGAGAGGGAAGAAGGACAGACATGCAGATCCACAGAACGCGGACAAGGAAGCCAGGCTAAAACATTAATAAATCTTACCCAGCCCATATGCTTATGTAATATTAGGGCTATATACTGGAAAGAACAGGAAATTATATCATTATTCGTACAGAAACACTGTCCTCTTCTACATGCCCAGCATAGTTCTTGGTTAAATCTATTAAATCTGTAGTTTATCACAGCTCCATCCATGTTGTTAAGAACAATCCATAAAATATAATGGATGTGCAATAGTGAAAAAAAAAATTAGGATTTATATAGTTTGTACTTAGATTAAATAATTCCTTAGAATATGTAGAAACTATCAAAAATCCAGACACATGTTAAAATTGCAAGATAACAATTTTATGCTTACATAAGATTTCTTCCTCTTCCTGATGAATGTATTTTTGGAAGATTGTCCTGAAAAGGAAATGAGGTGGGGATGAAATCTGCAGGATTGCCATGCATGGTATTTATGATTTTGTTTCTTTATTTTTTTAAACCATGTGCATTTCCAGAAGAATTTTTACTGCAAATATTTTAAACAGCAGTATGAGAGCAACATAAGACAGCATGGAAATACTAACACAAGAAGGACAGGATTTCATCAGGCTTAGTTAAAAACTTCCACTGATGCCACAGGAGCATTCTCAAAAGTGTAGTAATTTATAATTGGACAATCAAGGTTGGATTTTTTTCCTTCTAGCTTAGTTATTGAAATGTATTTTTATGATTCATGGAACTCTCTTTATGTGTCAAGTTTTTTC
This sequence comes from Vidua macroura, assembly GCF_024509145.1. NCBI lineage: Eukaryota > Metazoa > Chordata > Aves > Passeriformes > Viduidae > Vidua > Vidua macroura. The sequence continues at coordinate 59,550,226 of NC_071574.1, forward strand.
CCCCTGATGATATATGAAGTTTCCTTGTAGGCTCCTATTCATCTTCTATTTTCACTCTGTGGATAGAGTGAAGTAAGAGAATTATGAAGGTGCCCAGCACTGCTTTAAAGTTGAGGCTGAAATTAAATTTCCACTTAAAGGAGGGATCCAGTCACTTTTCTATGCACTAAATATACTCCATTGTTCCTAAAATTACAGTACTTACAGACTATGCAATGGATTTTCTGCGAATTTACAAGTAAATCCATTATTTAGTTTGAGTTAGAGTTAATTGAAAATAGGTACTTTTACACCTTCTGTCAGACTTTTATTCATCCCTAATGACTTCTGTTATAAAATACAGACTCTTCATTATTCATATATCATCAGAATTATTTGAAGTATTTCCATAAGATATTTTCAAAGTAATTATTTTAAGAATTATGTCCCTTTTTGCTGTTATTCATCAGAGCTGTGAGTTTCTAATTTATCAGTGAGAGAAAGGAAAATTGTTGCTTAGGGGGATCCTCAGGAGCTCTCTCCTTGGCTACCCCTGGATGTTGCTCTTGCTTTGACAGTCCTCAAGGGACAGAAAAAAAAAGAATCTGTTTGAGTCAATGGCAGTTTAAATCCTTACAATGCCATAACCATATTGTTATTATATAGTGTCACAGCAGGACTAAGATTGTCCAAACAGACAAACATTGTTTGGTGACTTAATATTACTGCATTTCTCTGAATTTGAGGGTAGCCCTAAGTTTCTGTGATGTATAATGTTTGTTTGGGAGATAACTCTACCTTCAATATCTTATTTTACCCTGTCTGTAAGTGTTTATTCTTTTATTACTGCAGGGTCTAGGAATTCACATGTCCCAAAAGCCTTGTATTAAATGCTACACAAACAGAGAATAAAAACCTCTCCCATCCTGATAAGTTTGCACTTTAATTGCAAAAGATGAAATAAAGAATGGAAAACCAAAGGGAAATGTATGAAAAAGATAAGATATTTCTGGCCTGGATAATAAGCAGTGACCTCAGTCTACTTCTGGCCAGCCTAGTGAGAAACAATATAAGCCTTGCAGAATAAAAGCAACCTTTTATGGAAGGATCTTTAAGAGTCCAAGGATTTCACTATGCAAATACCCGGTATAAGGGGCAACAGGGGAGAAAATACATGTGAGTTGGTTAAGAAATATATGGAAGGTGCAGGGAGCTGGATAGCAGGAGACAGGTATCAATATGCTGATGCAATTGCAAGTGCCAAAGGAGGCACAAGAGATTGGGAGGATGTCAGATGAGACAAGTGCTTTCACCACATAGAAAAAGGGCTGAAAAGGGAGTGGCTGAGTTAGCAGTAAAGAAAATTAATTATCTTTGCTTCACTTTTCTGGACTGATGGGAAAACAAGAGAAATAAACATCTTACAGCAAGGTAGATGTTAGTATTTAAAATGTGGAAAGAAGTTCTATTTCATTGATGCACAGTTTTGATATTTTAATGGCAATTTCCAGTTTCTGACAAACACCTAAAGGAAGATGGATTTATTTGGCTAGTGTACTTCAATAGGGTAATTTAGATCTGTATGCATAAAACAACTAACTCAATGCAGTGTCTGTTAGTTTCCATGACCACAAAATCGTAGCAAAAATACTGCTCTGTTAGTAAAGGAGTTGTGACTTGGTGAAAGCTCTGCAGATCTGGTTGGTATAGACAGGGAAAATTATGGAAATAGAAAAAAAAATGTGTTATGATTATCAGCTTGCATCCTGAGTAATGGTATGGCTTAGGGAGTAAATTAATCTTGTAAAAAGTTGGGTGTATATGAAGGTAGGTTTGCTTCATGTGCCTGAGGTAGAAAAATGGAGGGAATGACAAAACAGTAAAAAACAATGGGAGGAGGCTTGGATTGTAATCCTGTTTGAATAGAAATACTCCAGGTTAAGCAATAAGAAAGGGTAAGCAAAAATATGTACTGTTTTACCCTTAATAGAAAATACTAACATTGTGTCACAATGAATACTGATCTAAAGTCAACTTAATTGTGCTGCCATTAAAATATATTTCAGCACTGTGATCCAGACCTTGATTATTCTAACATTTAAATCCCTGTGCATGTGTATAAATACTAAAATTTTTCACTACATGAGGCCACATGAGCAATAGGCATAGCGCATACATTGAAAGTCACCAGAGTCACCAGCTCTGTCACAGCACTGGGGTTTCCTCCTCAAACACCTTCTCATTCAGACAGACTAGCTGGCACCAGATGCAAGACAAAACAAAAAGGAAAGGCATTGGAACAAATATCTGTGGTCAAGATAGCTCTGTCATTGTCAACTAAGGAAAGAAATCTAAGTCATTGCTCCTCACCCAGGCTTCCTTTCCAAGGGAAATTTGGAGATGTTTTCCCTTCCATTCTGAATTTCTTTTTGGTTTTTTGGAATTGTAGATTCTCCCACAGAACACAAATTGCAAATTTCAAAGCAGCTGTAATTAAACTCAGTCAAGAGTATAATAAAAACAACTTTTTTTGTGGTGAGAAAGGATAAAAAATTAAAATGCACACAGTCAGTGATTGGTAAAATAGTAGATCATCACATAAATTTGCATTAATTGCACAAAAGCTGAAAATACTTCATTAAATACTTTCATAATACAGTAACCTCCTTAGAAAATTATTTCTGGTATAAGCATGTAAATAATTACATACTCTGTGTCCCATGTAGTTTTATCTGCCCAAGCAAAGGGGAACAGAGTGTTACAGCTCAAAAGCACACTGATTTTTGAGCAATTGATTAAAAAGAACAAGCATTTTAATGATGTTCATCAAAGTGCTGTACATATATGAATTGTATATTCAAGTATCTGAGAATTTGAATTCCTAAGCTCAGTTCAGTAAGGAAAAATCAAGTGTATAAATGATGCATTGTTAGGAATCAGTGCTGCAGATAAGGATTTGAGAGTAAATCTTATTAATTTCAATGTAAATGAGCAATGTGATACTGAATGCAAGTATGAGGACGTGACTGGTCCATGTAGGTCCCTGTTGCAATGCTTAAAGTGAAAACTTTGTATTCTTAATGAAAGAGCTTATTCATGGTGACATTTCAAATCAGTCTCTATTCTTAGAAATTTTTATTTCCACAGTATTTGAACATTTTACAACAAATACTGCTATCCTTGTAACTCTAGTCTGGCATTAGACAATTTCTCTTTTTGCAAGATGTTGGGATTCTCCCATTCCAGATTAGGAAGAAAAGTGAAAAATCAGATAGAATTTATTTGGAATGGCCGAGAGGTTGCTGTGAATTTATCAGGGGCCCTGAGAATATTCTTTTTTTTTTTTTTTTCCTGGAACTTCTGTATCCTGTAAAAGAATGACCACAGAAGGCCACAGCTGAAGTGAGTGTCTGGAGCATTCTCCTGGAGAAACCAGCTGCCTATGGCTTGCATAGATAAACTCTCTGCTGTGTAGAAAACAGGCTGGATGTCTGGGCCCGGAGAGTGGTGGTGGGTGGAGTTACATCCATCACTGGTGCCCCCAGGGCTCACTATTTGGACCAGTCCTTTTTAACATCTTTATCAATGACCTGAACAAAGGGATTGAGTGCATCTTCTGCCAATTTCTAGATGACACTAAGTTGGGTGTGAGTGTCAATCTGCTGGAGGGAAGAAAGGCTCTGCAGAGGGATCTGCACAAGCTGGATCAATGGGCTGAAATCACTTCCATGAGATTCAACAAGTCCAAGTGCCACATCCTCCCCTTGGGTTGCAGAATCACAGAATCACAGAATCAGCAGAGTTAAAAGGGACCCACAAGAATCATTGAGTCCAACTTCTGGACCTCCCCAAGGGGATGGCCAAAAGTCACACTGTGTGCCTGAGAGCATTGACCAAATGCTTCTTGAGCTCTCTCAGGCATGGGGCCGTGACCACTTCCATGAGCAGCCTGTTCCAGGGCCCAAACACCCTCTGGTGGTTTTTCTAACATTTTTCTAATATTACAACTTCAGACCATTCCCTTGGGCAGCATTGCAGGCTGGGGGCAGAGTTGCTGGAAAGCTGCCCAGTGGAAAAGGACCTGGGGGTGCTGGTCAGCAGCTGAACATGAGCCAGCTGTGCCCAGGTGGCCAAGAAGGCCAATGGCACCTGGTTTGTTTCAGAAATAGTGTGGCAAGTGGGACCAATACAGTGATTTTTCCCCTGTATTTGGCACTGGTGAGGCCACACTTTGAATCCTGTGTTTTATTTTGGGCGCCTCATGACAAGAAATACATTGAGGTGCTGGAGTGAGTCCAGAGAAAGGCAACAGACCTGGGGAAGGGTCTAGAGCACAGGTCCTATGAGGAGCAGCTGAGGTAGCTGGGGGTGTTTAGCCAGGACAAAAGAAGGCTGGGAAGAGATCTTATTGCTCTCTACAACTCCCTGAAAGGAAGCTGTAGCCAGGTAAGGGCCAGTCTCTTCTCCCAGTCAGCAAGTGGTAGGAGAAGAAATGCCCTCAAGTTGTGCCAGAAGAGATTTGGACTGGGTATGAGCAAAAATGTCATCCAAAAATGTTGTCAAGATCTGGAACAGGCTGCCAGCTGCCATGGGGAGTTGTCATCCTTGAAGGTATCTAAAGGCCATGTAGGTAGTGGAGGTGGGGCACTCAGGGACGTGGTTTAAGGCTGGGCTTGTCAGTGTTTTGTTTCAGTTGGAGTTGATAATCTTAAAGGTCTTTTCCAACCTAAATGATTCTATGATTCTATTTTTTTTATGTATATTTTAGCAATACTTTCTGGATTGCCTTGACAGAATGTTTGATAAAAGGATTTAATTCCTAATGCAATGAAGACGTGGACAGATTCCTGAGAAAAGTTTCATATTTTTTCAGTTTTATCCAAAGAAGGACTTAATTTTACTATTTTAAACATCACCACTCAGAGGTGGGAGTTTGCCATTTCCCCAGATTTTAGATCAGATTTGGGAGTGAATAGTAATTATAAATTTCATCCAAGAATCCAGAAATTAATGGCAGTTTCCTAGATCCTGACCACGGATCTTCCCAACTTTGCTGTCCTGTTAATAAGAGGGAAAAAACTATAGCTGCCCATGTGATGTGCATTGCAATAGTACATTTTTTTTGAGACAATGCAGAAGGCCTTTCACATATCCAAATGTAAATGGAAAACCTGCTTTGGTTTTCAATTGGCAGGTTCTTCTAGTCTTCACTTCTGATTTTGTTTCAGCTGACTATAGGAAGGAGGCATTAGCTCAAAGGATGCTTGTGAACACCTATTTTAAGACAGCAATGGGCAGGCAGCACTATCATGGGTTAAACAGCATTGGTCAAAGGAGTTTGTTTTCAGAACAGCACTTTCAGGCACCACCTGAATGTTTTGCATCCAGAAGGATCCAGCAGTGTGTGGGAGGCAATCTGGAGTCCGAGTGCCTTGGAAAGAGAAGGCATAAGAGTATAAAGCTCCATACATATTGCAACTACAGTAGGAAACACCCACTATGTGTACAGTACGTTTGCTGTTTTCAATCATAAATGCCATTTCCTTTGTGAACCTATGATGAAATTATATTGTACATTAGTTAGGTAGAAGTGCCCTGCTCTGTTCAGTTATAGCCAATTAGCAACCAAAAGATGCACTTCAGGCCCAATTTCCTCCTTAAGGTGAACGTGTGAAATGTCAGTGTGCATCATTCACCTGTTTGTCACTTCTGGGGAGCATTACTTTTTACCTACTTGTAAAAGATTTTTCCTTTCTTTTTGTAGTGTTGGCCCCACTGTTTCTCTAATGAATGAAGCATTTAGGCTTATATTTTTTCCTAGGTCTAATGACCAAGATCCAATTCCGTTAGATCTTTTCTCTCCCTCTTCTAAAAAATTACAAATAAACACTTTACTCAGCTGAATTACAACTTAACAGCTGACTCTGCAGGCCCATGCAAATCAAAATGAAATCTTAAAAATGCAGATGTAGTCATCAAAGTGCTAATTAATAATTTGACTGCTGCCTCTCCACTCCAGATCTTCACTGTAATTGTAAAACAGGGGGAGGAAGTATCTTAGGGTCATATTCCACCTGATCTTCCCAAGGGAGTGAGCATGAAGCATGCTCTATGTGCCTGGATAGGAAATGTGCCACCTCCAGGAAAGCAGCACAAAGGCTCTCTCTCCAGGATGGAAATAGCTGCCTGAAGCTCCTGACTTGTGGATGTGCATCAGCAGTGGTAACGGGCAGAGGGAGGTGCAATTGCTTTCATTTCTGTTAGCAACAAGAACAAGGGTACAGAGGCCACCGTGCACCAAACTGTCCATGTGGCCTCAATCCCCAGCAGAACAGGACACTCCTCAGTGAGAGATAGTAGTTTTCTCTTTCCAGAGATTATCCATGCTCGTACAGATCTTGCATTCTACCATCTCATGTGAAGAAATATTCTGCATCCTTGAGGCAAATTTTCCCTGAACCATCACAACCCCAGCTGCATCACCTTTTCACCATCATGAATGGGGGCTGCTATCATCTTCAGTACTTTTACAATCACTCCTTTCTTTCAAGAATTAAAAAATGAATAATGCTTTGTGAAACAGTTGTGCTGCATCCTTTAAATGAATGATGCTGAGATTTGTTTTGTAATCATGAAATCATGTAATCATGGGGAAAGAATAATTCTTGTTAAGGGGTGAGAAGCACTGACAACTGGATTACATTCTTTACCAAACTCCTTCTCCTCCCCAGCCATGAGCAGAACATTCTCTTAGCTTGACTGTCATAGCTATAGCTTTGATTATGGCTTTTTGCAAGAGATGGAATTCTTTTCATTTTAAAGCTCTGTCTTAACTGCTAAATAACCATCATTCCATCTTTGTATCCACCTATTAAAAATAGCAAAGGTTTAAGGAAGTTAATAAAGACACTTTCAAAATTTTTATGCTTTATTGATTCTGGTGTTATTGTGACTGCATAGTTAATGCTTACATTATTTGCATATAAAAAGTATGTAACTAACATTAACATATATCAGTGTTTGTACAATGGTGACAAAACTGTACCCACATAATGAAAAATTAATGTGGTCTGTTAGAAAATCTTTATTGTTCAATGAAATAGAAGATTTACCCAAACATATGCATTGTATTCAAGTGCACAGTGCCATCTCTTTGTGCTTCTTCATAAATCTTACAACACTTGTTTTCTTAAATTTTCAGTTCTTGAGTGATTTTATTCCCTCAGAATCTGAAATGTTTGTATCTGTAAAAATATTTTTCTAACCCTCATGATCAGAAAGAAAAACACTAAAGCAAAAACAATAGAGCCTCAAAAAACAGAGATCTTAACCTTTTTTTGTTATAATGGTGAGAGATACAGGTAGAACTGAAAATTTGAGCAGGTTGCACCACATTATTTATAAAAAGCAAAGAATTAATCCTCTTAAGTGAAAATCAATGTGCTCTTAATGGCACATCTGTATTTAAGTTTCTCTGAGCCTGCTGTACATTTAGACTATGACGATTTCATGTCAGTCTGGGAATATAGGGAAGTCTTACAGATGTTGCAAAGTGACCAGAGAACAACAATTAGAAACAGCACTTTAAAATATGGAGCTATAAAAATATATATATAAAAAAATATGTGAGTATAAATGTTCCCATTTTCAGGGCTGCAAAAGAAATTTCTACTGAAGTCAAGTAAAAAGGAAAGGGGAAAAACAAAAGACAAATTCTAATGAAAACTCTTTTCAGACCAGCTATATTAATTAACCATAAAAATGCAGATTATGGATACTTTAGATAGCATTAAATCCTCCTCAATAAAACTTGTGGCCACAAAAACCTTATTCAGCAATATGGAAGAGAATTTTTTTCTTGTCTAGATAAACATTTCATGCTTTTCCAGGCAGTCCATATTGTGTACTTCTGTGTATATATGCCTGTGAGTCATTTTTCTAACTTGGCTTTTCTGAATGTGCAACATTTGGAACTCAATATACACATACTGCAAGCACTCACACAATACATGCCAGATCAATATTTCATGTTTACAAAATGATTTTTTTCAGCACAGCGACACTTTATCTCCTCTAGTCCTTCATCCTCCCTGTCAAATCCCTAACACAGAAAAGTCATTTTCAAATTAAGAAGTCATTTCTTTCTCCTCTTAGATACAGTAATAGTTTTCTAGTTGTGATGTGGCATGACTTGGTATGCAATGAACCAAGCAAACCTGTGCCTCTCACTTTGCTGTGGTGCAGTGGGCCAGTTCTGCCAAGAGCTCTGTGGCTTTCCTCATCTTAAGTGCTGAACTTTTGATCAACCCTGAAGGAAAAATGTATGAGGGAAAAAATAATGGGCTCTGAGGTCTTTCTTAGCTTGGAACAAAACCTCCTCCAGGCAGCAAAGGAAATAAACTAAAAGGCTCTGGTAGTAGCAAAAGAATTAGCTTCCTTTCAATTTCTTTGCAGGATTGACTACAAAATCTTTATATGGTAGGTAAGACCAATACTTACCCTGATAGAAACACACCCTACAAATTCAGGAGAGATTCAGCCACACACTTGGATGGAGAGATTTACAAAGATTGTGTGATGAGGTGTATCACATCTTATGGTCAAAAGGTTGGAGCATGTGGATGTGGTCCCCCAGGTGCTCCTAAGGGTAGCCCAAAAGTGACTGTGATCACTGATAGAGAACTAGGAGACCTACAAGACCATGCTGTGCCTCAGAGAGATGGATGGAAAAGTGAGTGAAATCCTTATTTTCCCTTTAGTACCTTCTGGACAGTGTGAAGGGGCATACACATTGTCACACGAACATTTTGGTTTTGCTGCACCAGAAAGAAAAGTTTTTCTTTACAGGAATGATCAACAGAGCACGAAATGGTATGGTTAATTTTGTATGAGAATATATCCATTTTTATTCTTTTTCTTGACCTTGAGAACAAATGAATTCTGAGAATCTGAAAAACTATGGACAGTTTCTCAAGTGTGTATGCTTATCCCTGTCTCCATGCTGCAAGTCCTTAGATGCAGATACACTAAACCAGGCTTTTTCAAGCAGTGGCTCTAGTGTCATTTCCATAATGGCCCAGTAACTTTTGAGCCTGGCTGCTAATCCAGGATATTTTACACAGATTTGCAATTGTGAATTCAAGAATGCAATAGCTGATACAAAGTGGGATCACAATAATGTTCTTTCTTTGCCTAAGACTTCTGTCAAAGGTGTTCTATTAGAGCATTTTGCTGCAGAATGCAGCTTTAAAGCAAAAACTATGTCTGAATTTTAGTGCTTGGGTTTCAGTCACATGACAGAGAAAGCCTCCATTTGTAAGCAAACATCTAAAATAACTAATTCCCATTATTTTGATCTCTCCTCAAAGTTGCAGCACTTTCTAGCTTCAAGTGCTCAAAGAAATCTTTCCAGAGGAAAGTTCTTTAATCATAAATTTAAGCACCACCTGCTTCACGCAAAGCTAAACATTGGAAACCATCCATGTGGTTCTGATTCTGTGAAAACTGTGTTTGTTTCAAATGTGGCCAGAGATAAATGAGATTCATGCAGAAGGAGGAATAGGAGCATGTCAAGAAATTGCAGTTTAACATAACACACGAAGAGGACATGGGATAGTCGCAAGTTTTCGTTGTTTATTTGTTTACCTGCACTTCTGATTCTCTCAACCCTAGTGTCATTAAGTTTATATATTGAACAGAGTTACACATTTTTATTTCATGGTATGATACTTGGTAATAATCTAATAACCCAGAAAATAAGTAATGGCACTGTAGGGGACTAAATTCTGAATACTTCAGAAGGGTCAGAATACATGATATGTTTCTTTTAAAGAAAGCACAGGGGAAAAAATGCCTCAAAAATTATACTAATTAGGGGGAAAAAAAGTCATTCTTCCATTTCTCATGGCAGAAGAAATTCTAGACATAAAAGCTAAGGAAAATAAAAATAAGTTAGGTATTTTTAATCATTCCAGCATACTTTTTTTAAAAATATGACTTCTTTAATCTCATTTGAAGTAGGCCTATTAAACCTAATGCACTGAACATTATGTGATCTGAATAAAATTGTGTCTATAGAGCTAGGCCCTCTAATGCAAAGTCATAAAGAAAAAATATAATAAACAAAGTGACTAATTCACTGCATCATCATTTCACAGTAGCTCAACACTTCCTGAGTGCTATAAATTTTTGTTGCTTGTTTTAACTATTGCAACTGCTCTTATTGACATAAAAAATTACTAGGGTAGTGTAAGATTTTTAGAAGCTTTCATATAACAAGTTCCTTACAAACTCACAAGTAATCAGTTTGTATGTTTAAAAATTATAAAAATCTGTTCTTGGATCAGATGCCAAACTTTCTTTCAGATATTTTCTATTTGATCTTCAAATGTACCTGGACAGTATAACTACGTATACATCTGTTTCTCAGATAGGGTGAAGATGCAGTGTTATTCGCATTGAAAAGATGGTGGGTTTTATTCAGATCTACTCTTTAGTAGATCTACTAAAGATCTACTCTTTAGTAGGTACACCAGTACCAGCCTGTGCTGGTACTTGGGGTTATTCCTTCCCCTTGTTGAACCTCACTAAGCCTCCCTCGGCCCAACTCCAGCCTACCAAGGTCCCACTGAATGGCAGCACAGCCCTCAGGTGTATCAGCCACTCCCCCAGTTTGTACCACCAGAAAACTTGCTGAGGGTACATTCTATCCCATTGTCCAGGTCGTTGATAAACAAATTGAATAAGACTGGACTCACTATTGATTCACAGGGAATGCCACAGACCAGAGGCCTCCTACTCTGCGGACCACAACCCTCTGAGCTCCGCCATTCAGCCAGCTCTTGATCCACCTCACTGTCCATTCATCTAATCCAAATCTCCTGAGTTTACCTACACGGATATCACGGGAGACAGTGCAAAACCCTTGTGAAGTCTAGGTGGACAAACCATTGCTCTCCGCGGGCTCCGGGAAAGAGGGTCGGCCGTTTCAACCGCCGCGCACGAGGGACCTCGATAAAGGGGGTGAAGAAAGGACCAAATTCCCCGCAGCAGGAGCTGAAAACATTTTATTGGTGCGCTCCCCCTCCCTATATTGGGAAATATGGCCGTGCGGCCCCGGCCGCGTGAGGCTTTTATCAGGGGTGGAGCGGGGGTGTCACATGGTGCGGGGAAGCCAATAGGGACGCAGTAGGGGACAGCACCGGGGCCCGGGGCGGTCCCGGGGCGTGGCGTGGCCCGGGGGAACCAACAGGGGCACGGCAGGGGCGGCGCCGGGGCCCGGGACTGCGGGGGTGTGGTGTGGAAGGCAGGAGCCAATGGGGCACGTCAGGGGTGGTGCCGGGGGCCCGGGGCGGCCCCGGCTGCGGGAGGGGTAACAGCAGGGAAGGACCCACAGGCAGGGACAGGGGGGATGGGAGCCGGGCCCACATGGTAAGGCAGCTCGGGAACCGGCTACCGCAGGGGGGAAAACCCAGAGGATACATGGGGCTACACAGAACTTGCTAGCACACATTAGAACCCTGATCTAAACCCAAAGTCTGGGGTGCAACGCTCTCTTTGTCGAGCCATCCTGCCACATCATCACAGAAGGTTGTCAGATTGGTTAAGCTTGATTTCCCCTTGAAGAGTCCAAGCTGACTATTCGTGATGACCTTCATTTCTTTTATATTCTCGATGATGACCTCCAGAATGACCTTTTCCATAATCATTGCAGGGATGGAGGTGAGGCTGACTAGCTGATTGTTTCCTAGGCTTTCCTTCTTTCCCTTTTTGAAGATAGAAGTAATATTGGCATTCCTCCAGTAATTAGGCAGTTCTCCCATTCTCCATGATTTTTCAAAGATTGTGGAGAGCAGCAGAACAACATTTGCCAGATCCCTCAGCAGTCATGGGTGTATTCCATCAGAGCCCATGAATTTATGGGTGTTAAGTCTGCCTAGCTGATGACTCATACAACCCCCAAAATACTGATTCTTCTTCTCCCCAAAAAAAGGATAGCTGTAAGACCATCACCTAATTCTGGTAGTTGACATAAAATGAGAGGAGGACAAAAAATGTCTTCTAATTTCTGCCCATTAAAGCCCTTCCACATTGCATGGAATAATAGTCATCAGTAAAGAAATGAGACCAGGTATGGTTACTAATGTACTTAGCTTGCACAGAGGCCTCCCTGTGGCACAGGGACCAGATTCCAGTCCCTGCTCCTCCTCTGCAATTTTCCTCCTATGCAATTTTGCAGTTATCATTCAATGTCATTGAAAAACTGACCTCTGTCTGAAACCACAGGCCTCTCTCAGCATAGATGCATCATATTGTTCCAGAAGTATTGGAAATACTCAGCAGCTCTCCAGATAGACGTGTGCTGGGAAATATCTGAATACCAAAGATTAAATAACACTGGACAGCTATAATTTATTACTTTTTGTTTGGCTGATGAGTGTGAAGAGAGGTGATAGACAGGTAAAACTGACTGTGCCTGTTACAATAATTTTCTGACATACAAGTTTTCTTCTATTCTTGAGACTGTAGAAGGTGAATGACATGATATCAGTTTTTGGTTTTTTCAGTTTTTTATTGCCAGACATTTTTAGAGAACCTGAGCAGCTGTACTTCAAATGTCCATGATGAAGGAAGGTGGAGGGGATGCTGTGAACTGGTGGCAGACAAGTGTCAATGCATGTTCAGTGAAAATGTAAGCGATGAGCAGTGAGGGTCCTTTTTGAACTAAACTGGCCCACTTTTTCTTCTCTCCTGCTGACAAGACAAGCATCAGAAACTTTCATCAAGCCTGCCTACACTCAGGGAACATCAGCAGGAAATTTAGCAAATAATTAGCAATCAGAGTTTACTTGTGAAGAATCAAGTTGCAGGAATTCTTTTTTCCATCTCAGGGTAGTGGGTTGATAATGAGGAGTTCCAGTCTGACATAAATCCTTGTTTTCTCATTGCTTCTTTTTGTGTTAGTCTGAAGATAACTGAAAAAAAAAAAAAACCCAAAGAAATCCCACTCATATTTTTAGGTCTGATTTTTTGTCCTTTGATGAGGGCACTCAGCATGGTTAGTCTAATTATTTTCCTCCCACTGTCTCTTATTGTTAGCCAAAATGATGAGTTTGCATAGTAATGGTTTACACAAACTGCTTGCTCTCTCAGTCCTGCCAAGCTAGTGCTTTCAAGGGGCCAGCTCCAAGTTGAGGCTGTGTAAGAGAACAAGCACCCACAATTTCCACTAAGTCATTAACAAATTACAGGCATATATTGTGTATTTGGACTAGGCCCTCTCTGTACAGCTCAAAGCTTAATACATGAAACTCTGCCTAGCGCATCATTCTCTCAACCTCATGAAATACTTAATTACTTTTATCTTGCACCCAGGATCATACCAGGAGAAGGAAATGAGGGCTAAACACATTTAACACCACATCAGAATTGTGATGCCATTGGTAATGGAAGAGCTATCTGTCAATTCTGCTTTTCCAGGGAAACTAGGAGGGTGGCAAACTGTCACCAATAGGGCTGGTGGTAATCAGCTTAAGGAATAATGAGAGACCTATTTCTACGTGAATCTTCGATTCTCAGTATTTTAGAAGGTCAGAGATTTCTGCAAATATGTCCATGTATTTTTCTGTGCATTTGCTTACATAGCTGGCACAAGAATTATAATGCCAAAAGCATAAAAATGACTACATATATCTATGTTGAACCCTTGCCTTGGAGTTAGTGGTCTATTTACAGAGTGAATAACCATGAGTCAGGTTCATTTCCCATACAACTCAGAGCAGTTTTTTTAGGTTCGGCCTAAGGTACAGAAAAGGTATGGAGAAAGATTGGACTGGGATTGGGAGTGGAATCATCTGGAACAATTTGGTCCTGAGAATATATGTGGTGTAGAGCTATGTAAAATCTGACTTCCTGAAGATTACAGAGGTCAAAATTGGCAGGATGTGCACAGGAATTTCTGGAATACATAATCTGTGCTTTTCAAACACATTTTACAGAATATGACTTATATTGTTTCTGAGCTCATGGTCACAAGTAAAAACTTCTGTTAAAAACAAAAGATACATTTAAATTCAAGGTACACTGTTGATTTCACTTCACATTCCCACTAGCCTACATTTTAATGACCAAATACACATCACAAAAATAAAATCAAGACAGGTTCAAATAAAAACTGTAATAACTGTCATTAATATTCAGGAAAAATTCCATTTTCCTTAAAAATAATACATTCACTGTATTAAATGAATTTCATTTTCTAATTATTAAAGATAACAAGAAGCAGGACAGGAAAGGAAATGTTTGCACAGGACAAACAAGCTGACCAGACTTGCATCAGTGGTAGCCATGGTGCACGACCTGCCTCCTCCAGAAGCACCACTGACAGCTTTATATTCAGTATTTGCCTTTTCAGGATTATTTGTAATCATATAGTGTCTTTCACCTGAGGGTCTCAAATGGTTTAAAAACAGTTTAATCTATCATTGCTCACACACTGCTGGAAGGCTTGCTCCCCATTCTCATAATCCCAGCTGCCAGCCTGCAATCCATCTCTGGGTAGATTTTCAAACTGGAGCTGTCATTCCCAGGCATAGGAGGTGTTCCCTGAACACAACCCTAAAGATCCTTCACTGATCTCCCTCAAGCCCTCTTGGAAAAGAACCTCCTGTACCCAGTTATTTGCTCACTTCTCTTCTCCATGGACTATAAATTGCTTGAGGTAGGCATGACTTTTTTTTATTCTGAGTCTATGAGCCATTAAGAAGTTTAGGTCCAGGTATGTAACTTCAGACTCCTAGATGCTATGACCTTGCAAATATTCTAGAAATAAGTAATAAATCTGACAAATGTAAATGATCCTTCCAGATGTGAGGAAATGAGAAGCCAGGCTCTTAGTTAACTTACTGAGTACTTAATCATACAGTCTTTGAGGATCCTTGAGCATACCCAATATAGCTGAAGGTGCAATTTGAGTGATAAATTATGGAGTGCATAACAGTAATTTTTAATATTCACAAACCCAGTCTATTCATGTTCAGAAAATCACTCTCTTTACATGAGAGAGAAGTAAATGACCCTTTGGATAAACGACAACTCTTACCACTAATCTAATATATTTCCTAGGCACATAACACTGGAGCATTGAGGACCAGAGGTACCATCCAGTGAAGTGACTGGAAGGAGTCCCATTGAATTGGACAGAATTTAAATCAGGCCTGAAGCCAATTAAGAAAACTGGACATTGCTTGACCAGCACAGCATTTATGCTGCTTTCCAGTGTCTGACCATATTCATTAAATTTTAAATGGAAACACTTTTAAATTGGTGCTGACACTGCTTTAGCACTATAGCACTGTGAAATTTTCACTTACTATTGGCTTTTCATTTCTGTGATATTGCCATTAAGAGTAATGCCTATTTTTTGGAAGGGTAATACGGAAAGAAATTACACAGTTTGCATTAACTCTGCCGTTGTGAACTGGTAAATATCAGCAGATGCCTTAATGAGGCAATGGCATGAATCCTGCATGCAACTATTTATTCAGCCTTTTCATTATTGACTTTTTATAGTTCTTTGCATGCATTTAGAAAAAAGAAAAAAATCATCCAGCACACTTACTTGTCTTGTTTAGTATCATGCTCTAGCAGGGTTTTGGGCTTCTCCTTTTGACTCACTACCCCTCCCATGACAGAAGAAAGCTGTCTTCCTCTTTCTTAATTCATGGCTCACAGCAGATAGATGAATTTTTTCATGAAAAAAAAATGTATCTTCCTAGTCAGGTTAATAGGCATAAGTAGCCAAAAGGAGCAGAGGTACTGAATCTGACTTATGTCCATTTGGAAGGTATTAATGTCACTAAAAGGTCATTATTTGTTCCTTGTATCTTAAAATGCCCATATGCAATCATCCATAAGCATCCCAAACTTGATGTCTGCTTGTGAGTAATCAGAGAAAAGTAATTTGAAAAGTGCAGGTGGGTATCTCATCACAACTGTAAAAGCTGGCCACACAACTGACAATGAGAAAGAGTAAATTAGATAACTGCCTGAAAGAGAGGTCACATATCAAGACACTTTAACATGGACTGAAAAACAAGGTAGTAATAAGTCTGCCTGTAAGATCTGTTTCATCTGAACTTCAGGGGTGATGCCTCATTTATTTTTAAAATTAGAAATACAGAGCTTTTAGAAAGTTTGGGGCTTTCTATTCCACTTTCTCTGTTTTGACATATCTCTCATTTATTGGTATCAATATTGTGTCAGTGAACAATATGAAGACAGCAGGTAAGGAAACCTGTCCTCTGAAGAGTGCTGCACAATGAAATGTTGTTTTGGTTAAAATAGTAGTTTGTTATTTTGATGTGTTTTCTGCCCCACAAAACTGTGCTTATATCTACCAGGACACATGTGAACAAAAGTTGACCAAAAAGGGAGCTGGTGGAAGTGGTTTTCTCAGCACTGCAATTTTTTTGGTATTACAAAAATGTCTCATTCTCTCCTGAACTTAAATCAAGACCTTTTCTTCTGTATTTGATTGACTGCCAGAGAGCAAATAAGTGATCACAATGCTGATATCAAAATGACCAGGAATCTGAGCATCCAGGCAGTCATCTAGGAAATGGGTATTGTGGCTTCTATTTTAAAACTTGTTCTACTGGAACTGAAATTAAAATCCCTGTTGGTTATAGCTTCAATTTCACGTATCTCATACTTATTTTTCAGCCTATTCATTAGCTTGTTTAGAACCTGAAGTCAAGGGGAATTTCAACAGTGACTTCAGTGGGAGCAGTGTCAGATCATTAAACCTCAGTACTTTTGAAAGTATGTTTTAAAAGCCATCCAGAAGGGAGCCATGGGAGAGAAACTAAATGAAGTGACTTTACCTTACTTCAAAGCTCAGGGAAAAAAAAAAAAAAAGCAAGCCTGCTCTTTTTCTTTTTCTTCTTTAAATGCAGAATCATGTACAGCCTGAAGGAAATATTTTAGGAACTCAGACAACTGAAATCCTGCTCTGTGACGGTGTTCAGTATGATATCAATGCCAAGTCTAATCGATGGCATGCTTACATCAGCTCTGCTGCCTGATTAATTAATTTGCTGATATCTGGTGTTCTCCAAATCAGACTAATTTCTTCCAGTCCAGATCTGAAAATCTTCCCTTTATTTTTTTTTTTGTTAAATTATTCTTGCTGTCTTTAGTGTACCCCTTTACTTCTATCATGATGCCAACTTGCAGAACAATTCTAATATTTTTCCCTTGGTCCTTTGGACCTCTACTTCCTACTTCTCTTCATCTTGCATGCTACCATCATTATTTATCATCTCCCTTCACCTGGCTTTTGCTCTAATAATAATTTTGTTGCCATATATATACTTGAATTGTCCCTGATCATGTCTTATCTCCCATGCCATTTGC
This sequence comes from Vidua macroura, assembly GCF_024509145.1. Taxonomy (NCBI): domain Eukaryota; kingdom Metazoa; phylum Chordata; class Aves; order Passeriformes; family Viduidae; genus Vidua; species Vidua macroura. The sequence goes on from NC_071574.1 coordinate 59,567,620, forward strand.
ATCTTCTGTAGTTTTTTGCTCTGTATGTAGCAGTTCCAAGCTCATTTCCCACTATCTGTTGCTTCTGCATCTGGAAAGGGTTGATGGCTTTATGTAGCCAGAGACCTCAATGCATTGCTCTGCCATCTGAACCACCCAGCTTTGTAAAGAATATGAAAAGTTATGTTGAAACAACCTTCCAGCAAAGTGTTTTACATACCAGAGGCTGAGCAGTGACTTTGATGGAGGAAAACCTGGAAGGTCAGAGATCATCTGACATCAGCAGGGCTTGAGGGCCTGTTAAGTTTTAGTCTGTCCTTTCAGTATTTGGGATCTCCTGGGAAAAAGGAATGCCTCTTGCTGCCAGTGTTCACCAGGTTTTTCTATTGAATGGCTTCATTGGTTTTCCATGGCATGTCCAAAGAGAGAACAGCAAAATCACTTCTGCCTGTTCCCACTTAGCAGTAACACAACTGTGGGTCTGGGAAGTGCAAGCAGACAGCCAGATTTTGAGCTTCATTTCCCTTCTGCCCTCTGATGCAGATTTATTTATGCAAGTGCTTTTTGAAGCAGCAGCCCATCACCTTTAAGTGCTTTCCTGATCACCTACTGATCTTTCCAGACTGTCTTTTCTCACCAGTTAGGGCAGCACTAGACCCGCAAGTGATTTAGGAAGAAGGGAAATGCTAATGGAGAAGCAAATACATGCTAATGGAGAAGCAGATACAGATGGGAGGTATTGGGCCTATTTTCTCCCTTCCCAAACCAAAAGTCAAACATACATTATGAGTCTGAATAACCTTTGGACAAAGAAAAACACTACCTGAGAAAGCAAAAAATAATGCCTTTAAAATATTGCCTTGACATTATCTTGCCAAACAGTGACTAATAGGCCTAAAGATACTTCATAATTTCTGTGTCATATCTGAAGGAAAAAGTCTTTATTCCTCAGAACCAGCTGAGGGCTTGTCAGCCTGAAAGAATTTACTGGCTATGAGAACAATTTCTACAAATTGTAACGGTTTGCCTAATAAAACTTTATCTCTTCTTGTATACCTGCCGAACACCCCAAGCAATGGTTACAGAGAGGTGTATGAGTCTATAGAGATGTGTGTAAAAGGCACAATGGCTTAGAAAGACTGCAAAATGCTATTTTCTTTATAAAGCTCTGTGGAGATTTGCAATGGGAGACCTTGATAATAAAAGACCAGTTGGTGTAAGTGCATCACTGTAATCAACTATGGCTTGATATTATGGTCATCACTGTTACCCAAATGTTGGATCTGGATGCAAACCAGGAGACTCCATATTTCTTATTACACTACAAATTTCTCAGCAGAAGGGCATACCTGCCAGACTAGACACTCAACTACCATATCTGGGTCTGTGACACTACCTCCTGATTAGATGTGGCAATCAACTGTTTTGTTTTTTCTGTTGAATGCCCACCAGTCATGTTCATCTCATGTTTCCTCTGCTGACAAGTACCAGGAGTAACTCCTGCAAGAGGCATATCTCAGCTGGTTCAAAAGCTAGATTAAAATGAGTTATAAGCATTTATCGAACTTAAAACAAGACCTTCCTTTGGATTTCTGGAATCATAACAAAATTGTCTTCCAAGAACACACTTTTCTAGGAGCAATCGTGGAGTTTGAGTCAGTGACAGAAAGTAAATGCCACATCAGTGTGATACAGCAGCAACAATATTTCGAGATGATTGATAAGAAGAGCACTTCCCGGAGGTGATTTTGGCAGGAGCCCGTTAATTCTGTTCTCCAACTGCCACTTTGAGTCATAAACCTGCCAGGAAGAAGGGACCACAAATGGCCACCTACTCCCTCCTCAGAAACAAGCTTAAGCTGATACTTTGACCAGACTAAGTGTGTATGGCCTGCTTTTGCATTCCCCCACTGAACAAGATTCTCTTACCAGGCTCTTCGGTTTTATTTCTAACATTCAAATCTTCTTTGCAGCCCATTCAGTTAATTTGTTTTCTCTTTGTAGTAACTTCTTCAGTTATTCAAAGACTGCTACCTTGTCTCACACTTACCCTGCTCTCTCCTTCCTGTATAAAAGCATATTCTTTTAATGTATTCACAGGCCATGTTAATTGATTATCTGATATTTTTACTGTTCGTTTTTGGGCTCTCTTTAACTGGGGTTTTTCTAATGGACATATTATTCAAGGCAACAATTTCTGAAGACAATGCTGCTTTTCCACACTGTTTTCCAAGTCTCTGTCTTAAGAAATGTCTTTCAGTTTAATCCTAGAATAAAACAAAATCTTAACTTGTACCCCAGCAGGCCTATTTTTAAGTCTGTTGGGAAACCCCAATTATGTCTTTGTTATGCTTACAGTCTTTGTGAAAATTAGAGTAATTCTCAAAATGCCATGGGAGAAATTCTGTGTTGTAGGATTTTAGGAAAAACTCTTTCTATTACCATGCTTTGACTTGTTTAACAAAAGACAAGGGTGATGGACTCTTTGTCATTTGGGGCAGCAGATCCCATCCCATGGTGACCTTCCCATGTGTCTTCTAAAGTCAATACTGGTAGCTCTCAGGACACAACCATTGTCATCAAGAAGGTGAACATCCATGTCTTTAAGGATCAGATATAACAGAAAGCAATGAGTGAGAAAAGATGGTCAGTAATAGACAAGACATCTAAAAGCTGGTGGATTGTGCCAACTCTTTTCTAGTCCTTCATGAGAAGGTTTCATGAGCAAAGTGTCGCATATCCATCTCTTTTCTACACTGGAAGAGGAAAGTGAATTTTTCTTCACAGAATCACAGAATGGATAAGGTCACCAGTTGAACTTCCCTGCTCAGGCAGGGCCATCCTGGACCACATGGCACAGGATTGCATCCAGATGGTTCTTGAATATCTCCAGTGAGGGAGGCTCCACAACCTCTCTGGGCAACCTGCTCCAGTTCAGGGTCACCTGCACAGTAAAGTTCTTTCTCATAGTCAGGTGGATCTTCCTGCAAATCAGTCTTTGCCTGTTGCTTCTTTTCCTATTGCTTGGCAGCACTGAGCAGAGCCTGGCTCCATCCTCCTGCCACCCTCCCTTCAGATACTGACAGACATTGATGAGGTTCCCTCTCAGTTTTCTCCTCTCAAGGCTGAACAGGCCCAGCTCCCTCAGCCTTTCCTCATAAGACAGATGCTCATGTCCCTTCATCATCTTCATTTCCCACTGCTGGGCATGCTCCAGGAGCTCCATGTCTCTCCTGTACTGAGGAGCCCAGAACTGGACACAGCACTGCAGATGTGGCCTCAGTAGGGCTGAGTAGAGGGGCAGGATCCCATCCCTCAAGCTGCTGGCAATGTCCTCCATAATGCACCCCAGGGTACCATGGGCCCTCTTGGCCACAAGGACCCTGGTGGCTCAGGGACAGCTTGCTGTCCAGCAGGACACCCAGGTCCTTCTCCACAGAGCTGCTGCCCAGCAGGTCAGCTCCCAGCCTGGACTGGGGACTGGTGTTATTATTCCCCAAGTGCAGGACCCTGCATTTGTCCTTGTTGAACTACAGACTTCTTTTCTGCCCATGTCTCCCATTTATTGAGGTCCTTCTTAAGGGCTGCACTGCTCTTGACTGGGTTTATTTACACTCTGACTACTGGTTCACCAAGAAGTGCTGTACAGACAGCATTCACGCAGTTTCAGTCAGAGTATCAAGGGAGCAGTTCTGCTCAAGGTATTGGCTTGTATTAAAGAGGTTGAGTGAAAGAGTAAGACAGAGAAACTATCCTGAGGCTGTTCTTGTGTTACAACCTTTATAACAACAATCCAACAATCTTATGTTTCCTCAAAGATGAAGAGTAACTGAACACAGGAAAAATACTCTTGGGAAGATGGATATAATGGCACAAATTTTACCTGTTTCTATCTTGACCCAGGTGTCAGAATTCTTCCCTGAATCAGTTCCAATGAAGAGACCAGCTTTCTACCATATCTATCCAGTCTGATGGAAGGCTTACAGCTGAAGCAATTTAATTTCTTCCTAAGTGTGACCCCAGGATCTGTTTAGATGCTATTTTGCCTGATACAGACAAGCCTTTAGAAGTGCTTCATCTTCTCTGTCTGGACAGACAGTGAAAGTTACTGTTTTATTGAAACTGTAATGAGGATGGAATTGTCTTTGAGAAGCTTTTGTTGAGCAGAAGCTATACATTCCCACTTTCCTTTTACTCTGCAGAAAACTCATTACTGTGGCATTGGCCACAGAGCAAAGGGTAGTATCTTTTATCCTCTTCTTTGTCTCATTAAGAAAACGTCCCATCTCTTTGTCATTATTTCTTCTTTTTGGTCTACGCAATTAATACTGAGGTCCTTGCAATGTTGTGTTTCTCAGGTCTTATTGGAAATCAACAGTCAGAGCCAGAGACTTAGGCAGAAATCCAGGTCCCACCATCCACCAGCAGGCCCAAAAGAAATGTTCATCACTGCTTTCTGCTGTTCAGTCTCTTGACTCTGGTTTCTCTGACTTACTTTCTCAAACAGTGCTCAGCCCCCTGCACCATGTATTGCTCTGGCTCTGAACTTGCTATTGACCCTAAAATTTCCAGTTCCATCTTTGTAGAAGGTAATTTTTTTTCTACTTAGCTGGTAAGAAATATGCTGTAGGCCAAAGACTTACGCTGTAGAATCTCTTAATATGTGAACAAACTTCAGATAGTCTTTGGTGCCAGAAGATTGTCTAGCTGGCAAAAATACTTGAAGAACGAAAGAAGAAAGCCACAAGTAGGTGGAAAATCAGTAACTCTGAATATTTAAAATTATTTGGGGTACTTTGAACCCTGCTTGGAAAAGACAGAGTTACTTTATATTCTGAATGTTAATAATTTATTATTTAATATGATTAGTAATCATATTAACTTATAAAAAATCAGAAATGTGCTAGCCATCATATTTTAAAACACATGCCATTTCCGTACCCAAAGGAAGGTATGTAAGTTCCATGCAAGGTAAATTTCATGTGAAAATAAGGTCATACTAGGCCAGAAGTTTACAACTTCAAAGGAACTCACTATTTCACACTGGCAACAAATCTGTTTTTCCAAGTTCCTTCCAAGCAATGCAAACAAAGTTAACAAAATATGTCTGATTAAACAGCAAAGAAATGGAGCATTCCTTTCCTAAGAGAGGCTTGAGAAATGGTATGTCCGGGGAAGGGGGTGGTTGCTTCCACATTTTTTAAGGTGATAGAAACAAGGAGAGACAGTCAGACAGACTTACACTTTACTTGATAAAAGGATTCAAGTACATAAATCAAACATTTTGTGTGAAGCAAAAAGCTAAGCTCCTTCATAAGGAGATTCTGTTCAGTTTGGCACTGTAGGAGAAATTACACAAACCATTGCCCACAGAAAACACGGCATAATGAATAAAATTTGTCTTGAATTATTTATTTTTAGTGCTTTATTTTATCTCCTCTATCTTACATGGCCTAGAAATTGTTCTTGATGAGACCTTTTTAAGCATCTGAGTCTCAAATTAAAACAACACATTAAAGTCTTCTATACATAGAGGTAGAAAGATTAGAGTGAAGTGCTTAGAAATGCACTAGATTCAACACTTTCCACTAATGGGACCACTAGTGTGCACCACTTTGCTGCCTTAAAATATAACCATAAAATACAGTATTCTTGCTTGCATGATGACTGAATAAAATTTAATAGATGTAGAAGTGACAGAGCAGAACTAATCCTTTCCAAAATACCAGCTCTATAATAAGCCATGTTTCTCTTGAAATCTGATTAAAATCATGTCTTGCAGCACTAGCAAGACCTTAAAGAGTGGAAAATCAAATGTAGTGTGGGCCATACATTTCAAATGGCCACATCAGCTGTAACTGAAGTGATTTTTTTTTTTTTTTCTTATTGAGGAAGGTTTTGTTGTTGGGTTGTTTTTTTTTTTTTCCTGACTTTTTGTATCAGAGCCCAGTATCCCTTTAATACCTTGCAAAAGCCAAGCCTTCCTGTCTGTGGTAACAAAGAAGCAATCCTCCTGAGTATGTCTGTGCTGGGCTTCTATATCAGAGAGGAAGATGAGTGATCTTCTCTCCAAAATGCCACCACACCTTAATAAGTGACTGTGTCAGTGCAGCTTGCTTGTGTGCTCTTAGCACATCCCAGACACCACACCAAGCTTAGCCCTCAGTGAAACCTGTGCCATGATCTAAGAATCTACATGCAAAGAGTTACCAAAGCTAATGGTGGGTAAAGGGCATGACAAAAAAACAAGATAAATACATTGCTCATTTAAGCACTTAAATCTATCTACAGTGGTCCAGTCTATTGCCAGTCTGGTGGACTGAATGGACACTCAAACTGAGATCTGTGCCCTCTGGATTCCCTGCCAGATATGCCACACTAAATCACTAAACTTCCTCTTCTATTTCAGTACTTTTCTGCACACTAGGTTACATTATAGAACTATCTCATAAAGGGGAAGAGGATAGGAAAAGTGGTGCAAGATGTATATTTACTTTTGAAGGCAAAAAATTTACCAGCATCTGTGGGTAGTACTACAAGTTTTGGCTACATCAAACTGAATATCTTGATGAAAACACTATCTAAAATTAGTAAGGATAAGAAAAGACACAGAGAAAAATTAAATACTGTACTGAATTGGTGTTCATGCATTGAATACTGTGATATACTTAAAGAGAACCAATTCTAAACTTACTTTGAATATAGAAAACAGTCCTGTGAATATAGTTCAGGCAAAGTTCTCCTATGACTATGCCTAAATAGGCCATATGAGATATTTCCTTAAGCATTTTATATTTGTTTTCCCCCTACACCTCACAGAAGAGCTCAGAAGACATGCTGAGAGCACCTTTCTGACAACAGACATGGAAAAGTGACCATGGGAGCCATCTGAAAGCTTATTCCTTCATAAAAGTCCCAAACACATGTCCTTCTATCATTTTAGTCACTGTTTTCTTCAATATATTCTTTGTTATCACTGCAGTCCAAACACACTATTAAGTTGCTGATGTTCTGTAACAGAAATACAGAATGCTGAGATTGTTTCCCTGTTTTGATTTATTTTTTATTGGAAAATGTCTTTTTCAGTAAAAGCAGGTATTTTATATGCAAAAATGTCCATTACTTCAAAAACTTGAAATTCCATCTGCAGAAAAGACATTTCAATCAATTCTTTCTCTCACCTCAAGTATTTAGGAAGCAGAAGATTACAACCAGAATATAAAATGGGGCCACACCTCAGAGTGAGTCCTGTCTGTAGACACTGACTTGGTCCCTCAGGCAGTAAGTTTACTGCCTTAAGAAGATTTGTAAGTAGCCTTTAAATCATGCATCTAAGAGGCCTCAGAAAAAGACCTTTATGTTTTCTTAGAAGAGAAACAAAAGTCCAATGAAAGTCTAAGGAAAAGCAGGAGAGTTTGTTCCCTTATCATACCTACCACCCCAGGGAAGATGCCCTGCAGTCATAAAGATTTGTGTCCCTCTTTTGAAGATTGTGATTCCTGCTCCTCCCCTCTCTGGATGGGTGAAGTTGACGTCTGGTAAGGTTTACCCTCTGTTCAGCACCAGAGCACACATTGATTCAGAGACAAGTCTGCTGTAAGTTTCTCTCAAATATTTAACTTTCCTTTTTATGAGGAAGCTTATTTATAATGGATGTAAATGGAACTGCACCTGCAATGTAGATTATCTTTAAACCCATCCCTCCAAAATCCCATCTCCCACAGCATAAGTGGGCAAAAGAGAAATGTAGGATCCCTGCCCAGGTCTGTCTTACATCTCAGTTTCATGATTTTAAGATTTATGAACCTCGGAGCAACCAAACTCTTCAGAGACCTTCTAGTCATGTCTCAAAGGCACTGAAATGCTTTATCAAGTACTTTATCTTCATCTGGTCTTTCGTTCTTACCTTGCCTAAATCTGTGGCAGCACTAGAGGTCCATGTGGGGGAACAACCAATTTTTATGTCAAAATCTTCATTAGTAGATGGGGAAGTCTTCACTCCCTTTCTATGTAGTAGAGAAGTAATCTGTCTCCTTACTCACCACTCTCTCAGACTCTGCTTCTTTGTGCTTAATATACTTTGAGTAGGATATTCTAATTTCAGTTTTCACAGGAGAAAAGGAGAGGAGATCCTGTCCATAAAAGCCACATATAATAGCTTGCTGAACTCTTACAGGGAAACCAGTCAGACTCCAAGATGCAATAATAAGTTTCCCTCAAAATATATCTGATTATGTAACAGATTGCTATATTAAAAATTAAATAAGGCTTGAAATATACAGCAATTTGCAGGCACTAGGGAACATGCCTAATAAAGAGAGTGCATTAGCTGCTTCTGCTTTCTGAAATCCAGTCTATAAATACTGTAGCATCTTCCTATTTACTTCAGTGTGGGAGGATCAGACTTTGTGAACCTGCTTGTTAAAATCAGCACTCAGTTCAGTTTGAGTGACATTTTTTAGCTGTGCTTTGGTGTTAATATTGGTCTAATCAGCATCTGAAAATTGCTGCTCAGGTCCCTGGGACACTGTACCTTGTGCATTCTCTAAACACAGCATGAATGTGAAACTCGATCCTTTCAGGAAGAGTAACAGGACCTGAGCAGGACCCTAAGCTCTCCCAGGGGCCATGCAGCAATTCATGGGACTCAACAGTGTCACACTAATTTGGCAGAGGTTATGCTAACACTTCTATTAACCCTCCAATGCAAATCAGACGTTTCTCAGAGTTGTACAGAACTGCTTTCCAACAAGTTAGGGAGACAAAGTCACTTCAGAAACACTCTACTTGGTATCACCACCACCATCGTGTGGTTCCCAAACACACTTAAGAATCAGGCCCTTATGGGCACAGTTCTCACTGAAAATCATACACTGACTTCAGGTGAGGTATGAATTCACATGGAGGCAATTCAAATACTCTCTATGCTCACATTTCATGGAATAATTATTCATTGGAAAGGTGAGTGGGGAAGAAGGAGTCAATAGACAAGCTCCTAACTTACCTTTAGAGCAAAGTCCCAATCCCTCTCAAGGTAGCTGTTCAAGTATTTTACACAAAGAAAAGCCCTACCAAGAGCCGAGAGTCCCTTGGTTGGTGTCCAAGACAAGGGTTGAAGATGTGGGTGCCCTCTTCCCTCCAGGAGCAGAAGGCTTTGACCCAAGGGTGGGCTCAGCCCATGAGGCCATGGGTAAAAAGGAGGCATTGCTGCAGGTAGTGTCCTGCAGGGCCCTCTGCTGTGCTGATGCCCCACAACAGCAGCCCGAAGGCAGGCAAACTCTGCCAGATGGTTTGCATGACACAGGCACAGAGGATCGTCTGAGGATCAGAGAGGGACCAACATTCTCCCACCTAGCTACTCTTAAGACTGGGTTAAGAATTTTTAGGGCACGGTCATGTCACTCCTGGGGTGTGCCTCCACAGCATTGCTCTTTTCCAGCCATGCAGAAAGAAGTTGTCATTCCAATACTTTTCAGGAGTACTTTGCCCTTTTATTTTTGTAAAGCTGCATGGGAAATGGTAGGTATATGAATGTGTCTCAGAGAAGTTAAATGAAACGACTGTGCATTGGGCTTGTGCAGTTTCCTTCCTGTCACATTCAAACCCATCAGCAGCCCAGTCCAAGCACACACAGGGCTAGGTTAGGGAGCTCATCAGGCATGCTATCCTCGCCTTCTGACTTCCTCTTAGAAATAAAAACGGTGGCCCTAATGAGAATTAATTAGGGTTGGGGGTGGAGAGGGGGATCCATCATGGTTTTGTTTGTGTTGTTTATTTTCTGTAAATCCATGGAGGGAAAAAAATTATACTACTTCTCTATGCAATATAGTAAATGTAATAAAAAATGAACACATGGTAATTAGCTTCTCCATTAAGTATACCAAGCATAGACAATAGCAATCGTGCAGTGCTGATTACAGACATTATCCTTGCCTGGACTTTTTTTTCCCACCATTCAATCAACACTGCTAAATAGAAACTTCAGTGTTCAATATTATAAGACACTAGCTGGCAGTTATACAAAGATGCTTTACACAATGTCATCTGGCTGCTTGCCTGATTCTCATATTACCTTCCTGTCTTGCCTTATACGCTAATACGCATGGCTGATTAGAAGAAAAATGCAGTAGCTGCTTCCTTCTCGTCTTGCTTTTTTCTCCAGCTTCATGCCTTGAGGGAAAAAAAGGAATCACATTTGCTAATTTCGCCAGCAGTGCTTAACCTGGGAATGGAACAATTCTCTTTCAATTCCTCATTAGTTATAACTCATACACAAACACTGCCTTGCACCAGACTAATTGGGCAGTCTTTGATTCCACTCTGAGAGAAATGGTGATTACTGTTGTTGTACAGGAGTCCTCTAGTAGCCTTGCTAAAGAGGGTCTCAGAGTTCAAAATAAACATTTTCAAGGGCTGTACAGTATCCAGGGGTCAGATGTCTGGAAACAGGATTTCAGACTGAAAATCCCAGAAGCTCAAATGACTCTGGAAAATGTCGAGGAACTCCTTAAGTGACTGCTTTTGGGTGGATTTGCTGATATCGGTAGATCCCTTGGGGAGTCACAGTAGAGTTTATGCCAGTTTCTCGAGGAAGATAAGCCTTCTCGTGAGAAGAATAATTTTCACACTTTGGAAAAATGTGGGGGTTTGTACTCCTGTTTACATATTTCTGTTTTACTCTTTGATTTCTTATGGTAAAGCTATATCAAGGCAGATGTTGTAGAGCCAGGTTTCTCAGACAAACTCATTTTTCTCTTGCTATTTTAGCCAGGTTGAATTTGAAGTCTAGTCAGGTGTCCAGGATTTCTGAATGTCTAGCAGCCACATCAAAGCAAATTCTGTGTATCTGAAAAACCTGGGCATGCATATGGACATGCTTTATAGCACAATAATCAGTGCCTAGGATGTCTCAGACACATGTTCAGGTGCAAGCCACCTTCACGGCAAATGTATCACAAGTCCAATAATTTCCCAGTTCCTCAGTGAACCTTTCAGGAAAATAATGGGGAAAAATGTGGGACCTTTATATTAAGAATAGGAAATTTTTTTGCACTCTTAACTGATATATCTCTGCATAGGTATAGATCAAAGCCTACAGGCTGGAATCTTCCCTTGCAACTTAGCAATAGCTCTGGAATCAGGCTGGCTTGCAAAAATGTAGATGCTGTAACAAATGACCTGAGTACATATAGGGCAGCTGGCCCTGTGTCAGACAGGATCTCTTCTCTGAGGATTGGTCACTAAGCACTGCAAACAGCCAGCAACTGAAAGTGTGGAAAACAATTTTCCCAATTTTTTCCACCATCAAATACACTTCAAAGTAGTCTAAGAATTTAATACTGGACCTTCAAACTTACACATTTATACATAGGTATGCATATGTAAAATTTAAACACAAATGTGTTACTATACATTAAAATGCGTTGGTGCCATACATATTGGAGAAACTTTAGGCCACCTACAAACCTCTTCCCTCTCTAGCTGTCTGACTGCTATACCTAAGCCTATGCAGATGGCATGATATACAGGCAAAGTTCAGGACTAGAAACTAAGTACCAGGGGACTGAAGAGTCTCCTTGAAATAAATTTCTTTTAAATATGCACCTATGAGGGTAAGATTTCTGTGGCTAGAAGGTGAATCCTATGATTTATGTGCACTAGAGCAGAGTTTCAGCTGCTTCTGTAGCCTTAACTTAATGGGACAGAAAAGCTGGGCTGGGGACACCTCTGCTCATCTGCCGTGGCTCAGGGATCCTGAGTGGGAATTATTCAGGTTCGATTCAATGCAAGAGATGCGAAGTGTTGCAATTAGTCCTTCTATTCAAAGGTAGTGGTGGAAGCAGCTCACAGCCCACAGAACTGTACATCTCTAAAGAATATTTTAAATATCAGGAACTCCCTTTCACATATTTAAGGTTTAAGCTAAGTAGATCTGCTTTGCCAGAAACATGTTTTTTTGATAAGTTCTCCCCCCCCCATCAATGTGTACACAGAATGCAACTTCACTGCTGGTGCTCTTCACACATTATGATTGGCCAAGAAAAAAAGGCAAAATACAAGTCAAGTGCTGCATTTAAAAGTATACTTTAAATCCTATCCAAATTATACACTTTTTAAAATTATACCTACACTTTAGAGGGTGATACAAAATCCTGCCTGGTCAGCAGCAAATGGGCTTGCTTCTTTCCCATGAGAAGAGCAATAAGCAGGACCTCAAACGCCCCACCCCACTTCTACTGTTAGAGAGAAACAGCTCAGTGCTTAAAGAAAGCTTTAAGGGACGTCAATCAGCTGTGTCAGACATCAAGTGATGTTTTTTCCTTAAGAAGACATTGAAATTAGGCTGATGGATGGAGACCTCATAAAAAATTAGGTTCACACTATGGTCATGAAATGGGTCTTTTTTACGAGTCTCCTCTCACTTCCCTCAGCACTTCTGGCTCTTTCAAAGGCTGTAGCACTGATCATGAGTTCAGTCTCATCCTCCATGCAGGTCATTCACAGAATTTAGGGAGTACATTTTAAATACAAAGCTACTTAAATATATGACCTCTTAACCCAGCATGTGAGAAGTTGTTTATGTTACCTACAAATGCTTCAGACCTCAAACCCAGCCTTCATGCCCCAAAGAAGACATGATCAAATGGCCAGCTTTCATGTTTTCACATGAATTTATGAGTGCATTCCTGCAGAGGAAATACCTGGTGCTATAGTGCTCTTCATTGCAGAAAAAAAAAAAAGTGATCTAGGCTTGGTGCAAAGCTAATCTGATGAAAAGATAAGGTGATATTTTTTTAAAAACAAAAATGCGACAAATTAATAAGGAAATTATTATATTATTCCTCGGTGTTCATCTTCAAATTCAAGCTTGGTATTTTTTAATAAAAACAAGTTACTGGTCTCAGAGAAGAGGTAACTGGGTAATACTTTGTGATGTGTTATTTATTTTATATCAAGAAAGGCTGGATTCTTTTTAATTCTGAAGAAAAATACACCTATGCATGTGTAGAGCATGAAAGAATAAAACCACACATTCACAGACACCTGGTCCTTCAGCACAGGAGAGAACCATTTCCACAAGACACCTTGCACTGTGATCCTCCTGGCTTCACCACCACCACTGCTCACATCTTCTTGCATGTACCCACAAGGTTAAGGAGTAAAATATCTCTCATACATCACCAACCCTTCCAAAAATACTTGAAATAAATGTGTTTTGAAGGGCAGCTGTCACATCCCTCAAGTTCCATAGGCAGCTGAGCACACGGCACCCTGTTCAGCATCAAGCTTTTGATATTGAATAAGCAGATACTGTTCCAGCTATCTACAGAACTTTAGATGTCTTGTAGGTACTTGCTTTGGAGTGTAGGAGTTAGTTCTTCCAATTTAACTGGAAAAGAAAAATAAAAAAAAGAAAAAAAAAGAAAAAAAAGAAAAAAGAAAAAAGAAAAAAGAAAAAAGAAAAAAGAAAAAAAGAAAAAAGAAAAAAGAAAAAAGAAAAAAGAAAAAAGAAAAAAGAAAAAAAAAAAAAAGAAAAAGAAATTAAATTTCCCCTAACTAGATCTTTTTGTTACCTCAAACAATTTTAATCATGCTTTTCTGTGCAAATGGCTGCTTCTTTACATTAGCTAATACTTACAGAAAATGTCTTCAAAACGCATTTTACATGTGCATCAGTGTTTACTTTGGTGTATTTTGAAGCTTCCTGCAGTCTTTTCATGGTGAAATATCCTGTTCTTCTACATCTTACAGTAATCTTATTAAATGATTTGCACCTCTGATTTCTTAAGTCAACACATGGCGTAATATGACATCAAATTACATCTGACCTTCTCTGTTCCTTCAAAACCACACTTCATCAGAGATATGTGTGTTTTACATTAGATATCTTTTACTTTAAATGTGGTCATAAGAAGACAAAGGTTGCCAGTATTACCTATCTTATCTGCAGGGCAGCTGGTAAATGCATACCCAGATTGCTACGGTCATTTTTCTTCTCCCTGTTTTCAAGCTAAAATAACATTATCGCTTATAAACTACAACCAAATAAGGCAGTGAACTCAGACAATGCTCAGGGGAGACGATAGAAAGCCTATCTCCTCACAAATTAGCCACAGTCATTTAGGATCTATAATAAAATCTGGCATTTTGCCAGTTTCTCAGCTATTTAATAAAAGGTTATTTAAACCATTATTGAGATTTTTTTGGGGGGGTGGGGTGTTTAGAGAAACAAAGAATGACTTTGAATTCTTGAGCTTAAATCATTAGAAGATGCATCTCTGAGTTAAAAGAGGTATTTTTGTATTGAGCTGGCATGAGTACTTTGTCCTGACAGACTGTTTTCACACAATAAAGCAGATTCTTTTGGACAAAGTTTAGCACAAGGCTTTAATGTATCAGGCCAGAGACAAAAACACAGTGAGGTAATGCCATGGGATAACACTGAAATATTAGTGAGGAGGAAAGCTAAGAGCTGGCAGCCTCAGTGCATCAGGCTGAGGTTTTATGAGCATCTGGGCAGACTGAAGGGATGACCAGTGCCAGCAGGCAAAGCATCACCCCTTCTTTCTCCTGCAGCACAGTTTTCCCCCTCCTGACACTGAATAGGAAAACATGCACTAGGAGCTGGTTTTACACCTGTCATCTAAATAATTTTTGTCTTGAGCTGTCCCAGCTCTGAGCACAGATACCTGACTCTTCTTTACCCTGGATTTAGACTTAGGTTACACCAGTAAAGGAGCCATTCCTATCCAAGATAAACTGGAATCCACTCCAGATTAAACACTTCATTTCCCTGTCCCAGCATGCTCTGTACATAGGCAATCGGTGTGAAAAGGGACATAAGGACACTAATTCCAGCTCTGTGCCAAGCAGGAACTTACTCACAGAGAAATGGAGTAAACACAGCATTTATAACAGGAAGATGCAGTGCTACAGCTGGTAACAATAAAAGAAGCTTTACTGTATGAAAAGATCAAGTTTTGCATCTGTATAATCTAAATCAGGTTGGTTTAAATGCTAATGCCTTCAGTTCTGCAACACATTTTCCCCTTAGTTTAATATTGCCTTGGTAGTGTGACCTTCAGCTTTTTTCACAAAACCCCTTTCTCTAGTAATTTGGTGAGAGAAAATTAAGAATAAAGCTCTTGTGTAGGAGGACTACTGGTATGAATAAGCTTTTTCAGAATGTAGTACTGAATTTTTCCCAATTTGCATGAATTTCTCAGCATATTTTGTATATAGGCCCAGAGCTTTGTGTGTATTTTAATTACATCTCAGGATATAGAGCGCTGGCTCTGTTGTTAATGTTGTCAGGGACATAAAGTTGATGCTAGGCAACAAAAGACTGAAGGAAATTTACTACAATTTTAGTTTTTTCTAACTCACTTGGTTCCTTGCTCTTACATTAAAGTTCTTTCTTTAACAACAGGGCTGATAAATCTGATGGCCTGAAAACCTAAAAGAATGAAACAAATATGTTTAATTATTCATGTGAGGAATAGGTTTTATTTTATTTAACAGCTTTCCCTCTCAGATAGCTTATTTCTAAGAGGAGTTTGTTATTGTTTGGGTTTTTTTGTATAATTGAAATAGCCCAAAGAAAGGAACAGTGAATTTCACAGTTGCTTTTATTTTCTTATTTCATTTCTTATTCTTTTTCCAAGTAACCTACTCAGATTCTCTCCACATTTATTTATTCTTATCTTTTATTTTCTATGTCTATGCCTTTGGGTTCAGGTGCTAGATTTATCTTTCACAGCACCTAACACATCAGGGTACTGACCTAGTGAGTTACATCTTGCAATTTAAATCATATTATTGTAGAATCATCAAACCATTTAGGTTGGAAAGGACCTTTAAGATCATTGAGTCCAACCACTAATACAGCACTGCCAAGCCCTCCATTAAACCATGTCCCTTAGAGCTATGTCTGCACGTCCTTTAAATACCTCCAGGGATTCCACCACTTACCTGGAAAGCCTGCTCTAATGCTGGACAACCATCCTATGAAAGAAAAAATCCCTAATATAAATCCTTCCAATCTACACCTGCCCTGGAGCAATTTGAGGACATTTCCCTTTGTCCTGGTTGCCTGGGAGAAGAGACCAACCCCCACCTGGCTACCAACCTCTCGAAGGGAGTTGAAGAGAGTGATCAGAGCCCCCCTGAATCTCCATTTCTCCAGGCTAAGCAGCCCTAGCTCCCT
Organism: Vidua macroura; assembly: GCF_024509145.1. Classification (NCBI taxonomy): domain Eukaryota; kingdom Metazoa; phylum Chordata; class Aves; order Passeriformes; family Viduidae; genus Vidua; species Vidua macroura. The sequence goes on from NC_071574.1 coordinate 59,583,806, forward strand.
CAGCTGGTCCTCATAAGACTTGTTCTCCAGACCTTTCACTAGGCTTGTTGGGCTTCTCTGGACTTACTCCAGCACCTCAATGTCCTTCCTGAACTAAGGGGTCCAGAACTGGACACAGCACTCGAGATGTGGCCACACCCGTGCTGACTACAGGGAAATAATCATTTCCCTAGTCCTGCTAGACACGCTGTTTCTGCAAGGTGGTGAGAAAGATTCTGAAAGGAACACATTTTCAATGTTGTCACCATTAGAAACTGCCTGTGATGATTATTTAGCTCCTTGTTGCCTACCTCTTAAATACCCTTTGACACCAGATTAATTCAGGAGCAAATTTTTCATCTTCAGAACTCAAAGCTGAGCAAATTATAGTGAGTATCATAACAAATACTGAGGCAAAACCTTAAATTTGATAAAGTTTCAACCTTTCTAGGCTGAAGTGCAGTACTTTTGCTTATTGCTGTTTTTATTAAGGAACAAGTGTTCTTTGGCAATTATATCAATTTGATAGAATTTTTTTTTTTTTTTAGTTTTTGCATAATGTATTCATGAGTAATGATTTTCATTACCCTGGTCACGACTCCACTGAGACATTAACAGACATTTTTCCTTGAAGACCACAGTTTGGTAAGCAGCTAACTGTTAATACATGAACTAGAGGAAATATAGTTGAGAGAACAGAAGCTGCTGTATGGCTGGCAGCTATAGATGTACCTTTGAAAGTGAATTTGCAGCTGGACTAGATAATCTATGCAGTTTTCTGTTGCCCCAGGCCCAGTATTTCATCCAAATAAGGGTTGCTTACTCAGCACTTACAATAGAGCACCTGTGCATGTGAGATTTCAGCAGAAATGAGCCAAGGAGCTCGCTCAGCCAGAAGTGTCAAACTGGGTTCAGGCTAAAGCAAATGAAAGTTTGTCATTTTGGCCTTCATTATAGCAGGGAAGTGAAAAAACAAGTCAGGATACGTGTCATGTAAATATTTGTGTGAAGCTCACCAATTGCAGATGAACTGAGCACAGGAGCTGAATTGAGCTAGTCAAAAACAAAGTTAGTCACCATTACCATGACCACTTAGTCACCATTACCAGCCACGGGGGAAAATGACCTTGTGAGTGAGGAAGCAGTCAGGGATTGAGTCTGGGTTCAGTTCCCTGTTCTGCCACAGGAGCTTCATATGACAGCATTAGATGGTAATATCCTGGCTCAGTAGGGCAGGTGATTTTTCTGAAAGAAACAAGAAATAAACAGGTACTGAATAGCAACTCAGTGCAAGCAGGGATGATTGTGTGTTAATGAGATGCTGAATTAGTTATTCAGTATATGCAAAACCAGACTTGGCCCCAGATGAACCCATAATTAAAAACATTAACAGTGGTATTAAAAACAAGCCCTTCATCTCTGCACATATTTCAGGTCTTCATTTGCAAAAGACTAATACACTGCTTTCAATAATATGTCTTCTGTTCTGTTGATGTGAACACTTAGGATAGAGTTTCTAGCTGTATGAATACCAGTAGCCCAGAAGTCCTGATTTTAGCTGTGAGGAAGGGAAGGGAAGGGAAGGGAAGGGAAGGGAAGGGAAGGGAAGGGAAGGGAAGGGAAGGGAAGGGAAGGGAAGGGAAGGGAAGGGAAGGGAAGGGAAGGGAAGGGAAGGGAAGGGAAGGGAAGGGAAGGGAAGGGAAGGGAAGGGAAGGGAAGGGAAGGGAAGGGAAGGGAAGGGAAGGGAAGGGAAGGGAAGGGAAGGGAAGGGAAGGGAAGGGAAGGGAAGGGAAGGGAAGGGAAGGGAAGGGGATTCTGACCTTCAGCCAGTTCTTCACCCAGCACAATATGAACTTGCTCCTCCCACAGTCATCAAATCAGTTAAACAAGACCTTCCCCTTTTAAGCCCATGCTGACTGTGCCTGATGACTGCATCGTTATTTAAATGCCTTTTGATAATTCCCAGTATGATCTTCTACACAATTTGTCCAGGAACTGAGGATAAACTAACAATTCAGTAGTTTTCTGGGTCTTTCCTCCTGCCCTCCCTGTAAATTGGAATACAAGTGACTACTTCCAGTCAGTGGGGATGTCCCCAAACTCTCAAAATCTTTAATAGATGATTGAAAGGCATCCTGCCATCACATGCAGTTACTCCTTCAGTGCTCTGGGATGAATCCCATCAGACCCCATATGCTTGTGAATTTTCAACTGATAGAGCTGGTCCTTGGAACAATCATACACATATTCATCATATCATATACTAACATTCCAATATGATATAGGCATCCTTCTTCTCATCTCTCATTCTTCTCAATCTCTGTATACCTTCATCTGCTGGTGGAATATAATAACACTTTTTATAAAATTCATAAAATGAAAGGTAAAGGGTTTTGACTTTCTTGCACTTACCAACTGGGACCACCAAAAGATTTGTGAAAATAGAATTTTCAGTGATAAAACTGCAATCCACAGTGAAAGCACCTGAAACATCAGGAGAAAGACCTTTCATTCAGAATTTCCAACCTGCCTTGCTAGAACTGGGAGCTTCAGATGATTCAGTTCATATTGGTAGAAACAGCACCGTGGGGACATAACTCTTCTGTTCCCGCTCTCCCTCAATCCTTGACTACAAAGTGTGAAGTCTCCAATTGAATTCACAGAGTCTCTTCTGCCCACAGAAAAGTCTATATTGCTTAAAACTTTTCTTTAACTTGAGTCTCAATTCTAGACTTCAGATCTTTTTTTTTTTTTTTGCTTTAGTCTTTTTTTGGGATCTTCAAAGGACAAAAATAGACTCTCCTTTCCTTACCAGTAATATTCTACAGTTTTGGGATATTTATGATCATATAACTGTATCTGGAAGTTAGCAGAATTGTTAGCAAACTTACAGAACTCTTGACTTCCCACTTAATGATAAATAAATGTATTTTTCCCATAGACTAATGAAACTTGCTATCTACACATTAAAGTTTAAACAAACACCCTTGGCATGTTGCAAGCACTTTTACCTGCAGAATAATAACATTTCCTTTGCTTAAAGCTTGGACGTCTTACAGATCATTGATTTATAGGAAAAAAAGTGTGACAAGACATTCAAGGAGGGAGTGGATATTGAATGGAATTCAGATTTTGCAAAACACTCACATTTTTCGTTTTTAATAAGGACAAGTTTCCTGGTGAAAGATGGAAAATCAATCAATTATATTAAATAAATATTTGTTCACTCACTGTGATGTGTGTCTTTATATAAACACAAATTTGTTTAACTCTCACTAATTCTCCCATTAAATTCAATATCTTTGCAAGCTGAACACAAGATTTTTGTATTAACCAGTCATTTCATAGCTGCAGAGACATTCCCTTTTTCACCTGACCATCTTTCTCCCCACTTTTTTCTTACTAAATCTCCATGGACGTTTGGGTTGGCTGTCTCAGAAATGCTTCCTGGTTTTCTGAGGCACGGCCTTTGTTTGCCCAGAAGTCTTTTAAACTGACACACAGATGAGCACTCAGTAGGCCACAAGTGTTACACTGACCTACTGACAGCAACAGAAGGTGCTAATTTTTCATCTTTTTGGATAGCTGGTCTTTATTCAACTCCTGGAAGAGAGGCTGATGTTTCTTGCTGTTTCTACAAAAGAGTCCTCTTGAGAGTTCAGGCTACTTAATTTCGTGGTTGAATTGTGTACAGCCCTTTTATACCCTTTTTTTTTTTTTTTTTTTTTTTTTTTTTTTAGCAAGCTAACTTACATGTATTTCAGTACTAAATGCACAAGAATTCTCTAAAAACCATCAAGAGATTCATTACATTCAAACCCAACAGAAAGGACCATTAGATTGTCTAGATTTCACAGGCCAATTATACGTCATTTTCACACGGAGCCTAAAGGCTGGTTTCTGACAAAAGCATAACTTCTCCAAAGTTATCAAATCTTGATGAGCATACTAAGCAATGGAAAATAATCCATCTCTCCCAATAATTATCTGCTGTAATGGAAATCACTACTAAAAAACTGCACTGTGTTTTTCAGATTAATTTGCCTGCATTCTGTTTCCAGGCATTGATTCCAGAAAAGCCCTTTCGAAAATCTTTTTCATTAAGTTCTTTAAACACTGCCACCAAGCTTTGTGTCTGACAGACCAGCTGAATTTGCTGGGTTTTTCTTTGTGAAGAATTTCCTCTACTTTGCTCATGTCTTTCTACTAGTCTCAAATTTCTCAATGAATTTTTTTAAAGGAAAGTGGGTGGCAGAACAAAAGGTACTATTCTAGTATTAATCCAGTTCTAGCTCATGGAAGTTAAAATAATTTCCTCATGTCTCATCAGTGATACATCCCCAGGTGGCAAATCTTGGCATATTTTGAAAACAGTTTTGGAATCAGGGCTTTTAGCCCTTAAACCCATTGAAGAATCCCAGACAGTGGCATTTCCCTCTGTGCACTAATTCCTTGAGGTCTATTATTTAGCCAGTGTTTAATTTTATTTCACGTATTCAACACTGATATTAAAAAGAGCAAGGTTTTTTTTAATAATGATCAAATGCAGTCCTGTCATAGTCTGTCCATCTATCTTGACAAACCAAGTTTTAATTAAAATAAAAAGAATACATCAGGTTTTATTCACATGACCTCTATGCCATAAAATCATGTTTTTTCATATTTGCATATTTTTTATTTCTTTTGAGATTTAAACTTTCATCATATTTTCTGCCTTTCTTCCTTGTTCTGATGGCAGGATGGCAGGTTAGCCAGTCTCTATGTTTTCTGTTATCCCTAGTTTGTGGTTTCTTTTAGTATTATCATAAATTTAGTAAATTTGGTCTTTTGCATAGGTTTCTGTGATACATTTTTAGCCAGCTGTCTTGGAGAACTTTGAAAAGTTCTCTTATTTTTACTACATGTATCTTTAATACACACTATTGTCTTCCTTAGCCACAAATGGACTGGGCAGTTCTTCCCAGAACTACTGCAAGGAAGTACCTCTTGCTCCTTCTTTCCAAATTCTTTGGAGCATTTTGCCTTTAGTAGTGAGGTGAAGTGTCAAGTACTTTTTGGACCACCTGCCCATTTTGTCAAAATACTCTTCCCATGGTTCTTTTTGTTGCTGCACTTATTGGACAAATACACAGAGTTAGGTGGCTCAGCCTGCTGCCAGTAGAGAATTCAAGGGTCTTATGTTTATTGACTAAGTCTATTAACCAAAAACATTTTTAATCGAACATTGACTTTCTTGATTCAGAAAAGAAAAATCACACACCCTATGACCAGAAGTATAAACTCAGACTTCTATTTCCCACATCCCTTGAGTATTCTGTCCCTCATTTAGCTGTCCTTGGACTCACACAAGGGGTCAGAATTATTGGGAGGGTATACACAAGTGTATGCACTGCAGGTGCAACTTGGCCAGATTTACTACAGGTGGAACCATCTAGAATGCTGTTAGACAGAGAGTTGAGATAAGCCATACAGAAAGAGACATGGAATTTTGGCTTGCTTTGCCTTGGCAAAAGAGAGTCTGAAATTAAAATTAATAATGTAGTGTTTAATAAATAAATCATGGGAGATGGGCCAGTACGTCTGAAGGAGAAAAGCTAGTTAAAGTAGCAGTTTTGACACCAGAATAAATGTATCTATATTGGCTAGAACTGGATGTAGGCTCAAGTCCCTGATGTGATGTGGCACACTGCAGTATCCTGGCCCTCATCCTCAGCAGTTCCTTTCACTGCTGTGTCCCATGTTCTCATGGTTCTGCCTAAAGCCCATATTTTTTGAGACTTATGCCAGTCTACACTAATCTGTGTTTTTCTTGAAGAAATAGCCACAGTTGCAAAGCAAGGACCATTTTTGTCACTCTGCTTAACAAATGACATAACATGCATTTGGGCAGAAGATAATTTCTGAGCAAAAATACCAAGAGCACACATTAACCTATCTGAGCATTTATGCAATGGAAATAAAGAAGGAGAGGAAATTGGAGAGGGAATCAGGATTGCTTTTCATCTTATTTCCTTTTTTTGTGTCTTTTTCTTAAACCAAATATATTTTTCCTCTCATCTGAGTAATCCTGATTACTACAGTACCACCTGGGACAGCTGTAACCATCACTTAATAACAAAATAAAGAGAAGGTAATAGCAATGTCAAATGCCTCCTGCAAGTATAAAGAAAAAGAAAAATAAAAGAGAGTTCTTTGACACTAGAAGAGTATGAATAAATGAGTATTTCTTGTTTCAATATGTATTTTATAAGTGACCTTTCTTCTTCCAAAGTTGTACCTTTGCTCTTGTTGTCCCAGAAGGCAGTATCAAAAAAGAGTAGCAAAAACATCAAACTATCTTACAAGCCAGCAGGAGAAAGCACTCACATTTAAATCCTCTCTTGCTAAACTTCTACTAAAGCAGGGTTAAAAACTCTACATATCAAAAGGAAGAGAATAGTAACTGCTCTCTGTAAGCGATAAAACAAAACCAAATTTTCAAAAGCTGTTTATTATTAGCATGGATAGGGAAAGGAAAGAAGAAACTTGGAAAAATCTCTGAAGGCAGATTTTAACTTCTTGTAATATATAATTGGGTACTTTTATAGTGTAGCTTTTGGCCTACACCTCACTTAGAAGCTGTTAGCTGCAAGTGTTAGAGATCTGAGGACGTGATGGGAGCAAACGCCATGTTGTGAACAAGAGGAGCAGAGCCCTTAACACTGTGACCACCCAAAAAATGACAGTTATTTCTACCTTTCATAAAATACATATTTCTAAGATGTGAAAATCCTGACATGTCAAACATTTTAGTTTTTATGACTCCCAAAAGCAGTCACATTATCATGACTTTTAATTTAGTGACAATGGCCTTAATTATGTCAGAACATCAGCTAGAAAATTAAGCAGCCACAAAGTAAACATGTCAACACAATGGGAAGAACCCTGCTTGCAGAGTGCATCCAGCACTGCTTTGTTCTTGGATTCAGTCTCCAATCTGGCTTCACAGGCCCCTGTTTCCTGCTGAAAAGACTATGGAGACCCACAAAAGCAAGTTGAATATTCACTGTCTGTCCCAGGCACCAAAGATCTCTGAATGATGTTCTGTTAGGGGAACACAAAATGAGGACTTGAAGGCCTATCAAGCTACAGTGCAGCTCAGTAGTGGAGTGCTTACAAGATTGTCCTACATACTGACATTAAGACTTTTTCAGTCAGGGAAGTATTGGAGCTATTCACAGATTTGAATGGGTATTTGCCTGTTTATTTAGCTGACAGCTGCAATATTGGTGAGGTATCAGGGCATAGCACAAAGGCTGAACATTTCAGGTGACTTCTAGCTGTAACACATAATTCAGGATGTCTAGTCTTTGGAAAGACCTCGAATGGGGGAAGTCCATCTACCAAAGACCAGTGTAAGGTTCCAATACACAAACCAAATACCACCCAGCACACACTATTTCTTCCCTACAGAGAGGCAGACAGAAAGAATGAACCATAGGTGGTGTATATCATTCATGTTTCCTAATATGAAGGTAAGTCTGCTGGGCACTGAGCATCTTCTGAACAGAGACACTGAAAGCTTCAGTAGAAAAACAAAGCAAAATACATTAGTGCTCACATAGCAGCAGAGTCTTTGGGTTAAGCTTTCCACTGTGTGTGTGCATTTGCCAGATTTACATTGGGAACCTGTGAACAGTGGGGGGCTGTGCTGGGTAGAGGCAGTTTGAGAATGGCATGAGAGCTAACAACAATGTGGAGTTAAAATATACCACAAAGGTTTCTAGTTTCCTTTTAACTTTTGACTTGTCCAATACTCACAATTTTTGCTTCTTTCTTCTCCTGAGACAATGTATGCTGGCACCCAGTGCTCAATTATTCCTCTCTCAGTAGGCAGTATAATTATCAGACTTTTCCTCTGCAACATATAGGGTTATCTTCCTGTATTAGAAAGTTGTTCTCCTAGAAAGTTGTTCAAACATAAACAGGTGGCATATTGAACACTGTAGCACAAGACACAAAAGTTACTAATATATTTTCCATTTTCAACCATTCTCCCTGTCTTCCTAAATCTTACATTCAGCAACTTGCAGGTAGCAGAATTAATTACTGAAACACATCAATCACCAGTTTTAGGTCCATTGTGAAAAGCAAATTAGATTTCCTTGTGTAATACAAAGGCCTTTCCTTTGTTTTGCAATAGAAATTACATAGCACAGGCATGAAAAGCACAGATAGGAAAAAGACAAAAGGGAGGAATTGGACTGTGAACATAAAGGACATATTTATACTGATGGACACAAGAACACCTCTGGAATAAGAACTGTATTGATCTGATGCATAGAGGTATATTAGTACATAGGCCTGCAGCAGTCTAGCAACTGCATTATTGTAAAAAAAAGGAAAAAAAAAAAGAAAACAAAAAGAAAAAATTGGTAAAGAATCATAGAATCATTTAGGGCAGAAAAAAGACCTTTAATGTCATCAAGTCCAACCACAAGCCTAGCACTTCCAAGCCCACCAGACTTGAAGAATCCTCCCTTTGCTAGGTTATTGCTTCTCAATGAACATATGAATAGCTAAACTGATTAGAGCCAAAGCTGACAGAAGACAGGATTTGAGGTTACAGATGCCCTAAGGGGCTTGACCAGGAAGAACTAAGCAAATTGCAAGACTAGACTACAGCCCTTCATTACACTTCCCGAGTCACCACCTCTTTTCAGCCCTGGGCTAAGTCTGGCTACTGTGTATTGTATTTTCCCCAAAGTATTTCTCTTCCTTTAATCTGTCCAGTCTCTCCTAGTTCCCCCCTAAACCTTTAGTACTCACTGCTTCCTTTCAGGCAGTGTCACTGACATATCGGCTCCTGCATGAAGAATAACCTACTTCTGCTAGTTTTGAAGCTTGTTCCTACCATCTGACTTTGATGATCCCTAGTACTTGTAGTGGAAGAGACAGTGAACCATCAGCTCCCATCCATCCTCTCCACCTCACTCCTGATTTTATAGCCTTCTAGTATGTCGCCTGTAATTTGTCTCTTTTCCAGAAAGAAGAATCTTAGCTTACTTAGCTATTCCTTGCACAGCACACGTCCCATATATTGATAGCCCTTGACAATCAAGGACAATTGAAGCTTTTTTCTAGTTCTACCTATATTCTTTCTGAGATGAAAAGACCAGAACAGTATAAAGACACAGACATGCCATGCATTTATATAAAGGCATAACGAACTCTGGTTTGTTCTCTATTGCCTTACCAATAGTTCCTAATGTTTGCAGTTTTGCTGTTGTTGTTGTTGCTCAGTGCTGAGCACTGGGCTGTCATTTTCATGGAATTATCAATTGTTTCCCCAAGGACTCTCTCAAAACTGACAAAGGCTAGGTCAGAGCCCCTCATTTTACAAATGAAAATTGGGTGATGGTTTTCCTACATGCATCACTTTACTTTGACATGCATTTAATTTCACCATCTATCCTGGCTGTGCAAAGCCACATTTTCATTCTGAGCTGTCTTTTCAGCCATGTTCCATTCTTAGCAATGCTTCTATAGGAGCACAATGCATCAGAGTCTGCATACAGAAGCTGGTGTCTCCCATCCTCAATTCAACAGGACACCACCATATTGAGGTGTCTTACTGAAATATGTGTGAGGAAAGGAATCCCAGAAAAAAAATTAGACAGGGAAATACAGGAATGAAGCTGAAAGAACTTTCTGTCTGTCAGCAATTATTGATGCACCTGGTTTTGGGAATCTAAGGTGTAACTTGTTCAGTTGTTTTATAAAGTAGGTGAAATTCAGCATTTGTGTGTTCATGTGGAAGTCTTGCCTAAGGTCTGGAAATCAAAGAGAGGGGGATAATAATTAAAGGCTTACAGCAAAGTTTCCTTTGGACATATCTAGCCCGTGCCACTGCTTTCCTTGTAAAACTTCCTTGTGTCTTTTATTGAGATTAGAGGAAGTGTTTATTACACAATTCTAATTGAGTTTTTTTTCAGCCATAATAAAAAAAGCCTAGAAGATTGCTAAGGAGTACACAGCACAGAGAACTTGAACTTGTTTAGTCAGATTTTAGTGAACAGACAATGTCATATGCAATTTTATAAGTTTGTGCAAACTCAAAGAAATTTGGATCCCACAGACCTATCCTATCATCCAAATTCTGTCTGAAAACATGATCTGGTTTCTGCTCCTAATTTTATGTGTTGTATGCAAGGGTATTGCCACTTACCTATTGTTTTGTTGTTGAGCTCTTTTTGGGGGGGTTGGGTTTTGTTGGTTTGTTTTTTTTGTTTTTTTTTGTTCATAAACATTCAATGTCTCACCCAAAATACCTGGGAAGGGTAAGTTGGAGGTTTATTTTCCACTATTGTATACATACTTATTTTCCCTATATTTTGGCTCCAGATAAACTACTTCTACAATAAGATTCCAGCAGCTTTGTGACAGAGTTTAAATGTGACAGCTCAGACAAAGAGAAATACTTTGTAACAACTGTTACAAAACATTTTTTTTTACCCAGCATGGCTGTTTTAGCCAAATTCCACTGGGCCTTTCTAAACACCTTCTTCCCTCTATCCCATCCCTCAAGTATGTACTTCACAGGGTCACTTAACATTTCTTTTGTCTTGAGTTATTGTAGTGGCACTGCCTGCTGTTACAGTTACTGCATTTCTTCTTTTTTTGCAGCTTTGCTGAACTCTCTTATGAAGACAAGCAACAACATTTGCAAAGTGCTTAGGGATCCATCTGCTTAGCACAGTAGACATGCAGGATCATTACCGCCACTAATAAATAACAACATTCTGATTCCTCCCAGAAATAACTGGATTTATTTTGTCTAGAGCCCATCTTCAGAAAATAAGCTGGCACAAATTGTGATGATACAAGCGTGCATTGTGTTCTTAGGTCAGGGAAAAATGATGGAGTCTGGGAAGTCATGCCAGGAGCTTCCTGCATACAAATGGTGGCGGGGCCCCAGAGGGCAGCAGGACAGGGCTTTGCCAGCTGTAGTCCATCCCAGAGCCTCAGCAGGGACTGGGGAGTGATCATGGGAAAGCCCAGCCCATGAATCAGGCACGTCCCTGGGCAGGGCTGAGGGCTGGATGGGCTGTTTGGTTGAGGGCCAGTTGAACTGAAATGTGCTCCTGGGCCATGAGCAGGGTTGGAAACCCCCCAGGAGGCGCTGGCAGGAGCAGTCCATCACATCAGTGCCCTCAGGCCATGGCAGTGTGCCTTGGGTGGACTCCAGCTACATCCATCCTCTGCTGACTTCATCCTCCAACCCCAGCCCCCCCACTTTTAACTCTTGGGAACTGGTACCAACAGGTTGCAGCATATTATTAAACCTCCTGGGGTGTTGGTAGGCCAGGCTTTAAGTGGTGCATGACTGAGTGTTTCAGAGTCCTGGCTGCATGTTCTGATATTAACTGTGTTTGTCATGCTACGTAAGGGTCGTGATCAGCAACTGGCCTCAGGCAAAGGGAAAGTAATCAGTCTTTTGGAGAACTTTTCCAGTGGCTGCCAAGAATTTTCTGCATGAGGAAGCCTATTAATGAGCATCATGTGAGAAAGTGTTTACAGAAAGTCAGAAAATGCTGACCCAGGATGAGGAAAATATCTCCTCTGCGTAGTTTCACAGTTGAATAACTCTCTGATATTTCATTGAAGGGATTTACAGATAAGAGTTACAAAATAACTGTACAAAAATGCTTTTAAAACATGTTTATACCAACAACAGCCAGCCCCTGTATGGTAATATTTGAGCAGAGATTACATTGCAAGGGACAAAAGAATGTTCCTGGGGTGTAATATCTGTGCAAAGTACAGAGGTCTCAAAGGTCAGGTAGAGCATCTGACCCCCAAAGCTACTTACTCACCACCTCACCTTGTGACTGAGCCAGTGCAATGACAAAGCCCTGTGCACAAGTTAACTTGATGTCCTCCAAAAGGAAACTCAAAACCCCCAGTCATGTAATGAAAATAAACTACACCATTTTGAATGGTAGATATTCTTTATTATGCAGAAGGAAAAAGTCATTTTAAAGTTCCTTTCCAGCAGCTTTGTCAGAAAAGCAAATATTCACATAAACTATGTCTTAATTCTGCTGTAATTTTGCTTTTTTGGCTATAAATCAATGCTCAGAGCTGAAACACGTGGGATGTAAGCATGTAGGCTGACAAAATAATTTCCCTGACAAAAATATATATCAGAGAATTTTGCTCAAACCAAATAGTCACTAATGACATCAGCTCAAATATTTTCTTGTGCTTGCCTCTAGACTTTCAAATGACTAAAGCATAGCAGCCTCTCAGGTGATTGTGAGGTGGCTGCCCTAAGCCTGTCACCAGGGACTTACAAAACCCATGGTGGAGCAGTGAGGATGACCTGTCATATCATATTGAAGCATTTCTGTCACCTGTGTGATTCCTGTCTCGTCACTGAGCTGGGGTAGGCACAGGCTTCCTGCCCCATCTGCTGCTATTTGTGCACAAATGCTGAGAATTTTTTTATTAGTTTTATTTATGCCCAAAATAAAATAAAAAAAAAGGGGGAACCAAACCCATTGTGACAGATTAGTCCAACTTGTTGCCACATGACATGCCTGAAGTTAATACTCAGCGTTGCTGCTTTGAAATAATGACATTTCCATTAAAGAAGCTAGTAATCAAATCATCCTGAACCAAACTGTCTGCCTTTGTAACTGAGATTATATCTACAATGGCATTTAACATAAACTGTAAACACAGAAAATGAATTTTTCTTTTATGTATTACCTTGTGCTCTAAGCAGATAAATTTCAAAAGGTTGCATGTTTTATCTCTCTTTCAAACTTCTCCACCTTGTGCCTGTGTGTGCCTATGGAGACTTACATACATATCCTTGGGTACGTGCTCTACGTACCCCTAGAGTGATGATATTATAAAAGAAGTTTCAGAGCAATTTAATCTGCAATTTAAATTTAATTCTTTACCACTTCAGGTGAGCTCTGCCAGCTAGTTGTGCCTGCATGATTTCCTAATATACCCAGTTTTCATTCTGAAAAATCAGGAAAAAAAATATGCCTGAGAAATATTCCTGCTTTTCTTAAAAATGATGAATCTGAAATTTTATCCAAAAATTATATCAGACTGAATTTTGCTTGGGTTTTGTTCTTTGATTTAGGTAAAAAAAAATATACCAAATTCAATCTTTTATGGAAAGAGGAATAAACTAAATATTAATACTGCACAGAACCGTGTTTTCATGACCTTTCTTATGCATCTACTGATGGAAAACAGTATAAATTACTTATACCCACACTGGCCATGCAGACAATGAGTGGTGTTTTCGTAGGCAAGCAGCCACACACTGCCCCAACTCCTCCCAGAGCTGTGAGAGCAGAGATGACAGAGTCAATGGCTCATGGGAACACGTCCCCAGTGGAAGATGAATCCTTTACCACCTCCTGAAGAAAACCAAGCACCAGGCTGTGTCCCCTGCTCTGCTGGGGACTGCACACCCCAGGGTTGCTCTGCTTAAAGAGTCAGGTAAGGCTGAGCTCAGAATTACAGTGTTGGCTGTGGATTGGCTCCTCTGGATCTCAAATATCTACAGTGGAGACAGCACAGCTTCTCTAGGCAAACTCTCTGTCCCACTGCTTGCTTGTGGTCATGGAGAAAAAGGGTCTAAAGCACAGAGGCTTGTGGCAATGGCTTCCCCTCAGAAGCACTTATGTAAATGTCAAAAGCTGAGCTCCCCTTTCCATCCAGTGTCCTCAAAAGTCACATTCTAATCTACCCATTTGGCATATTCTGGTCTGAGCTCCCAGCCCCGTGACCCCTGTGTGGCCCCTTTTGGAGATCTGTGGCCAACAGCTGAGCTGTGACAAAAGCTCTATACACCCTGCACAGTGATTCTGCTGCCTGAAAGCCAAACATGTCCACTAAGAAGACAAAACTTTCTGTATTTTCTTCTGCTGCCACCATTTCTCTTTCTTGCTAAAGAGGAGAGGGTCAGTGCTCATCATATCTGAAAAAAAACTCTTGAGATTTTGGTGCTGAAGCAGTTAAATGAGCAAGACCCAAGATCCAGGTGAAGTTTGGTTGGTCAGAGAATGGTGCCAGCAATGCCAAGGTCGTGAGTTTGATCCCCTTATGAGCCATTCACTCCAGAGATGGATTCAATGATCTTTGTGGATCCCTTCCAATTCAGAATATTCTGTGATTCTGTGAGCCTTGGCCAAATTCTGAGCAGCTAATGAGATTTTTAAAGGTGTTAAAGTTCTGCTGAAGAAGCACAGTGAGCACAGAGGTGATATTTAAGGACATAAGCTATTAAAGTGATAGAAACTTGCAGCCTACAAGGCTCAGTGCAGTAGGTGTATTTTCTCTGCTTTGGAATAGTGTAAGAGAGACTCCCTACAGCTGTTTGTCACAGTCTTGGCAAGACACAACTGAAGGAGATGCACAATAATCTGACTGACCTTTTGCAGCTAAGACAACAAAAATGCATGCAATGCAATTACCTTGTGTTATAGTGACAAAAAAAAATTCATTTCAGCTCTGGACCCAGACGACAAGTGTTCCAATACTTTATTTTTTTCCCAGTAGTGATGTCTGAGGAAAACTCTGAGTCATCCAGACAGGAAAGAGATTAATAATATTCACCTTGAACTCTAGACAAAGATGAGAGCTTTCCAACCTGAGGTTGGGAAGAAAAAGTCTGTTTGCTTCCTGTAAAAGTAGGGTGGTATTTTGCAAGAAAAAATGCAATGCAGGGTACACAAGCCATCCCCAACCTACCTCACTTCTCAGTTCTTGCACAGCTATATCTTCCAGAGCAACTGGTTTCAGTCATTGTCAGAATATCAGAATAGTAAATCCTCAGCTTGATTCAGTGTGGCATCTCTCTTACATTTGAGACACAGTGCAGGGCAGACAGATCCATATGAATGTTGGTAACAGCAGTCTTTTGCTCTGTACACACTCTGTCACAGGGGCTTGAAAGAGACCCACAAAGCAGAATACTGATGGACCTTTTGGCCAATATGAGGGCAGTTCTGCAGGAGACTTGTTGTATACCTCTCCTATGGATCAAGAGCACTGCTATCAGGCAGACATTGTGCAGCATGTATGGGTTTGACATAAACAGTTGCACAGGCCTTTTTGCTATTTAGTTTCCTTCTGACTCTTAGAATTAAGTAAAAATTCAGAAAAGGTGGATTGATATAATTGCTAGAGCACAGAGCACACCAAGTTTGCCCAAGGTCAGTTCCCAAAACCTGTGCTTTCCAGTGAACGTCAGACAGTTACCAGTGAAACAGTTAAATGTGTTTCATTTCTTAAAGGATTGAAGAGAGGATTTTCAACATAGAGAGACTGATTTGCCAGTGGGAACAAACCTTGCAGCATCCCACATTAACTGGAGCTCTTGTATGTGTGCAGAAGATATGAATATGTCCAGCAAGCATTTTCTGAAAGGCTTGGATTTTCAAATGCAGATGTAGCAAGTCTGAGAATAATACAGGTCCAACAAACTATTGACCTAAAAGTCTGAGATGTTTGTGGTATCCAAAATGAAAAGAAAAGCAAATAAGCCTTTTCCCATTCAAATTTCTAGACTACTTCTGTACATCATGCCCAACCGAATGGTGAAACAGAAATGCCAAATGGTCTCATGGTTCTCATGATTCTCTCCATTTTAGGATCAGAAAATCAAACTCAACCTGTTGAAGACAGTCTAGTGAGCCTCCCAGGGTGAAAGGGATACCCAGTACTGGGGCTGAACCTGAGCTTTGTGGCTATGGTACTCCTTTCACATCCAAAGAAAAGGAAGGATTGTAGCAAAAAGAGAGTTTACCAGAAAATCCACATCTGGAAGCTCTCACTCTCTTAATCAGCCTAATCCCTGCAGGACCAGTGAGAACAGTTAAATAGTCTTCAGGACATACTCAGTGCCTGATCTGGGGCTGTCTGTGTAATTCCTGCCCATTAGCACTCACAAACCCCACTGAGGTATGATCTGTCTCATTTGGGTAAGTGCTAACTGCTGCCCCTTGGTCACATCATCTGTTACTCCAACGCACACTGCAATCTCGAGCTTTCTTTGAGATATTTAGGGGTGGCTGCAATCCATATATGATTCACTGATTATATGAAAGCATCAGTCTACCCTGTATGGTCTCTGGGTTAAACTGATCCAATCCAAATTACATTTAAACAGATTCAAATGCACAGCTCTTGGCTCCAGTACAAATGAATAAAATTGAAATAGTGCCTATCATAAAGGAACTGCTCTTGCCAGATTCTTTAAAAAGGCCATGCTTGATGCTGATTTTACTTCAAATGTCACACTAAGAAGCATCTAAAGGGAATTCAATTTTAAAAAACACTCTGAGTTTTGAATGTATTGAAATACAGTGCACTTACATCACTGCAGTCCAGAAACAAGTAATGGCCTGAACTTTCTGCATCATCTTGCAGAATTTGAAATCTTCATTAATTCATCACACCAGACAAGAAGCATTTTAGACTATCCAGTTAGAAATGCCTCCAAGAGAGGCAGTGCTGGGGTCTCCATGGCCAGGACAGCAGGAAACTGAAGATGCAGCATGACTAGGAATGGCACTGCTAGAGCTGAGAGGAAAAATTACTCCCCCATTCCACCCCAACTGTTCCTTGCTGGTAGAGACCAAGTCATGATATTTACCATACTAAGAGTTATTACTCTGTCTATGGACAAACAAGCTAAACACAGTCAAAAATGAATAACCATTTTGTCTTTGCCTTTGTAAACCTTTTCCTTATGCTGAAAAACAATTCAATAGAATTTACCCCTTGGCAGACATAGAACAAAGCCATTTGCAAATCATAGGAAGGCTGCAAAACTTTTCAGGCTTTGTAAAGTAAAAGTAGAAAACCAAGGGGGTGGAATAGGTTTACATATTGCTGAATACAGGGCAGAATTAAACTGAATTAAGAAAATTCCTGGAAGAGTCAATACACTCTCAGAACCATCAAATATTTTCGTTCACTTAAACTGTGTGTTTATGCTACTATTATTTCCTAAGTTCACCTTGGTAAAAGCTAGCTGACTCTGTCTTGGTACAATGAGAAACAATTGAGCAGGATAAAGTGAAAGAGAATGAACAATGACCTTTCCTTCTGCAGAGCCCATTGCTGAGAGAGGCAGGTAGAGATCTATCTGGTAATGTTTATCTGACTAAGGCAATTTACTGGATGATAGCTTTCCCCATAAGATCTAAGGACAAAAATGGCATAATATCAACTCACAAGGGGCACACTAATATGAGCCCTAAAATGAAGCCCTCTGTGCTGAACCAACTGTATATTTCACATATAAGCCATGCCATTGAGATGTTTAATGTTTCTCTGGAGAGCAATAGACCAGTGACAAGAAAAATAAACAAGACCTAAAGATGAAGATGTCCTTGAACTGAAAGTGCTTCACTTTAGGAAACCCAGTAAAGTGAGCAAGAATCTGTGAAGCATAGTTGCATTAAAATTGGCAATATTTTTTTGTGTCTTCAGTGGGATGACTTGGGTATTTTATATCATAGTTCTCCATGCAATTATGAAAACAGTAGTTTTAGCTCACTCTGTCGTACTGAAAGGTAGAACTCCATCTCCTGATGAGAAAAAATCATTTTGGTGGGATTGGAGGTTTAACCTGTGACTTGTGTATCTGTTCAGGAATCCTCACCACTGGGCTGCAGTGCCCCTCTCTCCTTTCTCCCTCATGCATGTGTTCCCTGACATTTCAGCATGTCAATAAAAAAATGTTGCTGAATCTTTTTCCTTTAGAACATTTGATTTTTAACCAACAATTGCTTTGTGAGAAAAGTCCCTGCAAGCACCAGATGAAATGTACTATCAGGTTAATCTAATAAATACCTTTATTCTCATGCAGTTCATGGCCACAATATCCCAAGCTAAACAATCTAAAAATACACACAAAGGTTTGTTGACTTTGTCTTCAAATCGCTGCCTAAATTCATCAAGCCACTGGATCTGGAGTAAATATAATTAAGTGAGCAGAAGTGCAAGGGTATGGCTGGTTTCATAAAGCATGTGCACAAATAAACACATATAATGGCATCTAACCTCTAACTGGGGTGAAACAGGAAACACAAAATGTCCAGAGGCATAAAATGATACAGTTTATGTAAGAGCAAGATCTTCAGTGAAACTAGTTTCTTTGAAGTTGCAGAGTGAAAATGCATTTCTAAATATTAAAAATTATCTAGGAAAGTAATTCCTATTTCTCCCAATTTTGAGATATCCATAAGTATTTCACCATATCTGATCCAAATTTATTAGAGCTTCCTATTCTCTGAGGTAAAATATATCTCAATTTCTCCTCTACACTTAGAAGTTAAACAGAAGTCAAAGTGTCAAGAGTGGCTTGTGTAGTAGAAACATTTTTTTCCTGTTCTGATTTTAAACTTGGAACTTGTGACTATTCTTAAAATTAAGATATTGATCATTATTTCCAATCAGTCATGCTACAGTCCTTATTTTTATGCCAAGGTCTTTTTCTAAGTGTGTTGAAAAGTAATCTGCACTATTACTTTCAATTACAGCTTAATAATTTATGAAATTACTTAGTATCATACCTGCAATATGTCAGACAGGCTTCATTACATTGCAGTGAGGTCTGATTTAACACAGTCATTATTGTTGCTGTTAAGGGTTTGTGGGGGAAAGATTCTTGCAACTGTAGTCATTTTAGCCATTTTCGACTAAAATAAGCAGCTACAGAAAAATGACAATATACAGTGAGGTGCTTAGGTTGACCTAAGACTATGCTGTCTCCTAATTGCATATATTTGCCTCTTGGAATAGCTCCATGTTTTGCATTCAGTTAGGGAAATATTCTCCTAATTTTTTACAGCAAATTGTTTTACAAGCTAGGATGAGCTGTGAAAACTCATGAGGAAGGTAAGGACTTGCATAACATTCCCTGGCAGCCAGGATGTGGGCAGCTTAACTAGCACAGAAACTCCTTGGAAGTGTTGATAAGGACATAATCTCCATACAAAGCATACAAATGCTCAGGTCTAGCCCTGGGCCCCCTTGTTGTGGATACTCTGACATGTGAGCTTATACCCCTGATGTATGACACTATCAGTGGTACAAGGCAAAGCAATGTGCCAAGTAACAGGGGAAAAAATTATTCAGCTCAGTTAAACTTTGAACAAGACCGCTTTTGGGAGGAAAGCACATAAGACATATTCTTTGGCATTAGTTCTCAAACTTACCTTTAGGTGGCCATTACTGAGGGTTTGCCAACTTTGAGATCAGGGGTTATTCCAGATTTTGAAATGAACTCAATAAAACAGGTATCTGGGTTTCTCAGGGCATGTCCTCTTTTGTAACGAAGCATGAAAACCTACAAACACGTAATTCAACCAAAACATGACATAATGTTTCTAAATTTGCATTTGGTTTTCACTGCTGGTATGAAAAGCTACTTTTTCAGGTCTCAGTCTTCCCACAAAAATAAATCTAATTTTTTTAATTGTGTGTATAATGCCAGGACAAGGAAGGGACTACTTTCTTTCCTGTAGTTATTTTGGGCAGAGATAAAGTAACAGAAACAAAGCAAAACACAACTGTAATTCATATATCTGGGATTTCATAGGAACAGAATTAAATCAAAATTTAACCCTCCCAAACAATTGAAAACAGCCTTTACTCCAAGGTTCATACTTCTGACTGCAAGACCATGGGGTAATGTTCTCTTTAGTCTGTATTTGATATAGCTCCAAGTGCAACACATTGAAGAAATAATCAGTATAATCCTTTGCTGTTGCTTTCAGCTCATTAGGAGTTTTTTCCTGACTCAAATGCAGGTGGCTGAAGATGATTTGAGGCTTCAATCCAAAGGGCCATTCGGGTGCTGTGCTCTTCAGGAGCCACAACAGCCTGGCAAGAAGGGAAAGGTTAACTGAGGCTTCTGCTGGGGAGGGAGATGAGAGACTGGCATGTAGAATTAGAGTAGGAGCAAATCTAAGGGGAAAAATGAATCACAGTATTGATGTCTGGAAAGAACAATATTATGACTATATGGATTTAATGACTGCTGATATCTAGTTCAGTGACAGGTAGTCTCATCTACAGGGACAAAAGTACACAGCGTGCTTCGAGGAGACCTGGAGGCAATCCTTCAACTCAAATCCCATGATAGGATAATATGCTATGGCTTCTTTTATGCTGGAGGTGGCATCCTTTCTAGGTCCCTTCTGAGTATGTCAGTCGATGATAACAGCATAATTTGCCTTAGAAATTTTAATTCCACACACACACACCCTTTTCTTTACAAAGAAGAAAAGCATGAACAATTCCTTTGAGCTGTCCTGAATAAATACTTTAAGAATATTAAAAATGAGAAGTGGATTAAAGCTTTCTGAGTGAATTCCAAACCATGTAGGCTGCTTTGCTAATTTTAAAAAGAGGGATGTTATAACCTTCAGTGTTCACACTGTGTGATAGACAGGCATCACCACTGCTAAAAACAGGCAAAGTATATCTGTAGCTGAAGCCAGCTGTAAAATCTCTTCTGGAACATCTGCCTGTCCTTCCTTTTTCATAGAGAAAATTTAG
This sequence comes from Vidua macroura, assembly GCF_024509145.1. Taxonomy (NCBI): domain Eukaryota; kingdom Metazoa; phylum Chordata; class Aves; order Passeriformes; family Viduidae; genus Vidua; species Vidua macroura. Next base: position 59,604,368 of record NC_071574.1, read on the forward strand.
TGAGGAGCAGGTAAGGCAGTTCTGTGACATCACAGTTGTTCTACAGGAACTCCTGGATGTCATTAGCTGTTGCACTTTTTTTCCCTGTATTTTATATTCAGCATGCATTAGCAGTTGCTTGTTTTGAAGTTCTCCAGGGTATTCTACATCGAAGTTGCCTGGTAGCAGAACAATCTGTGTTCCTCAGATATGCAAGTGACTAATTTTCCATCAATCAGAGATGAGACTTAAATAAATAAAGGTACTTCATGGGGCTGCTGTGCCTAATGATAAGCAATTATATAAAGTCAAATTAAGGCAGTTCTTTGTGAAGGTCCTGTGAAATTGGTTAAGCAAAAAGAATAACTGCACCATTTCAGTGATTCATCCTATTGCTCATTTCAGTGGGAGCATTATCTCAGTTAACTGATGCAATTAATATGAAAATGAGGAAATCATTGTTTAAGGAGATGAGGAGAAAGAGGGGGTCTTAATGCAGCAGCAGTGGGAAAAAAGAGTCACAGAGATAGAAATTTGCATAGGTCAATGGTAATGTAATGCATTTAGCACATACTCAAAGCTTAACTTGCATAGTAATACAGATCCATTAAATTCTCATTATGATGACCTGTGTCCAACACAATTCAATTTTTCTGAATCCTAATGATAAAAAGTTAATTATGTAAGGTGAAAACCTTTTGTACTTGGTCTTAAAATAAAGCATTGAAAGGGCATTGAGACTATCTTTTAGACATGGCAGGTAGTTTCACTTCTGCTTAATTCAATATTTTATTAACCATGGCAAAATCTGAAGTTTGGCTTCTGTGTGCACCACAATTTTTTTTTATGTAGTCAGTGACAATAAATAAGCTTTCGTCTGTAAAACCACAATTTAGTTCTAGTCAACTTCTACTTACAAGCTCCAGTTACAGATTGCACTTCCAGTTTATCCTAGTTTCCCTATTTTTAGTAACCAAAAAGCCTATCCAAATTTGGGAAAAGAAGGGAGAAAAGACCTTTTCCTCTCAGTCCTGTATACACATTCCACCTTTTGTTTGCTAGACGTGTTTTTGAGCCAGTGACGTGGCAGAGTGTGAGGTCTCCAGCAGCTGTTTCTTCTCATCACCTGATTTTGCTCCCCACCACAGCTACAGGTGGAAGATAAGAGCCTGAGTGCTGCTCAGCCTCACACCATTTCCTGCCATTTATGCCACATTTGCAGATAATGGTCATCCTTGGACTTACTCATCCAAGGCAGGGAACAAATGTGCCAGTTTCCTGGTGCACTGAATCACGCTTTGCATTAAGCGGAAGGTGCGGAGACCTGCTAAAATCAGATCCAGCAAAGCAGGCTGCCTTGTGAACAGGCTGTTCTTCTGCAAAGACAACACGCCAGAGTGGCACCTTCCTTACTCCTTTACATTAAAGCCACCATATATCACTCAGGCTGTGTCAGGTTGTTTTAAATTGTGATTAATTTGTATTTAATAGATGTGTAAGGCACCTTTATTAACATCTGTGCAATGTAAGTCAGGCTAAGTGCAAATGAAAGCCAAGTCCTGTGCATATTATTCTGCCTGTCAGGTTTTTTTGTCCTGAAATTTGCAGTATACTTACAGTACATGACTGGTGTTTGTGGAGGTGATCCAAGTTATGACTTTAGCTGCCTAACACCAAGCCAGAACTCAGGATTCATTTGACAAAATGCAGACACCTGCAGAGCAGATGCCGGTACCTGAGCTGGTCAGGCAGGGCTCTCCATGCAGGCAGTGAAGACACCCAGCCTCAACACTTCACAGAGCAGATGGTTGCATGTGGTCCTGGGCATGAGCCTGGCCCCAGAGATGCAAAGCTACATGAAAAAAAACAATAACTCTAATTCTCTAAAGCCAAGCCAAGATCCAACCTTCATAATTTAAATTCACAGTAGTTTAAATTGTCACAGTCCCCTGAACATGCCTAAGCTCTATTTTTTATCTCCTTTAGTGCTTGTCTGAGTCCTTGTGGAGGTAGTGGACCTTCCAGGGAGCCAGTTAAGCTCTCCCAGATGGTACAAGACTAATTCAGCCCCTGCTCCTGCATATACACATATATGAAAAGGGATTTTCCTTACACACAGAATGGGGCATCTGTCAGAGTAGGAGCAGTGCTGGAGCAAGGCAGGGCTCAGGCTCAGCTATTCCAATATTTGGCCATCATATACCATGATTCAGTTTCTTAGCACCACTCAGGAGCTGCACTTCTAAAGCTGATTCACAGCCTTTAAATACAGATAACAAAGGAAAGTTCTAGATTCTGCACCTGGAACAGAGCAAACCTGGATGTACAGACAGACTGGGCAATGGGATGCTGGAGAGCAGCACCGCAGAAAGGGACCTGGGGGTCCTGGTTGATGACAAGCTGAACATCAGTCAGCAGTGCCCTGGCAGCCAGGAGAGCCAGCTCTGTCCTGGGGGGCAGCAGGCACAGCATGGCCAGACAGGCCAGGGAGGGGATTGTCCCACTCTGCTCTGGGCTGGGGCAGCCTCACCTCGAGTGCTGGGGGCAGTGTTGGGTGCCACAATGTAAGAATATGGTGAAGGACCTCGAGGGGAAGCCATAGCAGGAGCAGCTGAGGTCACTTGGTCTGTTCAGCCGGGAGCAGAGACTGAGGGGAGACCTCAACCCAGTCTACAACTTCCTTGTGAGAGGAAAAGGAAGGACAGGCACTGCTCTCTTCTTCAGTGTCAGGATTCAAGGGAATGGCTTGAAATTGTGTCAGGGGAGGTTTAGGTTGAATACCAGGAAAAGGTTCTTCACCCAGAGGGTGGTTGGGCACTGGCACAGGCTCCCCAGGGCAGTGGTCAGAGCACCAACCTGACAGAGTTCAAGGAGTGTTTGGACAATATTCTCAGGCACATGTGTAACTCTTGGGGATGCTGCTGTGCAGTTCTGGAAGATACACCTGATGATCCTTGTGGGTCTGTTCCAACTCAGGATATTCTGTGATCTAAAAGTAAGCAAGAATTTCGTGGCTAAATGTTTTGTTGGGCCAGAATCCTATTGCACAATAATTGATCCCAGGAAAAATTAAATATCTATTGCAGTCCAGTGTTAGGCACTGAAATAGTTTTACATACTTTAAGCATATGTGTTTCAAAGGTCTTTATGGGCATTTTTCAGACTACAGTTTTATATTTTACAAAAGGTAGAAGGTAGGCATGGTACAAAAGCTGAAAGGTTATACAGCCATTCTTCTGGCTGCTCTGACTGTCTTCATAGGCCTCCTTTCTGCCAAGGCAGTCATTTGCTGACCCCCCTTGCTGGTGAACAAACAAAATCTAGTTGAAAAATAACTAAAAAAAAAAAAATCACTCATTAATACCTTGGTTTTAATCATTTCTGGTTTGTCATTTCCCAACATGAGAAAATTAAGAAGTGCTGGGTGAAACCATGTGATCAGCCTAGGAATGTGTGGAGAATAATAAGAAATGGTTATATGAAATTAATTGTGATTAAACCTAGTAGAAAAATAACTTGTAGATCACACTAATCTTGCTTAAGGGCAGCTACTTCACAAGTACCACTCTAATTAATAAGCTTCAGTTAAAGAAGAATCAATAAATACTGCTATTCATAGAAAATGGATATTATGTGAGGAGAAAGATTGGGTTTTAGAATAATTTGGTTTCCTCCAAGCACAAATTAAGATTCTTTTAGGGAAAAAAGAAATACCAGGTAGTGACAAATTGAGGAATAATCCAATTAAAATGTTATTGGTTTCATTGTTTATGAAGGTCTGACAAAAACATTTTATCTCAAGCACTGATATTTACCAAAAGAGGAGTTCTACTTCTAAAAATAGAGGAAATCTACTTTTCAACACAAACACTAATGTATACTGCTAAAAGAACCTCTAATGGGCTATATGAACAAAGCAACAAGCAAAAACAATGCTAGGAAACCCTGGTGACTACATCTGGATAGCAAGAAATTCACAGAGTAGGAATGTTTAAGACAAAACCTCTCTGATTAAATTAATTCTCTTTATTGTCACTACCTAGCATTAAAAATCCTAGATATTTCCGAATCAAAACAGGCTATAGTAGAGATTACCTTTTTTGCTTGTTTGGTTGGTTTTTTTTGGTTTTTTGGTTTTTTTTTTTTTTTGGGGGGGGAGTGGGTTTTTTTGTTTGTTTGTTTGTTTGTTTTTTGTTTTGTTTTTTGTTTTGTTTTTTTTTTTTTTTGCAAATAACACAGCCATATTTTGCCAATGAAAGAAGATACCTGAAACCTGTTCTGGGATTCCCTGCAAAAAGCTGTCCAAAGGAGATTTTTCAAAACCAACAGAATCTTTTTCTTTGTATCATGCTTCTGTGAGCTGCTAGTGTTGTGTGACAACATTGTTACACATTGATGTCCAATTCCACTTACAAACTCGTTGAAGAGGGAGGGTCTGAAGCCAAATGCTTCCTTGGCGTAGGTGATCCACTAGACATAAGAAGCTATAAGAACATGGGAAGAGTCTTATAGCCAGAAAGGGAAAGCTCAGCTGTTTCATTATCCTGATTGCAGTCACAGACTGTGGTCAGGGCAGGTAGTTTGAAAAGAAAAATAATTCAATTCGCTTTTTACAGATTTAGAGGTTTCAGGGCCTTTGTGAACTGGATCTGGGCACTGGCCTTCCAGTACAATTAGTGCTGTGCACAGATTGCTTGAATCTCCAGGAATTTGTCTGATCTCTCTCTGAAACACTTTTAGCCCTTGCAACACCTGGTAGCAAGGAGTTCCTCTGCATATGTATTTTAGGGTCTCCGAGGGTTTCTCTTTCCACCACTGTTTTGGAGTTCTTTCCACTTTCTTCTGCATCAAAAAGGCAGCCAGGTTTCTTTTCTCTAACCACCTTATGGTATACAGGTCAGCCAAGGACAATAGACTATTCCAACATGCCAAAGCAGCGAGGAAGCTTTTCACAGCACATTGGTTTTTTAGTACTCCCCAGCTTGCACTGCAATCTCCAGTTGTTCTTTCACAGAATAACATCCAAGTCCATCTTTATTTTCCACATCTGTTAAATCTCTGTGATCATCAATGACCCCAAATGGATTTGTCTCCCCTAACTTCATGGGTCTGAAATTAATTTGTCTATACTCTTTATCTGTGCTCTGTCTTTTGTCAGATAGATTCCTCTGGAGTAGTACTGAGATCACTTATCTCAGGCTCCCAGTTTAAGATTAGATTAATTGCTGCCTGTGAATGTCTTTTCCTCTTCATTGATGAGGTGACTGGCTTGGACTAGATACACAGGTTTTGATGGTTAAACTCAGGTGACATGATTCACATGCTGAGTGCCTTACAAAAGGCAATAACAACAGCAAAATCCAAACCAACCTTACCTTGTATTTCCACATCACTACAAATATTAGAAAATTATGTAAAACCTTAGCATGAGCCCACCTTTCTGTGTTTCCTTAGTTCCTGATTCCGCTGTAATGAAATCCGTACAGGCTGCATGCAGAATTTTCAAGTGCAAATGAGGTAGCATTATAATTTATATTTCAGGACCAATAGGACAGCCACACTCTTACTGTCTAAGCAAATCCTGTGGAACTGCCCTTCTGCCATTTCCTTCACCAGCTGCTGTCTGTAGCCCTAACCCCAGACAGTTTGCCCTGCCTGTAGACACAAAGAGTTTGATTAAGCTATTAGAACTGGATTTCAAACCTCCTCAGAGGTGAGGTGACAGGTCCACAGGCTTAGATGAGACCCATTTCTGTTTCTAATGCCATCAGTAAAACAGAGCTGAAAGATGTTGTCTCCTATTGCCACCTAACAAAGCCAGTCAGTGCCCCTTGAGCAGCTCAGCGACCTCTCCCTTGCTACCCACCAATACTCACCCTAGGAAACCAAAGCCCTTGCAAGGCAGCATCTTGTGTTTCATAAATAGGGTATCAAGGTTCCTAAAAAAAAAAGCCCAGCTTGCCCCACTAGTGAAGTCCTAGAAAATCAGGGAAGACAAAAATGGCATCTTGCCAGGTTGTCAGTTCCGTTCTCTGTTTGTTCCCAAGCTTTTGCTGTTGGCAAGAACACATCCCTCTGCTGCAGTGATCCCTGCATAAAACTTTAGAAATCATCCTGATAGTTTGCTAGACTAAATTTTTGCTGGATATTCATACAAGAATGTCAAAAGCTATTTTTGTGCAATGAACTTGCTCTGTTCTAACCCACCAGAGATGAGGATAAAGAAACGGGGAAAAAGTTGCTGCTGTGGGAGAGGAAGGGGGTCTTAATATTTCCCTTGCACCAGTACAATGCAGCTGCTTCTTTTGATAGCTTTAATGCAGCACCTTCTAATTTACATTGGTGTAAGTGAAATCAAATAAAACCCATTATGCCTCTGAACCCAGTAGACGATCAATGTAATGCAGACTTTTACAACCCCAATTTCTTTCTGTAATAGCAAAGAAACAATATGGGTTTACAGAAGGGCCAGGCTAAAGATAAACCTCCCCTGCCTTCTGTTTCTCAGGCTGCAATCATAAGAATCTAAATAGCCATTTTATTATGAAGATTGAGGTCAAGAAGGACCACAAAAAATCAAGTGAGAGCCTGGGAGCTCAACCTGGAGATCATCTTGAAACTGAAAAATGCTCAGTGCACAGAAGATCATCTACCAATTATGCAAAGATATAGAAAATCTGAACATTAATTAAGATTTTTTATTACTTTATTAATAATGAAGTCAAATTGAGTTATAATAAGTTAGACTGTGAAGATGGTTTCTTTGTATTGTTAAATGGTTTCAATTTTGCTGCGTCAGAATTGTAGTAAAAATGTATTTCAAAAAGAATAGATATATTTATATTAATTATATGATAGGGGCACACTCAAACTGTTAAAATAACGCACCCTAGACTTGCTTCAGATTCTTCTCTCTTGTTTCAGACTCTTCTCCCTGCCTCTTTTTCTCTATTTCTCCTTTCCTAGCACTGTCATCTTCCTTGTGAGTTGGCAAAAACTCCACCATTTCTAGTGCCAAAACATCATCTGCAGCTCTGCAAGTTAAAACAGTCTGTCTATTTCAGCGCTTTTCTGGTCTTCTCTGGAAAAAAGTTAAGATGGATTCTTGTCTGGAGAATCTGCAGCAGAACTCAGGATGCCCCCACTGGATTCAGTGCAGCTGTCAGTTTACCCCAGATGAAAACTGCCGTTCCCCATTTTCTTTTCTTCTTTACATTCTTTGGTAATTTTTCACTCTGCTGCTCTATTTAACGCAAGAAGCGTTGTAGGGACACTGTATAAAATGTGATGTGAAACGATATGCTAAACAGTCAAGATAGTGATGATCCTTCCTTTGACACATGTACCACTGAGTCAGTGGAAGTGGCTGTGGTAGAGACAGAGAGAAGTCAGCTCTCTGATAAAATAGCTGTTCATTTGTGTTTACAAAGTATGTATACAAGTATGTATACTTGTGTATACAAAAATGTATAGTTTTCTGGGGCTGCCAGTGACTTGTCTTACAGTATGAATTGGCATGAAAGGAAGGCATCTTAAAAGCTATGACTTTCACAGATGGCTTGGAGTGTCCTTTTTGACTATGCAGCACAGGAGCATCCTGGATGAAGTGGTTTTCCCTAGCACTACAGCCTGGAAGACAAGTAAGGGAAGAAGGTACCTCAGAGAGAGAGGTAGCATTGTGTATGGTCCCCTCAGTCAACAATTTTATCTGTGAATGTGGAGAGAGAAAAATCCAGCTCCCCAGTGATGAGACCCAAGCACTCTGAGGAAAGAGACTTCCTGATTCCCAGACTTGAATTTCTTCTGAAATGAAATGCTGTCTACACTCACAGACTCCTGCTTCTACCTCTGCATTTCACTGTAGTTGTTGAAATCGCCATTCTGTTTTCACACTCAAAGATGCTCTAATCAATATCACTGGAAATGTCATTCAACCTTTCACTTGGGTGAAAGGTGATGCTGACATTCTACTTTTCCTGGGTTTCCCTAGAGAACATTTAATTTCTGTGACCTTGCAGACATTTAAGGAACCCTTCACAAGATAACACTGTATTGTGACAGACAGCAGAGACTTTCTCACAAACAGCATTTTGCCAACAGGGACCACAGAAAACATCTGGATTCAGAGAGGAAATAGTAATTCAAAAGGAACACATTGTTGTTCATCAGTATCACTCAGTGATATACTATTACTTCTGCCCATTGGAAACAATATTATTGTACTTCTCAAGCAAAAAGACCATGACCTATGAATCTGACAGTGGGAAACTGAGGTGGTAAAAGTATCTAAAATTTACATATTGCTGAGTGAAGACCAGACCCTGCCATCCATCATTACTAGGTTCCTCTTCATAGTTCTTGTCCTTCAGGAAGGAATGTGAGTGTACTCTGTGGATGTGCATCAACAGGGATGGCAATCACTGAAGCTGTGTCTAAAGATCTGTGGCACAAATCTCCAAGGAAAACTGCTTTGCAAAGCAATAGGAAGAGATACAGGGGTTAAATAGTAGAGATCATTGAGGCCCTCGTGAAGCTTCTTTGGTCAGTCAGGTGTGGGCACAGCAGAAAGCAAAATAAATTAAACTCCTCCAGCTGGAAAATAAATATGAAACAGCAAGTGAATTTGTGCACTTCATGACTGAGTGAGCAAAGCTTAATTCTCTAATTATTACCTCTATTCTACCCACTGAGATAAAGAGCAAGTTAGGAGAGATAATCAGGTTCTAAAACACTGTGCCCTCTTGAATTCAGCCCAAATGTAACAGTTAGCAATCATTCCAATACTGATGCAGTCTCTTGAAAGATCTGTAATAATGCAATATTTGCTATTTTGCAATTTTATATGTCAGTATCAGGTGAAGAGATGCTTCATTCTTACTTATTTTTTAACCCACTTTTCTTTGCTTATTCAAATGGTGCAACTGCAGAACCTTGCATGTATTGCACAAAAGTTTGGTTAAGTATTCTATATTACATTATTCTAAATATTCATATTGTTTTAATTTAATATAAATTCTGCTAATACCACCCAGATGTCATCTTGCATTCACAGTCTTAGTTACGTCAATGGCAGATCACATTAGGATTGATCATAAAATTTTCTAGTTTCACAAAAGCACTCTGTACTTGTAGCTACTCTACAACACAAAAGAAGGGGGGCAGGGAGGTCCTTTTTGGTTTTTTCAATATGAAAAGAATGAAAAATATCAATACAATAGCTCTAAATGGTACTTGCAGTCAGATTATGCGTTAATTATCCCATGACCCCTAAGAGTGCCTGATAACTAAGTAACATTCTAATCGTTTGTTTCAGCATTTCAAGATTAAATTTTATTCATTCAATACCTGCACTCGATAAAAGAAAAAAAAAAAAAAAAAAAGGAAGATATTTGATTTGGGTTCATACAATTAAGAAGGATATCAAGGAAGCTGATCTATTCCTTCTTCTTATCTTGTGCCTTTCTTCATGAAAAAGAAAAGAACAGCTAAGAAATTAAAGTCTGACTGAATAGCATCTAAACTTAACACAAAGAGGAGGATTGTCAGGTTCACACAGGAGGTTGTCAGCCAGCAGAGTGAGGTACCACAGCAGCCGGGCAGCAAGTCGGCTAGCACAGCTGAATTTTGGAGATGTGAAGCAATTCTGAGCATGAACAAACTTGTTGCCGCAGCAGGCACATTTCCAAAACTGGCTGTTACTGTGTGTTGTGTGCAAGGAAAGGGACAAGGGAGGAAAGTATCTCACCTCACCTTGGCATAGGTGACTGGAAGAATGATCATCACTTCCAGGAAATGGTCTTATAAAGGGTCAAGGTCCCCAGCTGCCAATTAATGGTGCTCAGAGCAGCTTCTTGGTGAGCAGGCTGTAGGAGGAATGAAGTCTGAAACAGTTTTAGGAGCACACTAGAAGTGGATCTGCAAATAAGTGCAGCACAATGCATGTCCTGGCATTTGACTTCAACTCTACTCAACTCTAGGCTGACCCTATAGGTTCAGCCCTAGCATGAGAATGGGCAAGGTGTGTTTTGGGACAGCACTTTCCAGTTTAGTTTCACTTCAAAGGAACCCATTTTTATATGTCTTGAGTTCACTCTGTGATATTATTCAAAGTGTGTGGAATAAGAACAACTGGGGAAAACAAGGTAAAAGGACTTATACGTTTCAGGAGAGACACCTTTTAAATTATTTTAAATATGAATTAATCCAAACCGCCAAATAAATGATTATGAGTTACTTAGTGCAGTGTTTGGTTGGAAATATTTCCCATATGTTGTCCTCAGTATGGTAAGAAAGCTTCTTTTAATTTCTCCTTCTTGTTGATAGACACTGGTTTTCAGAGTCAGAAAACTCTGAAGTCTCTACTTGTTCTTTTGCTCAGTATGTCCTTTCACAGATTTCTCAGGATTTTCCTGACCAGAGACTGAAGCACAGTTCTCCAAGCTTTCCCCACTTGTTGCCCAGGGCCTCCAGCTGTGGCAATGCAGACTTTTCTTTAGAGCAATCCACAGCACAGGGAGTCAGGAGTAAAATAGAGCTAAAACCAACACAGTGCTGACCATCAGCTCACCCAGTCATAGGGATTGTGAAGGTTTCTCCTGTTGCCTGGGATTACAACCTACAAGCCTGGAGCTAAATGTTTCTACCCCATTTGCAAAAAGAAAAAAGCAAGGGAGGTTCCACCCCACTGGATCTGATAATCCAATTAGAGTATCCCTGCAATATCAAAGAACCAAGTTCAAACCACTCTTCTGGATGATTTCATTTTTGCTTCTTCTATGCTGGGGATTCCTCCTGTGGGAGCTATTATTTGTGCACACAGCATTAAACATTTAGCAGGGACTGAGACCTCAGCTTCCTAGATCTGAGCTGAGTACACTTACCAGGGGGGTATAGACTCAGTTGGACCAATTGTTATTTAACTTAGAATTAACCTGAATCAAAGCTAGATGAGCAACTCCAACAGGAGGGATACCCCTGGAGAATGGCTGACAGCCATTTTCCTGGTACGTGAGACATCAAAGCCTGCTTAGAAAATAGAAATTTGAGTTGGGACTTCCTCTTTCCCAGAAAGCATTATGTCATTTTGGGAGGAAAGGACTGCAAGCCACAGGTCAGGGGTGATTTTGTATCCCTAATGCCCCAGGAAACATTGTTAAAAAGTGTGTGAGAATGGCTATTCTGAGAAAAGAGCTGTGAGCCTCCATGGACAGAGGATGTGTTCCAGGTGAGGAGATGGAGTGTCTGTGCCCAAGTGCACTCTCCCACATTTCAGGTGAATCTAGTCCTGCTGTGCAAACCAGACTAGTCTGCTTCTCAGCAAATCAACAGAGCAAACGAATTGGACAGAAATCAAATTCTTGCCTCAGTAATGATACAATTCCCCGAGGTTTCTGGTGCTGTCAGTCTTTTCAAGATTACAGGTGTTCAGGACAAAGCAGGTACACAAATATGACATCAGTGTAAAATGTCAGTACCTGCTCCCTGCTGTATTATTGCAGTGACAGATATGCACTTCTGTCATAAGAAGAGCTGCAGAAACAGACAGGTCATGCTGACAGGACAATATGTATATTTTGTGGGAGAAGATAACAGTGCCAAAAACGTGGTTCTGCTATTTCTTTACATTTGAGTGATTACACAGATAATCTCACATATTTTTCAATCACAGTTTACAGGTCCTCACATCATTTGATGATAGCAAGCACTATGTAGTTCTAGCATCCTGGTGAGCATTTTCTCCCTGGCATATGTTGAAATTCAAAGTCAATCCCTGCACTATGCAAAAAAAAAAAAAAAAAAAAAAAAAAAAAACCACACCAGAGCTGTTTATTTGTCATTATCAGCTAACATTGGAGGCAAGTTAAGAATTTTAAATGTATGGAATATAACCAATGCACTCACATGTCAGCTCTGCAGTGGAGACAAAACCATTCTGAAAAAGTACAAATTCTCCAGTGGTTTTCTGTTTAATTTATATTTTTTTACTTTAAATTTTTTATGTATTTCTATTTCTCTTCTAATTTTCAAGAGAAAATTATGAGATCACAGAAGGCTGCCACTTCAGAAATCAGGAAATCTCAGCAGCTGAAAGAAAGAGCTTTGCTGTGTGATGTATTCAGGTTCACTTTCAGACCCTGAAGTCTGAAACAGGATGGCATGTCTTTGGACTTCTTAGGCTGCTCATTAAAACTCAATAAAAACTTCATCCCATTTTGAGATTCTTCTGTATTAGGGCTGACTGAGCTATTAGGCAGCTATAAAATCTGCCATATAAAATTTCGAGTAATATAAACTACTAGCATATAAAAACTTTCATTCATGTAACCATGGTTACAGCCGATAATACTTAAAAATGAGGAAATAGCAAATTTATAGCAAACTCAGACATTAATTCTCTTCAACTTGCTCATTATATGGATTACAGCCCAGGATTTTTCTGCCTGTTATTTTATTCCATCTTTATTCCCAATGATTGCTATAAATTAAGAGCATTACAGCAAATTATCTGTAATCATAAGACTACCTACTTTTCCCTTGAATAAAATAATATAATCCCATAAATACAGCTGGGCATGCAGACATGCACTTGATTTCTCTTTTACAGAAAACTCTTTTAATTAAAAAAATCCTAATCCAAGATAGAATGAAAACCAAAGTGATAAAAGAAATTAAATTCTGAAAGAAAATCAAATGGCATGAGTCTTTTAGCATTAAAATTAAACCATTTTATCTGGAATTTGACTTCCTGCAGGATGTTGCAGTTGCAAGTTAGTGAAAAACGCACTTCAATACACTTAAGAAAGAATCTGTTGAGGTCCAGTCAATATAGAGATACCTGCTCCATCTGACAAAGTTTCTGAGTGGAAAGCTGTGAGAGGCTGCTAAAATTTTCTGTGAAAGCATACCAAAGTGTTTCCTAAGTAAAGAGTTAATTTTTCCCCCAGGTTTGTGATGTCACCATTGCCAGTGGCAAGACACAAGGCTGTAGTGTCCCTGGGTGTCATTGGTGTGCTGTTCTCATGGGACCAGGAATGCTGGTCTACCATAACTTTCTGATACTTGACATTTCATTAAATTAAAGCAATTAGTGGCAAAAAGCAATCAAAACACCGGAGTTGTTCTGTGCTGAGAAGACTGGAACACTCCCTTCTCAATTAGCTTTCCACAGCAGAATGGCAAAGCACTTTCCAAAGTTAAAGCGTTACACCAGGAAGCATCTTATACCCAATGCTCTCAATCAATCAGCTTTGGTTCATAAACCCAGCAATTAGCAATACAAAAACTCTTGGAGTGAGACAAAAATTAACAACATTTTTGTTTGTATAGGACTGGATTTCCTTTGATCAATGTTTGTAAATGACTGGAAATGACATAAAAAGGTGAACAAGCTGTAATACTTCACAAATAAATTTTACATGCTGAGGCCAAAATTAAAACTAATCGTATGTGTTTTAAAACAAGAATACCCATATTTAAAAATGTGCTTTCATATTCTTTCAAAGACAAGGGCTGGTTTTGCTAAGGGGCTGTAGCTGCCTTTCATCTTCACATCCATTCTGAAAGATGAAACTACAGACTATGGATAGATGGCAATGTACATGCACAAAATTGTGCAAATTTTGCATTTCAACTACACTTACAATGCATTAGGACAAAAATGTGCTTAACACATTTAAAATGTGCTTAACACAAAAAAAAATGGAAACAAGACTTAACCTAAACTTCTCAGAGTCTCAAAACTACGATGAACTAAGCATTCTAAATGGAGAAGCAGTTTGGACTGGTTTAATTTAAAAGAGTCCAAACTGTTTAATTCTTATTACTTTTAGTCTTGTGGGCTCTGTGGAAGATGTGAATGTTTAGGGATCTCTAGTATTGTGCTTTGGTTATTATTGATGAGTGTTTACAATTCTCCAGGTGGAAATAAAATGGTAGACAACAGCCAGTGCCACTGTCACATCACTGGATAAGGTACTTTCCATCTCCAGAATTCAAAAGCATACAAATGGATAACAGCCCAACTTTCCATAGGCAAGGATTTAAGAATTTGCAAAACATGTAGGATTCCCTTATTGAAGAACAATAGCATCACAGCTAATAGAGAATCAGAATGTTCTGTTAGAGCCATTGGGAAAATTATTTCAGCTATAAATGTTGAAGGAAAAGAACATAAACTAATGAATATAAAACTCTCTATGCAACTATGGAGTTGTGCCTCATAGCACTATTGCCCCAGCAAATGCCATCTTCAAGAGAAATTCATACCCAGTTGCCCAACTATTTTTCTCCAGCAGATGATGACGATGAAAGAATTAAAATTTATCAAGTTGCACTCCAAACATTACTCAGATGCCCACCTTAAAGGGCTCCTACTGCACAATAAAGAACAAAAGCAAGAAGCAAAATGAAGTGGTTTTTCACTTCAGCCCTAGCTGCCAGACTGATTCTGAGCTTATTCTACCCACTTCTTCAGGTGAAATGTATTTTTAAAAGCCTTTGAAAGAGGAACATGTATACAGGCTTCCTTTAACTTGGAAACCAGTGGCATTCCTCAGGGTTGGTATGGGGACTGGCACAGTTTAACATATTTGATGGTGACATGGACAGTGGGACTGAGTGAACCCTCAGCAAGTTTGCCAATGATAGTTGTGAAGACAATGCTTTTTCAGGCTTAAAATAAAAAAAAAGTGATACTCTAAAGTGGGGGGGGGGGAGGAATCCTTCATTAATGCAGCCAAACCTTACACATCAAGAAGAAAATAAATAAGCAGTTGACATTTTACACTTTTGTGGGTGAATCTCCATGTCTAAAGCACCCACAAATAAAATTTTCATATCCATTTTTAACTTCACTTTTTTAGGTGCTGAAACTTACTGAAGCAAAAATAAAGCTATGAACTAAAGTAGAAGGAAGCAGACTGAAGTTGTTAACAGCTAACAGCATGGGCGTTGCCTAAGGCCAGAAATAGCTGATGGATGATAAAACAACAGTCAGCAGACAAATCCTCATTACAATTCTAAATTTTGTGTCCCTAACAATTTACTCTCTTCACTATCATCCCTACACTCATTTTTTGCAGCAGCTGCACTATCACTTTCCAGTGCTGGCATGGCTCTCTTATTCTTATCCCTGGCACAGAGCATAAGCTCAGAGATTGCCACTGTTAAAGTAAAATTATGGGTTTGGATTTGGAGGAGCATTGTGGCAGAGGAACCAGAGGTAATGTACAGGTGTGTACGGGCCAACCTACAACATGCAGACAAGGAAGGCTGCCCAGTGCAGGATTTTCTGGGGAAAATAAATAGGGGAAGGGAGCACCTGCCCATGAGCAGATGCAGCACACATTTCATATCACATGGAAGAGAGAGGGTGCACAGCCACACATCTGGCTGAACTGTACTCTCTTGTCCTCAGTTCACAGAAAAAAAAGTCTCTAAAAGAACACAATAGTACTTGAGCAGAAAACTGATGGAAATATTAGGTGCTCAGAAAAAATCACTAATAAGTTTGACCCAAAAAACCATCCTCTTGGCTCTCGATGCATATAAATATGTGGTCACATGCTCTTCTACACCCAGCACATTTTTACATTTAGTCACATAATTATAGACTATATCATAAAGCACACACAAAGGGATAGAAGAAAAG
The DNA here is from genome assembly GCF_024509145.1 of Vidua macroura. NCBI lineage: Eukaryota > Metazoa > Chordata > Aves > Passeriformes > Viduidae > Vidua > Vidua macroura. The sequence continues at coordinate 59,619,996 of NC_071574.1, forward strand.
ATGCCTGAGCAACCTTTACTTCTCCTTCCCTAAGAATCTGGTGGGTTTATTTGCAACTTAAAAAATGTTTTTTATATGTAGATTTGGTGTTGCTCACATTACAAAAAGGTGAAAGAGAATGCAACATGCAGAGCCAACTCCCAGCCTGCTGCAAACTCACTGGAGCCACTAGACTAACAAAAGTTGCAAACGTGGTCTGCATATAAACAAAGAAAGTTTTTTTCTTGACTCATGTATATTCTGGCCAGGCACTGAGACAGAAGCAGCTCTACAGGAGAAACTTAACTCCCCTTCCTTTAAAAGTAAAGTGGTGAGAGTAAGTATCTAGCTGCTTGATTAATGAAAATAGTCTTCAGTGTGAAACCTATAACTAACGTGTTCAATAGGTCTCTATTGATAAATTACCATATATCTCCAAGCATGCTATAATTAGGTAATAGGGCAGAGTTGTAAATCTAATTCAATTTTTATTGATGTACCTCAGCTTTGTATCCCATCCTGTGGGACCAAACCAATGGGTTGGTTTTATTCCTTTCTCATTTTAGAGAAATACATCCACTGCACTCAGAAATCTTCTGTCTGCAAGCTATTGCTGAGTGCATTAAATAGGGAACTCATTACTCTTCCACCATTTTTGTTACTTCTTCACCTCTTTCTGTTTGTTCCTGTCTTCTAAACTTACATGAAACAGAACAAAAAATAGGAAGGTTTCTCACTGCTTAGATGTTGCTGTCTGAACTTCTATTTCTCATTTTATTTGAGCTTGGATTCAGCTCAGCTATTAATTCACGGATATGTTGAATCTGTCTGACACACTGAGAACTGCCTCTGAAAGAATGGACCTTCTCAGCTTATTAAAGTTCTAAACAAAAAGGTATCAACCTCACTGCTCATCTGGGAGGATTAAGTCTCCTTTTTTGTTTTGTGTTATTAGCCTTTGATTTAGAAGATGCGCTACCATTTGCTCATGTGCTCAGCAAGGTAACTCAAAAAGAATTAAAATTCACTGGTGGGATCCAATTATCTCATCCTGCATGTTATTTTGCACAGTTCAGGAGGAGCAAAAAATAAAATAAAATAGAATAAAATAGAACTAAATTAAATTAAATTAAATTAAATTAAATTAAATTAAATTAATCAAAATTCACACATCTTTATAGAAAGGTTACTGATCCAGATACCCCACAATTTACTTCATATGGAAGAAGTTGTAACCTGAATAATTTTAAAGGTAAAATTCAATGCTGAAGCAAACTTTTGTCTAATCCTTGTTTTACATATTTCCCCAACCCATAAACCAAAGTGTATTTCTCACTCAGGTTCCCTCTCCCAGTGGTTCAACTAACAAATATTTTCTTTATTACTACCCATGGTTCTTTTGTCTTTTTCTGTGCTTGTCTCTGCCCACAGCGTAATTATCTCCCCAGGTTGCTCTGTGGTTAATTAGGGTCATACACTTTGGCAGTGTAAAGTGATTTATTCAGTGGACTTGAAAGAAGCCAAGGCAATGTCACGCACACCTACCAGCTGAGAACCAGGAACTCCAACTGCCTCTTTTTCTCAAGCACTGGGCTCCCATAGAACACCAGGATTCTTGTGCCTTTCAAGAGAAACATCAAAAAGATAGCTTGACTGAATTAGCCTCTCAAATGTTACAATATATTGATATTTCCTGACAAAGGCAGATTCCAAAATTTAATTTCTGAATGTCTAAATTCCCTCTGAAAATTGGATGGAAATAGTTTTCATCTCTTGCATGAGTACAAAGAGATCATTTTAGCAAAGTTTGCAATACCGAATATTTAACTATTCTATCATACAACAGTGAGCAAGCTGGAGACTACTCAATAAAACTGTATTTCTTCAGAAATCTAGAGACATTCTGATACTATTAAACTTCAAATATTGATTTATCTATTTCTCTGAGTTGCTTGTTGCTTTTCCATTATTCCTTGCTACTAGTCTTTGGGAGTCTTGCACATTTTTTCACAATCAGTTAAGTTTAAGGGTTAATTCACAAACAAGTCAGACTTTTCAAAAGCTGGGGCTATTGGCCATCAAATCGTCTTTGTCAGAGCCACCAAAACTGTCTTCCCTTCTGTTGCTATGTCTAAGTGCTTGTGCACAAAAATGTACACTACTTAAGTTATGAGATGTCGGAAGGCATCAAAGAAAAGGATTATAGGAATTAATAAGAAGCTGCTGACAAGATGGCCATTGGCAGAAAAAAATCACGCTTTCACGTATAAGACATAGGGAGCTGGGATTTTACTTGCCAGATAGAAAGACATATTAAAGATAAGAAATTATTTTTATATGCTATTTTATAATCCAGATTCTATTATTTCAAGACTTGCATACTGATAAACAATAGCAATACGAGAGGACTGAGAATTTTGAATATTACTGCAGGGCTTATGTGATGACTTTCTTAGTTTTCAGGAATATATGTTATACTTTCATTGTGAGGAATTTATGGAAAGATAAAAACATCACTGGGTAGAACTAGCAGGCTTTTTCAGAGGGCAACACTATAAATCCACAAAACTGCATACTTTTCAACCGACAATAATAGATCATTTGAAAAAAAATGGCTGTTTCCATCTGGTCAGCATCTGTTAAACTCCATGGTTTACAGGGTGCATAAGATTTTTTTTGTTTTAGCTTTTTCTAAGTTTGACCCAATTTAATTTCAAAACAGGTAGATGTACAAATTAGAGAGATGAGAGCGAAAGAGGACAATCTTCTTTATCCTTAACCTCAGAGATACCTGAATATCTCTGGTAGGAAACACAGATTAATTACTTGGCTCTTCTGCATGCTGATCCCAACTCTCTTTATTTCAGTTCTCAAGAATCCTGTCCTTTGATGAAAACCACTATGGAACAGAAGGCATTTTGTAGCCTTTACTTATTATTAGCTGATTTCATTGGCCAATGACTATGAAAAATACTTTATAATTCTTTTAGTCAAGGACAGCTTTCTCAACTTGTGAGACAAACAAGAACTGACATGGGAAAACTGGCACGCCCAGGATCCAATACTAGGTGAGTAGCAGTCCGTAAGTCCCAGCTCTGCCCTCTGTCCCCTCACACAGGATTTCTGTTCATGGTGGGGTACAACCAAGTGGCCAGTTTAGAAGCCACTGTTACTAATCTTATAGCTGTCTTAACAACCACAAATTAATCACAGCAGTAAGCAATGCCAGTTCTACTTGTTAGCATCATCTGATTTCCATCATTGTTAAACATCCAACTTAAGTTTTGTCACTTCATGTAAAATTTATTCTTTAATAAAATACACGTGTGCCGCGTCTCATCCCAACTTCGCAAGAGCAGATCTCTTGCCAGCCCCGGCTAGCTCTTTTCGGGGCGAGAAGAGCAGCGAGAGGCACACCCTGCTGAACCCAGCTGGGCTTTAGAGAGTGCCTTCATGGGTCCGAGGACACCGCTGATCCCACCGGCCAGGAAGGAGGCGACACTCTTCTGGGGATAGGTCCAAGATTTATTGTGACTCCGAGGAGAGCCCCAGAGTCTAACAGCACTCAAAGAGGTCCCAGAAGAGCGTGAGCGTAAGCTTTGAGCAGGCCCTGATATAGGGTGGGCGGGAAACCCGATCAGCCAAAGGGAGAAGAGATGGGCGTGGCCCTCCGAGGGAAGGACACCCGGGGTATCCACTGAGCAGGGAGGAGGGGAGGGACCCCAGGCCATCGTCCAGTCACTCAGCAACCCCAGCAGGAGCCTCCAGACAGAGGGGAAGGATGGACAAGTCACCTGGGAGGGGTCAGGGGCATGAGTCAGGGTTTTTGGGATTGATGGACACACAGGTGCTGATGGGAAAACCTGGGATGAACCAAAAAGTCACAAGGGGGGGGGGGGGGGGGAACAGAGGGATAAACCATTTTGAACATACATACAGTGGAACCTAAACACGTGACAGAAATACATGTGAAATATGTCTGCTGTATCAGCAAAGGTATCTCTGGGTTCTCATCATGGCAAAGTATTAAATCCTTTGTTCATATGAAATGCATTTTTATACAAAATGCCTCATTATCCTGTTTATTGGGTCACTTTCACCTGTTTCATGCCATTGTTACTCTGTTTTCCCTGGGGAATTACTACTGATTTGAAGCAATATTAGATAAAGATGAGGTCATACCATACCTCAGAATGACTTGAAGTTTCCTTTATTTTGTGAAAGGATGATTTAACATTAGATGAAGCATTTCTTGAAATCTTTTAATAAAATTGAAGTTCTACTGAAATATCATGTTTAGAGATAATTGCATGCCTTAGAAGTCACGGATTATGCGTATCATGTAAGACATTAAACCTGCCAAGATGTTGTTTTTAATACGTCTTTTAGTTAAGACCATGTCTTGTCATGAATTATTCCTAGCATAGTTTCTCATACACTGGTTCAGCAAGCAATCACCCACTACATCCATCATTTCTGTTGCTGTCTCACCATATGTCTCAGAGGGGTGTAGGGGGGAAGGGGGAAGTTTCCAGTTAATCATTTTTTTTTTGCATTTGGTATGCAAATCACTTAAAATTGAATGATGTGACAATTTCAAGAAGTATTGTCTTAAGAAACACTGGTGTTTCAGTACTGAGCTGTTTGATAGGGTAGTGGATGGTTTGTTTTCTTTTTTGCTTGCATCTTAAGAAAATTTTACAGCTAGAAAAAAAAATTTATTATAATCTTCAGCCTATTTCCTCCTCAGTGATATGCTTGCAAAAATTGGCTTTATATTATCTTAGCAAAAGGCTTCTGCTTGTAATATTTCAAACTTTCATCTGTCCTTGGCTGCCATGACATTCATCCATTTGACAAAATGGGGGGGGGGGGGGGGTGGGAAATGCCAGCCTCTGAGTGAGTGCTTCTTTAAGTGAATTTGTTAACCAGGCATGAAGGATGCCATGCTCACTGAGACTGGGAGCCACAGCCACACAGGTCCTGCGGGCACGGGGCAGAGCAGGGCAGGGAGGCTCAGGCTGCAATCCATCCACGGGGCTTCTGCTCCAAACAGCAATCTGCTTCCATCAGCTGGGAATTAAAACTCACAACAGTGGCACTGTGTAGGTTGCTCTTGGCTCTCCGAAGATGCATATAATGAGATAAACAATGGTTTGCTAAGTTTCAGATTCACTTCCTAACCTCCCAAAAAGCTCTGTGTACTGCTGCTCGATATTGGGAATTGTCCGGCCGTAAATGCACGTCAGTAAAGCACAGAAGGCTCAAATCTAGGAAATCAAGCAGAGCTTGAATAAAATCTTTGCACAAAATCAGAAAGGCACTGAGACCTGAATTTCTCTGTATAAGCAGTCAGGCCTCAGCTGGACACAGAACAAGACAGAGATGGGGAGAAGGAACATTATTAATTTCTATCTGAGTTTTTTCTGTGCTGTGCTGTGACTTGTGACTTGTGCATAGAATACCAGGGAGTCTCTCAGGCTGCCTGCACTTTCTTTCTCTGTAGGTAATAGCAGGGATGCACAGAAGTTATTGCCACCAACAACTGGTTTTGATTTCATACTTTGCAATTAAGACACATTTTAAAACCCGCTCTTTGTTTTGTGGGATCAAAGATCAACTTGGAGCTTAGCTTATGAGACACATTCAGCAGCTTATTGAGCATGGTTTCATCTTCCCATTCAGCAGGAAAAGCTTCACACTTCTGACAAGGGTTCCTCTTATGCAAAGCACTTATGTACAATCCAATTAAATAAAAAGTGAAAAGAAAGATCATAGGATCAGAATTTTTTTATACACTTTCCAGTAATTTTCTCACATAGGGTCATGCAGAAAGAGCCTGGTGGAGGGGTGGTATGTAGATTTCCTTCTGCCAGGTTGCTGTACAAACTGCTAGATGATACAGTCATATATCTCTCTTGGTGCCTGATTGATCTTTTTACTTGTGAAGGTTTTTCTGCATGGAAAGTGGAACAGCTTCAGTTAGAAAAACAACAGATACTTTCTTCCCCCTCAAACCCAACTCCAGTTCCTGTACCAGCATCATAGCTGTTGGGCCTCTCCTATGGAGGATAGGTGAGAAATTTGGGGTTGAACCTTTCTGGGCAGGAAGCTGAGAGAGAGTCTCTAAGAGTCTTCACAAGTGATCCAACTTTCACTGTAAATTAATTAATTAATTTTTAAAAACCAACCAACCAAACAAATACAATATCAGGCCGCTGTGGAGTTTAGATTCCTCCATATATAAGTGAGAGACAAGGAAACTATTTCAAAATTAATGTTCCCAGCATATGCACTTTAATTTTGCTGATTTTTGGTACCTACTTTTTTTTTTTTTTTTTTTTTTTTACAGAAGATCCTTACACTGTGTCCTGGAAAGCAGTCCCATTCATTCATGAACAGAAGAGCTACAAATGCTACATTCCCCACTATTCACAGAGAAGTGGCTGTTTCTCAAGCTGCCAGGATACTATCAGTGACCAAATTTCTCAACTGAGAATATTTCTCTTATTCAGAAATAGGAAGTCTTGTGACTGAGTGCCTGTGAGAGCCATTTTGTCCAGCACAAAGTAGCTCTTTGGAGCTAAGCTATGCCACTGCATCCAGCAATTATTAAGGTATTTCCCTTGCACACTGATATTTTGAAGCTAAGCCTGAGTGCTCCTGAGTCACAGCATGGAGCTCCAAACCTCTGCATCTTCACTAAAATATTATCTTCTCTTTCACACAAAAAATATTTGGTTCTTGAACAGCCACTCTTCACAGGTACCTGCTTGGGCCCTTCCTCCCACTGTGGTCACTGAGTCACTTACAGTCCTGTTAGGGAATTGTGACCCAAAAACTGTTGACCCAAACCCCTGTGGGCCATGCTGGTGTTTAGGTCTCTAAGTATTTGCCTTTCAGATGTAAGACAGGTTGGGACAGAGCAGCCTGAGGCAGTGGTGTTCTCTCCCATGGCAACCCATGCCAGATTCAGGAGAAAGTTGTACCACAGAGCCAGAGAATCACAGATTTGTTTAGGCTGGAAAAGGCCTTTAAGACCATCAGGTCCAACCACTAACCTATTACTGCCATGTTCACCACTAAACCACAGTACCACAGAATCACAGAATTGCTGGGGTTGGAAAAGAGATCATCAAGTCCAACAATTAACCCACCACTGCCAAGTCCATCACTTACCCATGTCCCCGAACACCACAAACATACGTTTTTAGAACACCTTTAGGGATAGTGATTCCATCACTGCCCCTGGCAGCCTGTTTCAGTGCTTGACCACCCTTTAAGTGAAGAAATGTCAGACCCTGACACAGCTCAAGGCCATTTCCTCTTGTCCTATTGCTTGTTATATGGGTGAAAGGACCAACCCCCACCTGTCTGTAAGATTATTTCAGGTATTGTTGGAGAGCAATAAGGTCCCTCCTGAGTCTCCATTGCTCCAGGCTAAACAATCCCCATCTTTGTCTTAGATCAGTTGGAAAATTACTTTCTTCCATAAAAAAATATGGTTCTTTTTATTTTACTGTTAGAATAGGGCCTGCAGATGTGACCCAAACCTTGATTCACCTCTTTCAAAAGGAACAAAGAACCAGATGTGCATGGAAAGGTAGAATAGTCTTTGGCCAGGAATCTAGCTGAGGAAGACCTACAGAGGGCTCCATTTCACACTGCTCCCAAGGGGAAAGGACATTTCTTATTTAGCTGAAAAATAATGACCACTCTCTGAAAACCATATATTTTATTTTCTCTGGGTAACTCATAGACAATTTACAATGGCAATAAAGTTTTAATTTAAAGCATCAATGATGCAATCTTTCAAGGGGTAATGGTTGGTTTAGTCTCTGGCAGCTCTTTGGTCCAAATATCTTGGTCTTCACTTTTCATGGGCCATTAATGAAGAGATGAACTGCAGTAGAGAAACTTGATCCATTAAATCCATGCCATTAATTCTTTTGTCCTCTTTGCCAATTGTATCCAGATCCAGGTAGTGACTGGAATTTTCCACAAACAGAGATTGCTTGTTCCATTTTTCTCTACCCTTTGGATAGTTTTTATTTTGGTCTAAGCATAACTTTTGCCTACAACATCTCTTGCATAGAAAGAAAACTTGCTATGAATACCAATATTTTATTGAATCGTTTTATTCCTCAAAAAAAAGCTATGTCTTTGCATAACTCTTGATCTGGAATGTATTGTTTTGCTGCCTAAAGAGACATTAATCATAAATTCAAGAAAGACAAGGGAACAGAAATAACAAAGATAAAACTGAAACAATATATGAATAAAACATTGAGAAGATGTAAATAAATTCACCAAATATGCAAGTTAAATCCTAAGAATATGAATGATTTTATAGAAATAATGGCTTTCATACTGAAGCAAAATGCTTCTGATCATGACTGTTGTAGTCTGTTTTGATAGTTCAAGATATTCCCTGTCTGACACATCTGAAACAATGAAGTAATTTTCCTTTCAAAGTAAAAAGTATCAGATACCTAAATAGAGCAAAAAAAAAATTTCAACCACAAATTTTGAGTAATTTTTCTTAAATAAAGATAATTAAACCAGATTTTCTTTCATTTTAAAAAATGTGATGAACATATTTAGCATAAATAGATATAATTTTTTTATCTCTTTGCTTGACAAGTTCTTTTCTTTGAAATATGAATGCAGAAAGTTCTTAACCATGTAAGTATCTGGGATCCTAAAAGGCAACAACTTTTGCTTGGTGCCGATTATTCTATGATAGATATTGTGCCATGTATAATATTGTGTGTGTTTCTTATGCTTACATATCACCTTAGAATTTTGAACTTAATTAAAAATATTAAGGAAAGATAAACATTGTCTTCCAAATACAATAGGAAACACTAAAAGAGACAGACATGATCAAACCAAAGATTCAAAAACATCTACTGTAAGGCAGGGAAGGAAGAACAGCACTCATTTTCTCTTCTGGTGCCTCTTCTTTATTTACACATGGGTGAGAGTTTTGGCATCAGGTCCTTAAGTCTGTCAGGTTTGTCACTTAAATCTAAGGGACCTAGCACTGTTACCCAGCGTGGAAGAGTTCAGAAAATGTCCACCAGAAAAAATATGCTTCCAAAGTTAAGAAAAAGAAAGAGAAGGGAATTACAAAAGCAGTGAAAATGCTATACAAAGGATTTACCTACTCATTACCTGTGTCACTTGTAGAGGATTTGGATGGTTTTTTGCTACAGGCAGTCAACTCTTCTGACCGTGTATACAGTAAGGACTGCACAAACAGGCACAATCTCCATTCAGATAATACACTTATTTTCTTACATTACATGGCAGCACCAGAGGCACAGGATGTCTCAGTTTGCTGCACAGCCTGCTTCCATGCTTCATCCAGCACTCTTCCTCTGCAGGAAACTGAGCCCACAGTCTTCTTCAGCATATGGCTGTTAACATATCCTCAGTTAAGTCAGGATGACAACCAAAGAAAAACAATACATTTTTTTGAAACTAAAAGGAAAAAAAATCCAGCTTAAATAAATCTTAAATTATGCATTTGTCCTGTCTCTTAAGTGCTAAATTTCATGCAAAGAGCTTCTAGTGTTCATCGCTTTGTGTCTTTTCTTTCTTCTGTACAAAGACATGAGTAACTCACATTCTTTATAAGGTGGCACTGACCTGTAAAAAACACAAAAAGAATGTGTTAAACAGAAAGGAGAGAAACGCTAAATAAATGTATAATTATTTTGTTTGTCTCTCAGAATATGCACATACACAAATAAACACCCACGCAGCTTTCCATTCTGTTTTACTAAAACAAATCTTCAGACCTCCAGCAACAAACAGCCAGTCACTTATTAGTAAGAATCCAAATAGATATTACGGAGTCTGACTACTTGTGCTTTTGAGATGTAAATATCAAAATTGCCTTTTGAAGAAGTAAAATGCAAAAGTTCAGGATTCAATTTTTTCCTCTTCTTTTGATAAATGCATTTACATTTTAATTTTCAGTGTTTTCAATTTTCATCAGTGAAAAGCTGTATCCCTGGATGAAAAGCACAATAATAAAATGTTCTCCACTCCATAATTTTCTTGTAATTCACTGAAATGATCTGAGGGCATATAGCTCACGACAATATATATTATAGCATTCAGTGCAGAGAACTCAATTGTTAGGGCTGCAATTTCAAACATATGTATATTAATGAACTGGCTGTGGCTTAATTTTAAATTCCTAAAGACTTTTTTGCTGACACAGAATCATCACAACTGTAATCTTAGAAACCTGAAAAGATTGTCAGAACTGTGCATGTTATTTCATTTATTCAATCAATACAAGTGTCAATGCCAATTATGCTGCAGAAATCCATACAACAGTCCTATTTTTTTAAGTCCATATGGCACCATAGATCATGAGAGGAACAGAACAATGTGACATGCCACATCATACATAATTTGGCAGAGCAGTGTGCCTTTATTTGTAAGAAGATGCTATAAATCTTGTTCTGTTTTTATTGCAATCAGTTCCGTTTCTACCCTCAAAATGATTAAGCAGATTTTGCTAATCTAAAACAAAACAAATCAAAAGTCAAAAAAAACCACTGAAAACATTATTGCTCTTCATCTATAGCTTAGGAAAGTTTTTAGTCATGCATCTTAACCACTCTGGCCACTAGAAACTGCAGAAAAAACTGTTGTAACTTGCTGAACAGACAACAGCATCTACAGTTAACAACTGCTCACTGTGGTACCCATTATAAAATGCAAGATTGGTGTGCAGAGCTATAAAAAACATACAGACTCTATTGTCAAAACAACCCTTGGTACATCAATAATAATATTGATAACATCAGTGGAGAAACCCGAGGACAACGCAAAATACGTCGGAGGTCAGCAAAAGCCTGGAAGATAAAGCTCAGAAGCGAGGCTGAAAAGCAGCACAGAACGGAGACTGCATTCAGCACAGTGCCAGAGATTAGAGACAGGCTGGAAGCAATAACTGGGGAGCCTGCCATTCCATCTCTGCATGGAGAGCATGCTGCCACAGGGAAGTGTCCCTCTGCCCAAGCGAAGGGAGCCCAGGGAGCCATCTGAAGGCTTGCTCTTTAGGGAAACTGCACTCTTCTTTACTGCAGATGCTGAAACAGGTTCTCTTCTGCTTGCAGCAGACACCTTGCCCTGCTCTCATTCAATTCTTTTTCCCTTCTAAAGCTTTATTTCTCTCTGCCTAGGTTTGTGGAAGCTCCCAGTAGGTCTCCTTGCACCTATTATATTTATGTTTTCTGATGAAGTTTAAATTCTCAGGTTTGGTCAGCATTCTCTCCACATGGCTGTCAGGTTTGTAATCCTCCTTCAGTGCAGAAGGACATGGACCTATAGCACTCCCTCCTTCAGCTCTGGAGCTGCTGAAGGCACTTCCCATAGGCATCCTCCACAGCTCCACGTCATCCCATCTGGGGAGCAGAGTTTCCTTTAGAGTAGGAGGTGAACAAGCCTAGCCTTAGCAAGCCAGTGACTGGGAGCTAGCTGCTCTCTGGAAACACTTCTAAAAATAAGTATCAGTAAGATCTATTTAATCTAAAAGTTAGAATTGGCATAAATTTCATAGTGGTAAGGGAGGCACAAACCACATCATACTGGAAACAAACATGCAATAAAAAGCTGGTTTAGGAGTCTAACTTCTTTTAAGAGAAGTGTCAAGAAACATGAAAATAATATTATGTTGCATAATGCTTGCTTGCTTAAATCTGGAGTATCTCCTGATACAACTGATATAATTTCAAACATGAAAAATATGTAAACAGTAAAGTACTTTAAAAATAGAAGGGGGCAAATTCACTTCCACCATAATTATTCGTCATTATATTGACATAAAAGTACATGCATTATTCTAAATATATGTGAGTTTATTGGCACAGTGATGTTGTCAATAATTTTTTTCTTGTGAAAGGGTCTATGAACCAGTTGAAATCTGAGTATTTTAGTGCAATTGAATACTTGCACTTGTTCACTCTCAAGATCATGTCCTTCACATTTTTAGAAACTTAGTCAAGACAGTTGTGTTCACTCATCCTAAATTTATTTGACCTTAATCCATGCTTGATGATGCAGTGATAAAGCCGAAAGGGACATAGCAGACATAATAAGAGATGTGCCTCACGGCAGGGAGCAGTTTATTCTAATGATTATTTATAAACCCCTTTACTTCCCCAAGACATGCTTTAGCAGTTGATTATAGTTTTCTTCAGCATTTTAGAAGCTGTTCTTAATAATATGGCAGATTTTTCTAGCTTTCAGAATTGTGCTTCTGATTAATTTTGCGTCACTTGTGATACTAAGAGGGGATACTTGCCCCTAGTCACAGCCTGTATAGCCAAAGAAAGGGAACTTTGCTTCTGAACACCTACCCCTAGAACAAGCAAGCAGTAGAGTGGCTTTCTAAGTGAAAACTCCCTTTGATTTCTCCAGATAACTTTTTTCCAAAGTTAAGGCTGCAGGGCTTGGCTTGAGTTTGCAAGTGCCAAGGAGCTGAACTGAGTTTTACTATTCCATTACTCATGTGTCTCTATTTTTCCCCAAACTCTTTATATAGCTGCCACAGCTCTTCTGCACCTTGCAAGAGATGGATGAGCCAAGAAACACCTTTTTAGCAATGTCTGTAGCACTTGCCAAGTGCCAAGTAATCTATTTTACCTAGGATATAAGCAGTAGCTCTGTGTGCTAGACTGCAGGCCAACTGTCCTGTAAATAAATCCTGGTCTTTCCAAGTTGACCCTCTGCGCACATTTAAACACTTCATCCTTCAAAACTCGAGGCTGCTCTGGGATGCACAGCAGCTACTGAAGGAGTCTGCAGCCACGGAGAGCCCTGCAGTAAGCTACTGAGGATATCAGCAGAGATAGCTTCCCAAAAGAGTTTCTTACCAAAGCCAAGGTCATTTCAGCCTGTGACCTGCTGCTCTCTCCTCCTGCCCAGGTTTGACTCTGGGATTACAGAATTTGAAGTTTCCCTTAGCATCCTTCTCAGCTGGTATCCACAATGGACACGGAGTTCACAGTAAAGAGAATAAGGGAAATAAACAGTGTGATAAACCAAGGCTTGCTGTTACCTGTACATTGCATTCCCCACTGCAAGTGTTTGGCAAAAGTGTTTGTTTCTTAGGAACCACTAAAGTTATTTGCAAGCTGCTTCTACCACAAAATGTCTGATTGTTCCTATTCACAGGCAGGGCAAATGTATCTTTCTGCCAAAGCAACTTTCATGGGAAACAGAGTTTTAGACAACGACTGCAAAAAATACCTTCTTTACAGAAAGACACAACTAACTGACTGTAGCTTCTCTAACTCTAGCACAGAATTGTAGATTTTAGGCAGAAGCCTGAAAAAATCTGTGGGTGAGGAGAGGGAAATCACTGCATCCTTTCAGGATTCCTTTTTGCTCTTGCAGCACCTACTTCTCCAATGGGCTGGATCCTGCAGGATGGCAGCAGTAGCTGTGGATTCTGTCCATCCAACAAGGTGACATAAACTGTGTCATGCTTACAGGTGATCCCACACAACTGCTGTAACCATTACACACACAAAGACACTTCAGCTTGAAAAATCCTAAAAAAACAATGAGGCATTTTATAGTATTGTTTCATTGGTGGCCATGCAGTGTTGGGGGCATTAAGCCCACTCCCTCTCCTGCAGCTACCCCTGTATTCCCTCTTTCCATTTCAGCACAGGCAGAGAAGTTCCTCTCTCAGCTGAAGGTGGTCTCCTCAACCCACAGCCTGCACAGGACACCTCAGCACACCCAAGCTGTGAATGCCTGCCCTCCCCATGATTTTCTGCAGCTTGCAGTACCACGCCCTGGCTTATCCCAGGTACAAAGCACAAAAAAAAAAAACCTTAGAGTGCGCTTTAGTTTTCTTAGTCTGTAGCTTCTGGCTTTGGTAGGCTTTTCTGCTTGCAGCTGATCTGACTTTCACAGCAAATAGCATAGATTAAGTTCTGTGCTCTGAGCAGGGATTTCTCATTTCATACATCATTTATAACTTTCTGCAGTGATTCCAAAAAGTCAGTATTTCTCCATAACACAAAGATGAGAAGGATGGAAAATATAGCTGAAAAAGTGACAAACCTGCAAATTGCATTTATGTAGAATTCTGTTGCCACAAAGTTTCTACAGCAATTTTATGGAAACCTAGCAAATTCAGTATAACTAAATTTGCAGTTCAGGAAAGTTATGCATTTATAGATTTCAGCACAGTGTCGTAGCAGAGATGCTAAATATCTCTCAGACAAAATGGAAATTAAATCTGCTGTTCTATTTTGTCAGTCAGGTCTTTGCCTATGGTACGTTGGGCATAGAATTCACTGCTCCCTCATCACAGAAGTGAAAAATCACACAAACAAAACCCACTTTTGCAAAGATTGCAAATTCTAATTACATCAGCTTGCCCTATAACTGGCAAGTAATGTCTTTTTTCATTTTTTGTTTCCCTGGGATGTCTCATCCATCATTCACTACCAGAATATTAATGGAGGTGACTACAGAACACCATATTTTGGTGACATCCAGATTCCAGTGAAGTAAACAGCAAAAATCCCACAGGTTTTATTAGAGCCACAAACTGTTCCTTTGTACTGAGTTCTTTTTATAGTCAGAGCTGGTTGCCAAAATGCTGGTCCTGATCCCATTTTCATAGCTGGATAATCAGGATTTACTACGACCTAAATCAGTGAAGCCAGAATGGTGCAAATGAGAGAACTGAGGCCATCTGCTGTGAATTTCCAGACACCAAAAAGTAACTGAAGAAGGGAGAGATTTTCTTACCAGCCTTCAATTCCTAATTGGCAAAGGTTTACAAAGAAAGTCCTATCATGCCTGTCACCCATATTCAACTGTATCTTAAGTCAATAGGAAATAACGTCAGTAGGATACACACACTCACAAACACGTACATATGAAAACATAAAATTGAATTCAGGTTGAAATGCTTTTCATTTCAGTACAGCATATTGCCATCAGATAAAGAAAAAATACATATTATTCTCTGTCTAGTTCTTCCAAAGGAAATAATACCAAAGGTTTAAGAACATGCATTGGCTTTTTTCCTGATAGGATTTAAAATGTTCTTTTCCAATGTAAGTGCAAAACCAAACATTAAGGCTGAAAATCAAGCACACTAGACACGCACATTCAAAAATGAATGAATGAATGTGCTGTGAAAAAACTGGATTTGTTGCAGCCAGTGGCACAACTCCCACTGACTTCCATAGGGCCAAAATTCCACCCAGTTCCTAGGAGAACATTAAATTGGCCACATTATGCATCTCATTTAATGGACTACATTGGCAGGCATGATTTATTAAGATTCGCATTCAAGAAAGAAATCAACTGCATTGTGGAAAGTATTTAAATTAATGTATCTGTTACAGCATAACTCTAAATTAAGATAGAATTCAAAATCCTACTTTTGGTACTTCTTGCCTGACTTCTTGCTTTCCAAAGAAGTATTGCAGTAAGGGATTTTTGAACTTGATTTCCCACCATTCCCACTGCAGAACAAGGTGTCACCTACCATATGAGTTTTACCAAAACCTCTTAAAAAAAAAAGAAAAAAAAACCTTGAAATCAGACTATATTATGGCACAAAATGTACATGAGTAAATGATTTAGTTTTTTTTTTTTTTCAAACTAATTCTCTGCTTATTTTTAACCCAATTACAAGTATGTTGGCTGCCAGTAAAATTTGGATCCAAATATTTCTGCTAACCAAGTGGAATTGTTTGGATAGTAGACTCAAAATTTCTAACATCTTAATCATGTTGCTTTCTGACTTTTTTAATAACAAAAGTAATTGGGTACATTAAAACTGCAATTCTTGAAAGTCCAAGACAAACATCACAATAAAATACCAATTTCTTTAGGGAAAATTCTAGTATAATAAAGAAACCAAGTGATTTTATTGAAATTACTTCCAAAACCTATAAAAGTTAACAGATTAATCTACTTTCCATAAGTTTTGCTGCATCTTGAGTAGCTTTATAGGAGGACTAGAATTACGTATTCTGTAATGCGCCCACTGCACCTTTTAAAATGTTATGAATATCTTGTCACTTCATTGTGGCCAGAACAGCCAAACCTCAGTACCTTAGAAAGGGAGTGGCTGAGTGGCCATGCCCAGCAGGTCAGTGCTCACCCGTGACGCTTTAAGAGCAGTGCCTGGACTGGCCCATACCAGCACCCTTTGTGCTACAAACAGTAGGAGAACACAGGTGAAGCAGAGCACCAGAGCGACACTTCAGGGGCATTCAGGGGTTCTCACAGGAGGAGATGCACAACAAAGGGCTTTGGGCACAAGGGCACTCTCTCTGTCCCCAGAATGGCAGACCTTGAGCATGTGGAAAGCGTGCACAGAACGACCATAAAGAATGATATTAACTTTCAAGAGCAAACAATTGCCATCCCCAATCAGTCCCAGACTAAATATTTTCAGGCAAATTTGTACTGAAAGTGAATAAAGTCTGACCACTGCAGGCAACTGTCAGAAACTCTAAATAATGAGATTTTGTTATAGGTATTTCTTAATGCAGAACAGCAGTAGCAATGAATATGCTGGGACAATGCAGGGATTTTTATTCTCTTTCTGTGAAAGAAAATAAATGGGGAACTTCATATAGTCTATAGTCATTGGCTCCAAAACAAAAGAAAAATAATCACAACCACACAGCAAAACCCATTGCACAAGCAACTTGTATAACTTCTTTTGAGTGCTTGATTAAATATTCTCCTAAAAGATGTACTTTACTTTTGCCATAAACACATGAAGGCATGCCAAATTTATCACATTCCTTAATAAATTATTTGTTTTCTCCCTTCTAAAAGACACATCTTTTTTCAGGATTCATTTTATCTAACTTCAGTTAGCAGCCATCTTTTTATGCCTTTCTCAGCTAGACTGGAAAATCCTCAGCAAGAGCCTCGGTGAAGAACCGTGTGGCATCTTTGTTATGCCTTCAGCACCCTTCCTTCAAGCCCATCTCTCAACTTCCCTTTGATAAGAACAGAACATATTTGCAGCCCTTCTTTGCTTCCTAGCCCTTGTGGGCCCCTTTACATCATATCCCGCTCTTGTATATGCTCTCATATTTGTGCTGCAAACTTCATTAACCAGGAGCCTCCCAAACACACCATCAGTATCCTTAGTCCATTAAAACTCTCACAGAAAATCAGCTGTTAACCACTGAAATACGATCTTCTGCTGTGTCTCCCCTGCCCTCGAAAATGGCACGAGAACAAGAAACTTTCACAGCAATTTCAGTACTGGGTGTTGTATTGTTTTAAACCTCATTCTGTGAGCTCTTGGTGCCCTGGAACTCCCCTTGAAGTATCTTGGGAGATACAAACCATCACTGTAACTAGTTGGATTCCCTCCTTTCCTTTTCCCAGCCATGCTTCCCACTAGCATGGTGCTGGTGAGCTTTGTCCATGAGGCTGGAGAGGTACTGCCCTTCCCATACCCACCTCCCTCCAATTCCCAATGGCTTCATCTGCCCACAGACATTGTGCCTCACACTGTAACTTCTTTTAAAATCTATGTTGTTTCTTTCTTTTTTCACAGTGAAAGAGAATACGGTTTATTAGTTGGATCCTGTGGGGTTTTCTCAATATTACTGGAAGAAGCCAATATTTTGCTGACTAAAGGAAATTTATAAACAGCCAATTTCTAAATGAAACAGATGGCTTATTAAAAATGAGCAGTCACTTCTCTGGCACACAAAAACGGTTTTAATTATTTTTGTATTATAATATTACTGGTTTTGTTTATGTTAGAAGTAAGAAAAGTGACAGTTATCATAGTCCCACCACGTTAAGCAACAAATAAAAAAATAAATTATGTGGTTTTGTTACAAATTGCAAATATCCTGTTACCTTACCATACATACTTATATGTATGTATGCATTGGGTTTGTGGGGCAAGTTTCTGGTAATGGAAGGGGGGGCATCTCTGTGAAGCTGCTGTAGGATTTCCCCATGTCCAACAGAGCCGATGCCAGCTGGCTCTAAGATGGACCCACCACTGGCCAAGGCCAAACCAGTCTGAGATGGGGATAGCACCTCTGGGATAACATTTCTAAGAAGAAAATTAAGTTATTCTGCAGAAGTAATGGCAGCCAGAGAAGAGAGGAGTGAGAACATGTGAGAGCAACAGCAGACACCAAGGTCAGTGCAACAGGAGAGGCAGGAGGTGCTCCAGGTGCCAGAGCAGAGGTTCCCTTGCAGCCCTTGCTGCAGCCCATGGTGAGGCAGCTGTGCCCCATGGAGGTGATGGTAATTGCTGAATGATCTCTCCCTGTCCTAATCTCTAACTTCTGAACGTTTCACAGTATTTTCTCTCCCCTGTCCACCTGAGGAGGGCAGTGATAGAGTGGCTTTGGTGGCCATCCAGCATCCAGCCTGGGTCAAATCACCACAACGTAACATAAATTAAGTAAAAAAATTTAAGCTGGTATTGAATTTAAGATCAACTGCTTTTATTTTTCGTCAAACATCCCCAAACTTGATTCAGGCCTGCTAGACAGAAAATTCACTGTAGCGGACTTTTGAAGTGTCTGTTCATGCAATGGTGCTGCTTCTTCATCTAGTTCAGGGTTAAATCTCTCACACACACTGTGGATAACCTAAGTCAGCTTTTTTTCTTCTTAAAAAGGGAAAAAAACACCAATCAAATATGAGACAGTCCTAACTTTGCAAGTGCAAAAGTGAATAAAGACACATTTTCTTGCAGTGCTGGACAAAAATCTGGAGGAATTTCTTGCAGTCTTGCATCAAAACTCTCCAAAAAAAGCTTCACACAAACTTCAGACATATCTGCATGGACATATGTTATCTTATTAGAAGACTGAAAACATCACACTAGTCTGAGTCATATGCCCAAAATTCCCTAAGAGATGAAAACAAATTAAAAGACAAGCTGGTCTATTCTTCATTCAAAGACTGTGGCTGTTCATGTGAACCAAACTTCTCAGCTAAATCCTGAAACCAGTGATATTTCCCTTTCCAATCAGTGTGCTGTGTGAAACAAGCAGCTTTGAATATATTTGTTTGAACCTGAAAAATACTACTCTCTGAGAATACCAATAAACCTAAATATTAACACATTTATATCTCGATGAAATGTATAATAATTCATCATTTGAAATCATTATTTGGATTTTCTTCACAGATACAAAGTAATTTAGCTCTAGAATTACATTCAGCAGAAAAAGAGGGTCACTGCAAAACCTGTGTACACACCAGCAAGCTAGCATTTTTTATGGCTAAGGATTTGCATGTTTGTTGATTATCTAGTCTGTGCAGCTTCCAAAAACTTTAATCAAGAACTAACCACAGCAAAGGAATGTTATCAGCTTAGTCACAAACACACACCCATAATAGTTAGCCTCTCAACCTTCCCAAGTTAGCCCACAGTGTACTCTGCTAGAACAAAGTTGCTGACGCTATCACGAAATATTGTTATATGTAAGTTAAGTCTGAGGATTTCAAAAGATTTTCAAAGAAAGTAACCTCCTGACTTTCTACAACTGGGTCTTTGTGCCTTGATTCTATGAATAATGAATTTGCAGTAATTTCATTTAGAAAGAATCAGAGGAAAAGGTCACTTCAAACATGGGAAATTAGGCAATGTGATTCTATCAGAAATCATACTGAAAGGATTCGTTTCTTAAAAAAGAGAAAAACTGAAGAGCAGCTAAATATATTAATCTTGTTCCACAGATGTTTGATAGAAAAGGATGCATGAAAGAAGTCCCCAGCCCTTACCAGAAACACTGCCACATCCAGGCTGTGACTCAACTGGACAAAGGAAATACACAAACATAGGCTGCACTCTTCCTGAGTCGTTGACTCCCTTCAGTAGGATATTACATGTTGGAAACACTGCAGCTGCTCCCACACTGAGGGAAGCAGCACCAGCTCTCACTGCTGCAGGATTTGGTCCAGAATAGCTGAAGACACCATGGCTTTTTCTTGCCACCTTTCCCAAGCACTAGCAGAATAGTACAGCAAAACAGAGTACCAGGAGTCCTGACACACCACAAGTACAGTGACTAGATTTTTGAAATGCCTTTACCCAGCAGGACAGCAACTGAAGGCATTTTTAATATCCATGGTTTATCAGATCATCCTCTGTAACCAACAGTAGTTTTAGACACTGACGTGTGTCTGCACAGCCTTTAGTAGCTGGCCTCTCCTGTAATAAAACATACTATTTTCTATCTTGTAGCTTCTCTCCACCCTAAAACATTGTCATTTGTGCATTGGTCATACTGGTTAACATTTATCTGCAATAACAGTGATGATATTTTTAAGTCTTAAATTATTAGCAGTGTGGCAAGCATCTAATTGCTGTACTTGGACTAAAACCAGAAATAATATCCAGTCTGAGTTGAATTAAAAGCCAGACAGTGACAAAACCAAGAGGATTTGTGTGTGTGACAGTGCACTTGATTTATTGCTTCAGATTGCAAGCAGTGAAAGGCAGTGTCAGTACTCATTTTCAGGTGACAAAAAGATATAAAGAGGTTATTATAAGGACTCCGACAAGTTTCTGCAGGTCTGATCTGGGAGAAGATAATAATGCCAGGTACTACACAGGGATGGAGCAGAAACACAAGAGACTGGGAATATCTGCACTTGTAAGAGCTTCCCAGAAAGCACCTGAGGGTTTCAGCCCCTGAGAACTGTACACATCCAAAATACAGATTTTCAAACCTTTTATCTAGTCCTGAGGCATTTCAGCTGCAAACAAATAGTAAAGTCCCTAGGGCATGCTATATTTTGCTTCTAGGTGAAAAGCTATGCTCAGAAATGAAGGGCTCAGCACTGAGCTCATGCCTAATTCCCAGCAGGACTGGCACAGTAAGGTCCCTTGTCTGTCTCCGTGGTTCAGCTCCACAAGGCCACACATCCTGGCAATATGTATCCCAAACACAGCAGACAGCACACCCTCTGGCTCATTCACAGGGGCTGTCAAGAGAAATGCACTCAAATCCCTGACGCTTACACAGCCCATTTCTCAGAGCAGGACCATCCAGCCCCTGGATACCCAGAGGTGAGTCACTGGCAATAAAAATGAAACCTTAGCAGAGTCACATATTTCACACTTGTTTCTTTCATGCTTTCAGTGGGCCACTGAACAAACACAGTCAGTCAGGGTGGGCTTCACCTCCTCTAATTTCAACTGCCTGAAAGTTAAATGCCTATTCAAGGAGATGTTGCTAACACAAGGAAAGACACTTGCAAGGAACAATTTATCCCATGCTTCTTGGACACACACCGTAGGTCAGACAGTTCACTGTCTGGAGGAGTCTCTCCTAGGGATTTGGGATATGTCTGTTCAGCAGCACAGTGCAATCCATGGTGTCATGTAGTTCAGGTCACTCTGCTGTCAGCCCAGAGAAATCCTGGGGCTCTCCCTTCCTGAACACGGGCTGAGGTTTTCCTGCAGAAACAGCCAGGACATGCAGAGGGGCAGGAAGAACTCTGGGTTTACCCTCAGATGTAGATGGACTGCAGCTGGAGTAGACATCTGAGGATGAGCAACATGGAGTATATTGCAGTACTATATATATACTAATATAAACACAGCCTGTATTCATATCTTAGGTGAGGACCCTTTTAGCCAGACAATTAGGAGGCATAAATCCAGAATTTAATTATACGTACCTTAATGATACTTTTAATGGCCCTTATGAAACAAACAACACCAGAGTGAAACGTGAAGATGTTCTTTCTCACTATCTTTCAGACTGGATACCGATGTCAAATACATTTTAATGCTGATTACATTTTTTTCTTTACTTTAATCTAGTACAGTAGATTTTGTACACATCTGGGGCTGGATTTGAAATAACTGTGTCAAAAATAAATATTCATTGAAATTTCAATTAAATGAGAGAAATAAGCTTTAAAAATCTGGTCACATGTGGTCAAACTTTTCTCTTCAACTAGAATTGGCCAGGTCAACAATTAAAATAAGCTTTTTTCCCATTCTGTTTTACTCTCTTCTAAAGATAAGGTCTTAACTGGGGTTACTTTTCAGAACAATGAGATTAAATTATGCTCAAACTAGAAGTAATCACAAGTTGCCTTCATATCAAGGTATGCAGTCTGTTTGCCATGATTAAGTCTTCAACACTGGGCTACCCTGATGCTTTGGGGACCCTGCACAAAAGGAATAGTATTTAGCAAATTATATTTTTACTGAGCATATAGGTGGACTAGAGGAAGACTAGGTTATTAACCAAGTGTACTTATTCCCTGGTTGTCACAGGTCTCTTTTGAATAATCTCAAGTTTCTGCAGGATTTATGAGTTTAGGCATAGAGCTACCTGCATAACACAGAGTAGAGGAGAGAGGAGATGTGCACCATCAAAAAGCATTATTTTCACTAATAAATTCTTGCTAAAGAAAATGCTACTGGAATAGCTATATTGTTGCAAAACAGGTATTTAAATAACCTGCTTTGCTTTATAAGCATGTATGATAAAACTAATAGATGTCTGACACAAAAGGAACATTAAAATATAGGCTGAAAAACAGTCTATTGCAAGCAAATTAAAAAAACTTCTCCTGAAACTGTCTTCTGTGATCCAAATTTGTTGTCCTGATATTTAAAAGTGTTAAGTTTTTTTTATAGTTCTTTTGAAAGTCTTAAAGTTCTCATAAAACTTCTTCAGCTTTCTGATCTGTTTACATATTTCTACTGGAGTTCTCACACACTCTTCATGTAAATAATAATTGTTTTGCATTCTTCTTTGTGGGAGGAGAGAATTGATGGACTGTTGGTTTGACCAGTGTGCCTGGAGAGGTGGTAATTCCATCCTCCAATCCACGGTCACCTCTGGAATTCTATAAATATCAGATGCTCAAATAAAACGCTCCATTTTTTGGCCTTTGAACTTACCAAGCATTTGTGTACTTACTTCGTGTCCAATAGCCACACAAATTTACCGTAGTAAAACAAGTTAGGACTTTCATGGCATCTTAGAGAGCTGAAGTATTTGTGGAACTCTGTAATCCAGCCAGTTTCATAGGTACAGTGAGTTCTTGATCTCACATAACCTCTACGTCAGTGTCAACCAAAATACTTTCCTAACAGAACCTATAGGAATTTCATACCAGGTTAGTCAACAGAATGAGTTTTTCATTTACTACCAATGTTTCCCTTTTGAGGAAAATTGGGCAGCAGTGGGAGACTTTCTCCCTTATTTCTGCCCTTTTCTTGATTATTTGGGGGGGCTGGTGACACCTTGGGAGAGCTATATAGAGATGCCTAGCCATTAATGAATAGAAGTGCCACTTGCCTTGGGGAAAAAAAAAAGAAAGGGAATAATAATTTTGACAAAGTACCTAGGAAATTCAGTCAGAAGTAGTATTTGTAGCTAAGTGGAAATCTTGGATAAATGCAAATTTCTGCTGCATGGATTTCTGCTACAGTGTCTGCACATCTGCACAGAGAGCTCAACACTTTTTGGCTTTGTTGCTTATACCCACTGTCTTTGCTGAATATTCTGCACACATAGCTGGATCACAGTGTTACTGCACTCGACACATAGGTGTAAAATATCTCCTGTTAGCAATAATCATCATGTGCATGCTACATGGCACATACATCCTTGCCCAGGAGAAATAGAGAAGCCCAGCTGCTATGGAAGTCAGCCCCCTAGAAAATACTGACTTTGAAACAATCAGATAGGAATATAATTGGTTCTAGAGCTTAAGAAAATAAACAAAATAGTTTTACCTGCTGCCATTGCAGTTTTAAGATAACATTTTCTCTTCTAGGGATGCAACCAGGAAACAATGCTGTAGGCCAGCACCTGGACTGGCCCCAATATCAGTTCATCTCTTGGAACTTTTATCTGGCAGATGCTGCATGAAAAAAAATATCGTTTTGTACCATTTACCTGCAGCACATGCTGCTGTGGGTTCAGTGGAGTGGTTCTGATTTACTGCGTGTGGCCAGTGAACAGTACACTGAGCCGGGCAAGTCTCTGCAGCCAGGCGAGGAGCAGGACAGACAGGAACCTGGTGAGGCAGATCATTCTCAACAATAGTCTCTAATGCAGAATGAAGTGGCAGAAACAGTACATTATGGACATTATCATCATTATCTCTTGCTACCTCTAATAGGTTCTTATATCATTTTGCTCATTTTTATAGCTTGCTGGCTCAGAACCGACATTCTTCGTAATTCACGGGAAGAAATGCTGGATTTCAGCTCCTCTTGTTCTAACCATACACAGAATGGATGAAATAGGGATGTGTCTGCTGAAGTAGATCAACCCTTTCTTGCATAATTCTAACTAAGAAATTTCTAAAGCGTGGTATTGTTTACACAAAGGGGGATAAAGGAATATTCCTTTTACATTTCTTTTGGGCTAGCCTTTTTTTTTTAATTTTTTTCTGTTGATTAAAAAACAACAGAAAGGAGAAAACTAGGCAAAGCATGGTCCTCATGAAGCTGCAAAGAGGGATTCAGCAGAAAAAATCTCAGAAGACTATGTAAAATGGTTACACAAATTCCTGAACTACTATCTGTAGGATTTTCCCAGAAGATAACTGATAGTCTGCCTCTTTCAAACAGCCTTAGGACATGAAAGAGAATGATACCTCATTACAGAAATGTCATAAATTGTTCCAGTATTTTTATTACCTGAAGATGAAAGCTCTTCTCTGAGATGGCTAACAACAGGTTAGTCATCTGTGTTATGACAGAAACTCCTCTGGAAATACAAAATAATTTAAAATCACCACTATCCTGCGATGGTGCCAAGAGCCTGCATGGGGGCAGCTCTAGAAAACAGGTAATAAGTGCTACTTTCTACCTCCTTCTTCAGCAGTTTATTGTTTTTCCCATGTATCTGCTGACACAAGCAGTGTCCTGGGTTTCTGCACAATCTGCAGGGGTTCACACCCCAAGGAGGAGGCTCAGGGAAAGCAGGAAGATCCCAGCTTGGGGATAGAGGGAATGGGAGGTGGGGAAAGGGGTATTGTAGAGCATGGGTGAGGGAAAGCAGAAGCACTGGGGTTGCAGAGTGGGAGCCAGGCTGGAAGAAACATAAGAGCCGAAAGGCATGGGTGTGCAGTCTTGAGGGAGGAAAGCCAAGTCTGGACACCTGGAGCAAACATGGGAACTCAGTGGGAAAACAAGACTCTGCATGAAGTATCTGAGAGGTAGGAGGTTTGAGAAGAAAGAAAAGGAACCTGCTATGCATACAGGAGAAAGCAGGGATACTGCCACCAGCAATTCCGCTATGCAAAATAAACAAAATTTACTTAGTGAGTGTCTTTACTGAAAGAGGCAATTTTGGGTGTCACATCCACTAATGTCTCACACTGTTCAGTCTTTATTAACCTACCCACACTTATTTCTTTTTATACCCCAGTCATACTGGTATTTCTGAGTGTTCTGTTGGGCCTGTCCTTATTATACTCAATAAGTATTCTTTAAAAGTATTGTCTGCTCTGCTGTGGGAAAAGAAACAACTCACTGAGGAATGGAGCTGAATTTTCTGCCTTGTTTGCTCTGTATTCTTCTCTAGACTGCATCACTCTCTTATTTTCCTTTTTTTTTAAGTACAGCCAATTCTTTACAGTCTCTCTTCCTTAGCAATTTTTCTTATGCTGTTTACCACTGACAATGTTCTTTGCTATGTCCCTCTAGTCTTATTTACAGCTGGGCTGGGCCAGTGTTGTTCCAACTGTTCTAGATGAGGTCCTGGGTGACATGACAGACAGTAGTCACACACCCCCTGAAATACCACACACACATACATGTATATGTGTTATGTGTTCGGTTTTGGTAGGAGTCTGTACATCATCTGTACATGTGATTATGCCTCTTAGACAAGTACAAAGACTTGCACTTGAGGAGGAAGAGAGTAGGTTTGGGATTATCCTCATCTGCTGTGGGTGCTTGGTCTGATCTTAGACAGGCTGCCAAGAAACCTCTATTCTCAACACAGACAACATAACTTTTATTTGTAGGAAGTTCTGTTTTGCTGGCGACATAGAAACCTTGCCTGTAGTCCTTATCACAAGGCACTTGTTAGCTGTGGGTAAACTGAACCCCAGCCATCAGAGATCAGAAGCATGAGGTCCAAAGCCTTGAATTTTATTTGGACTTCTGCAGGTTGGTTTGGGGAAGAGTAAAGATATTATGTTGTGTGGGTTCATGTTGTTTTCTGCAATGTGCTGGAATGGTCAGAGTGCCAACCCTCTCCACGCTTCCTATATATTTATCAGAGATAACATCCTGCTACACAGTGCTTCTTTTATTCTGGGGTTCCTGTATGCAATGAAACAAACAGCAGCAAGGAAGCACAGGTATATCTGCCAAATACTGTTTTCTTCTTCAAGTTCTGGAAAAGACGTATTTGACGAACAAATATTGATGTGATTATTACTTTAAGAACTTTTATTTCATTTTAGAGCTGGAAGTTTATGTAAGAATGCATTTAAGATCTGTAGTGGACTCTTTTTTTCCTGCATGTTTTGTGAAAAGAGGCAGTCAAAACTTCATTTTTTCCCTTTCAATTCTCCCTATTAAAGTGGATGTTGAAAATTTGGTTTTATGTCTTGTAATTGACAATACATTAAGCCACACACCATTGGTAGTTTGCTCATGAATACCACATAACCAGTAGAAGCACATTTTTAAACTGGTGGCTTCTCACACCACTGGAATTCTCTTCCAACACTGGAACAAACTTCTGATGAAAGGGAGGCACTTATGCAGTTGCTAGACAAGAGCTCATACCTGTACAAAGCAATGGACCTGTGTCCATAGATTTCTTCCAGATGCCAGTAAATGCACCAGTCCATGTGTATTTTTCTTGGAGTTACTGATATACTATTTTTCACAAATGAAAATATCTATGAATCCTGTCTGTAAATCAATCAGCTATAATTTTCAGCCTCAACAGCGGTACAATGCAATAGATAAAATACCTTGCCAATCCAATTTCTCGATCACAGCTGACTGTCTTGGACAATGCTGTGAGGAGTAAGAAAACAAAGCATTCCTATTTCATAGTAATGCCATGGCTTTTTAATGATAGTGAAGATTGTTGCTGAGAATCCTCTCTATAACACTGACTTCATACACCTCTATCTTAGGATATGTTTTTCAAGTCATGATTATCTAATCATGCATTCATTCAACAAGAACTTTGTCTTCACATCAAAAGATATAATATTACACAGTTTTAAATAAAAAGTGGAACTGCAACCATGTATTTTACTTTTGCTTGCAATGCCAAAATACACAGTCATGCTAGCTTTTCAGAGGAAGCACAAATGTCAAAATGGCACACAGTTTCACCACTTGACTAAGCTAAAGAATTAATTTAATATATTAAAATGAAACTACATAAATTACAACAGAGAAAATATTGGCAGAGTAGCAAATTCAGATTATTATTACCTGCTGTTCTACAGAGATTGCCTAAAAATGAAGGATTATATATTCTTGTTTTTCCTACTTCAATTAACCATCCCCCCCACTGATGGTTAGAACTCATGTTTAGTTTAAGAAAGATATACTGGGGTGGCAGATATAGTTCACACAAGCCTATGGGTGAGCTGTAATGCAGAGTTGTTAAATCTTAGGAGCAACACTGCGCATTACAACCTCTGCATCACACAGCCCAGTGCCGAGACTGCGGGGATGCTGCAGGGTGAGAGTGCACCAAAGGCACAGCCCTCTTTAAAAGCCCTTCACTGTACCTCACTAATACAAATTACAGTGAGACAGAAAGGAAGATAGCATAGATTACCCTGTGCCACATTAACAAAATTTCCTACAGCCGTGGTTTTTTTAAACGGTAAGCAGAATCTGAAATCTGTCATGCTTTTAAAAGATGAGAAAGGGCTAAAGCATCTGCACACATACAGCAGGTAGCTAATTTCAGTCCTTTTCCCTACATATATTTGGGAGAAACTAACATAATTATTAATAGTAGAATCCCCATTTTGGGAGCTTTTTCCACCACGACAAAGTGTGTAATAACACTATCTCATGGACACTAAATGCACATAGGACATGTGAAGAAGCTAGAGAAAACAGTTCAAGTAGGAAAGCACACTGAGTTTAGCAGGTGTTTTCCTCAGCCTGGATCCCATTCAATCCATTAAATAAGGGCATAAATAGTTAACTAATAGCACCTTCTGAAGGTGCTCAGCTTGCTCCGGGGTGACCCAGAACAGGCTATCTAGCCAATGGCCATTTACACCTCCCTCCTGATCCACTTACTGAAATATTTTTCCCCACTGATAAAGGCAGTTAAGCACGATTTTCCTTGCACCTGCTTTGGGGACTTGCACAGCTCTGTAACCAGTTCAGCTGCATAGGAGAAAGGCTATAAGAAACTTGGGTTTCATAGTTTAAATTTTTTAAGCATTCATTGGGGTCAGGTGAGATCAGACCTTATCCTAAGAACAAGAGTGTAAGAGAGAACAAGATATGACTATTTAGGAAGAACAGACTTCATCCTTACAAAGAGGAAATTATAGAGACAGAAACTGCTTTCTGCTTGAAAAAAAATGCACTGCATATGCAAAGCTGGAAGATGCCTAGGGGAAAAGACAAAGTTGATATCAGTGTGAGCGGCATCTTGGGGAAAACCCCAGCTGACAGAAGGAGGCTGCATAGAGGGAAGAGTGCTGGGAACTACTAGACAACTGACTGGCACATATGTGCTTTCTGGTGATTAAAATAAGCCATTTAAAACAGACCTGCCTGAAAAGCAAAAAAGTAAATTACATTATACTGGATGGAACAGCTACCAGATGGTCCAGTTACCAGCAGCTACTAGATTTTGGTTTTGTATTTTTAAATGCACACATGCACTCACACAAGCAAACGCTCATGGGCCAAACTGGACTGTAAAAGCCATCTGGCACTGCCTGTGTAACTTTACTACACTGTGAAACCTCATTCTCTCTGACATTATTTGTGGTTAGAAGACTAATTCCAGTTTCAGCCAGGCAACTAGACTGCAATCTGGAGCATAAGAATCAGAGGGCAACAGAAACAAAGAGGGAACCATAGGGTGGATTTTCAGCTGTGAAGAAGCAACTTCCAAAAAGAAAATGAACTTTATTCTCTCAGTTCCTAAAATGAGTAACGGATGGTAAAAAGAAAATTTCTTTGTTAAATCAAATACTATAAAACACACATATACCCCTTTACACATGGCAGAGGTCCACAATCCTTTTCTAAATAGGATTTGTATTTTTTACAGTCACCTACTGCTTTCTTCTGTCTTCTCCAACTCCTGTCCATTAGGTCATCACAGTATAAGATGAGTTTCTATTCTCTATTCACTCATCTATGTTTCCAGTTCAATTCCATTTCCTTGCTCTGGTATATTAAGGGGTCTGTGATCAAATCCAAGTATATCCTAAAAAAACCAGAAGTATCTGCCACCATGTCCAAATGACATTTTATATGTCATCACAAAACATTTATAAAATATGCTTATAGCACTCATCATATTAACATCTCCTATGCACCTTTTCCCTAACTTTTAAGGAAGGTGTTTAACAATGAGTATTCCTAAAGAATTTCATTCTGGTATTAACTAGGAATTATTTTATTAAATGATCAAGGCAATAAGGAAAAGTTGAACACATACCTATCATTGCACTAGAGACAATATCCTTGCCCTGAGATCTAATCTGGCAAATAACTCAGTACAGTCAGAATTCAGCTTAGTTTCATTAAATACTCTCCTTGGCTATAATTGCTTTTTGTCGTAAAGAAGGAAAAAGGAACAAAATGCAAACAAAAATTTCAGATCTACAAATATGCACCAACAATCAGTACAGATCTATTTTTCTACCATATTAAAATCTACATCTGCATCATATGTGTTATGGGTACCTGTTCCTTTCCATCTGAGGATGTAATACCAGTGCTTCAATACTGGTGCTAGACCAATGCCCAGAGCCCAAGCTGAGGTTTAACACACAGTACAAACAAAGCCCAAAGGAAATGCCTGGCCCATGTTTACCTTCCAGTCCCCAAAATTCACTCACAAAGCTGTGAATTGTGTGAACAGGAACTATCTCTGATCTTCAGAGCATCCTGACAAAGCTTAAAGCACTGCAACCAATAGACAAGCGACTAACATTGCGCCGTGGCCCATCTGTGAGGGCAGAGAGGCTCAGGCTTGCTGAATTCATCTATGTAGACTTGCCCTTGCTGTACTTCACAAAGAAAATTCTAATAACCTAAATTGTGGCTGAGCACATTTACACAGGCACTGGAGATAGTTCAGTTTGTTTCCAATATTCTGAGATGGCAGTTTAGAATTCTGAATTAGGAGATTATAAAATTTATGAGTCTTCAAATATAAGAAGAAAAATGCTTGTGAAGGAAATAATGGAAACTTCAAGCTCCCCCCTGTAAGTCTACTAACTCTTTGCAACCAATTCAACCCAAAATGTTCCTAGGAGAGTAGCAAGTCATATAAAATGTTATAAAAGGCGAATTATCACTCATTCTTAAATTAGTTCAACTTACAGATAATGTTCTGGTCATAAAAGATGACACCTGCTTCTTAGCCATTTTCTCCTCAGAAACACTCTAGAAAAGTAAAGCAAATAACTAATGTGAAAGCTAGGATAGCTCACTGGGATTTCCATAATCCCCTTTCCTCGCCTTCCCATCTTAAAAGCATTGTTTTCATGCTTGAAAACATCTGCTGAGGAGGCTGATCCACAGAGCTTCAACCCAATTCTCTCCAGTGGTCAGGGTGGGCTCAGTCCCACATATGATTATTGTCTATATTTTAGAACTGAGATATCAGCTATAACTAACTTTAAGAAGCAGAAATATCAATATTTTGATTACAGCAATTTGATTATAATCAGGCTGTAGGTATTTCATTTTCCAACAGTGGAAATATTAAGCTTTCATTATTATAATTCTGTGGAATTTAGACAGAAAGATCCATTCCCCAAGGACCTGTGAATTTCTTCACCAAATGTTAGAGCAGGCCTCTGAACTCTAAAACCTGAAACCCACTAAGTCTTCACATGTACTTATGATGTCTTTAATGGAATTTCACTGATGGAGGATAGCTCTTCAAAACTTCTTGTTGTAGGACCAGAAGATGACAAAGGTATTTCTTTGCTTGAACTCCTGAGAAGCTGTATACAAAAATGTTCATGAGTCAGACCAGAATTTCTCAGCCCTCTCCCAGTCCCACCACAAACAAAAAGTGGGCTGGAGGTCTCACTTCTTCAACTTGTAATAACCCCTCTCATGTAGAAAAAATACAGTTTGCAGCAGATTTGGTGTATTTTAATGATTTCTGGTTCACTTGTGCTCATTTTCTGATCACACAAACTAAGAGACATTCCTTTGGATTTTTAAGTTTTTGACAAAACTAATCCTTGGGGTGCACTGATAATCTTTTAGATAAGTCCCAAAAGATGAAACCTGAGCACATTTTCCCAAGGAGGACACAATCAGATGTGCCATAGCACAGAATGCTCTGTTCTGGTGGTCCTGGAACCCGGTTACTCAATACACAGCCTTCTGTTCAAATGCTCCCACTAAAAGAAAATACATATATCCACAGTTAACCTACCCTTCTGCAGGCACCTGCCTCATCTTTTCTACTTGCAACTACATGCATTTTCTGGAGGGAAAAGAAAGAGTTAAAAGAAAAGCAGCCTAATCTCCACTTACACATTTGTCAACTTCCTCAAAATAGCTGTAGAATTTAAGCATAGTATGCCATTTTCCTCCCTGACAGGTTAATCCGTTTATTATTCATCCATTTAATGAAAATACCATGTCTCCATGCTAAGAACAAAACAAAACCTCCAACACTGGTTTTCTTTAAATCATATTAATAATCTTGCACAATTTGATTTGTGTTTGAATTCAGCTTCATTTTTAACTCCAGTTTAGAAGCAGGAAACCTATTTCTTCAGATTTCATATTGCTGCCTCTAGCCACATTTATGGAATATTTTCTGCAAAATTATCAGCATTTCATTACCTGCTTCTGCAACAGCCATGTATCTGCTGTGAAAAGGTCACCCAAAAGTTAATGAACCTCATGCTTATCCAAGCTGCTCTTCTCCGGTGGGACAGAAATTTTCATGAAACTCTGAAAGGCTCATCTTGCAAGGTTTCCTGAATATGCTCTAAAAAAAAGAATAGTTAGTAAGTCATGGAGCAAATCTGTCTCCTTTTCACAGGCAACTGGCTCCATTAAGCTTTCTGCAAAAACATGGGGCTTGAGTTCTCAATGGCATTACTTCTAAAGGGAAGCTACAGCAGTGTTTTGAACCAGTCACTATTATGACCCTGTAGCTACACAGAACAATCATACTCCTTTTCAGGATTTAATTCTTCTGCAGGATTCCCTGTCTTAACTGGAAGCACCACCTCTAATACAAAAATGTGAGAGTTTTTACAGATTAAACATATGAGAAAACTGGATTAATGATCCATTCAGGTAGTATGCCTAGATCTTTCTAGCCGAGCTCCAGCCAACCAGCATGGTTCCCTATGTTTCAAAGAAAGCATTAATGAAGGGAAGAAACAGGAATGGCCCCATGAAAAATATTTTATTATCTCTCTGGTACTTCTTTCTCCAGTACTGATGACTGCTGCCGTGGTCTCTACCTTCCAGTTCCTTCAGGTAGCCTCTACTCCAGCAGCTTTCACTTCAAGAGCATACCAAAAGTTTGCTTTTATCAAGGGGTGACATGAGAGAAGTCCAGCGCAATCTCTTCTTTGTGAGCCTCTTTTTTTATACCTCACTTGTCTTTCTGAGCTCCCAATACCAGAGAAAAACCTGTAGCCATTTATTGCATGTTTAGTTGGAGCTTACAACGCTCTGAAACAACTTTGTGGAGCCTGACACGGTCTCAAAAGTGGAACACTGCTGTGACTTAGATTTTGAATCTCATCTACTGCTTAGACAGAATATGTGTCTGCACAAATTGCTGGGGAAAAAAGACAATGACATGATGATAAGGATGATGATTATTAAATTTTTGAAGACAATTTCTTGTACCGAGGATGACATTTAAAAGGAAAATACAAAATTAAGAAGAAAAAAAAAAAACATAAAAGTCAAAGGCAGTTGTTTTGGGATAGTTCTGCTTTGCATTATAGGCAAATTGCTCCAATAAGAAGAGGGACATTTTGTCCTTTACTCTCAGAGGAAATGACTACAGCACTAAATGTCTGTAAGCAACTACAAACAGAACAGGACTTGAGTTTTAGGATTGTTAACTCAACTGAATGCAAATTCTGCTAGACTCTGTGGAGTCTGGATTTCATTCACTGATAACCAGAGTTCCTAGTTCAAGTGAACTGTGATTTCTACCTGCATCAGCCACTCAGCTGAAACAATGTCCTTTGCCAAAGAGACTATGTTGTCTAATGCTTTCAGCTCACAATTAGGAGCTGGTGTTTCCCTGCTAGATGAGGTTATGGAATTGAACAAAAGGTATGTTCTGATAAAAAGCCAGATTAGCAGTAAGGGGAAAATGTAATAGGACTAGATAAATAGATAGATAATTTTTTTAAGGGGGGAGGATGGAGAAAGCCGAGTAAGTTTGTAGAAGCTATAAAAGCTTCTGCATAGCCACTAGAAAATGACTAGGCAAATCCAGAATATCTATAGGTCAAAAAATCCATGGTGTTTCTCATCAGCCCAGAGATGGTAACCTTGTCTATCATATGTCCTGTTAGTGCACCTCTCAGTTACTGGTTATTCTTGGATCTGAATAAAAGAAAAAAAAAAAAAAAAAAAAAAAAAAAAGCCTTTCTCTAACTTGTCTTTGAAATTTCAGCCTAATACAAAACAAGAAATTAATTTGGAGTGAAAAGATGGTTCCTTCTCCAGCTGCATTACCAAATCCCAATCTCAGCCCTCATGGAGGTCTCCCTGGGGCTTCAGCCAGGGTCACCTCTTTCATGGTTTTCCCAACAGTAATATGGCAAAACAGCTCACAGAACAACTGAAGTTTAAATGTTGTCTGAAGCACAACTTGGAAATGACTGGCACTTGCAGACATCTTAGGGCCAGGACTCAGAGACACAGCAGGGCTTAGCCAGGTTTAAGGCTTGAGGCATTGCAGTGGTCTATGTGCATGACCATAACAACTCAGGCTGGAAGGGACCTCCAGCAGGCTCCAGACCAACCTCCTTATCAAAGCTGGGTCAGCTCTGAGATCAGACCAGGGATTTAGCTACTTGGGCCTTGAAAACCTCTGAGGACAGAGACTGTAGAACCACTCTAGCCAAAATGTGTATTTAAAATATCTGTTGCTCAAGTGCTGCCTCAGAACAGCAGTTATGGCAGGGCTGAATATCACACTGGTTTTAAGTCAGCAACCCTTCCTACTTATCTGTCTTGACAGGAGTTGTCACCATGGCATCCTAGCACCTGAAACAACTACCTAAGGAACAATACCGAAATTGCAAGGCAGCTCCCAGCACAGCTATGAGAACTCAAGGACAACACAATACCCAGTGCATTTGCAGGCTGCCAAGGGCTAACAGGATGTTCTTATTTCTCCCTAAATATGGGTGACCCCGCTCCTGCAGGAAACCTCCAGCTGCCTGCCTGTGGTGAAAGCCAGCAGTACTTCCCAGGCTGCCAGCAGATGCTCATTGCTCATCACAAGCAGCACAACTGTAGGTGGAGCAGTGAGACAGGTCATAAACAAAGCAAGTGAGGCTCTTAAAAAAAGCAACTCTCTGAGAAGTTACAGAAACTGTTAAAAGTCAGAAAATGTAATGAACTGTACCTTTTCCTTATCTGCTGCTGTAAGTACAAACTGCATAAAGCTCTCACCTCAGTCATTAACTGAACAAAAATAATGTTTCATACTTTGCTTTTGACCACTAGACAGAACGAATCTGTGCAGGTTCATTTGTTCAGGTGGACTGCATGCCTTCAGCATAATTATTTAACTTAACTGTAATATAATTTCCTAATAATCCTCATCAAATTTCCTCAAGCTGCCAAAATACAGACTATATTTAAATAGTAAATTCTAGATATTAATAGTCCAGAGCAAATGACAGTTAAACAACAAAAAACCTATTTTCCTGACACTACCAACAGACAAGCAATCACAGTATTTTATCTTGCTTATGTATCTCAGACAGAAAGGCTAAGATCAAAATACCTGTTGAAAAGATATATACATATGTCTCTCCCAATTTCAAAGAGAAATTCAAATATTCCACAAAGCTGAGGCAAAAAAAAAATCAGTATTCACTCATTTCCATATGAAACTATGACTGCCGTAATATTTTGGTATGCAAAAGAGGTCTCAGAATGGAGCAGGGAGAGGGAATGTCAATACTGAAAGAACCTTAGAGCTGCTTTGCAACACTGCACTTACACAGCAGAGAGCTCAAGGACTTGCTGACCTTGGGTACAGTTACTGGCCCATTGTTCCTCAAGGAAAGGTCATTACATTGCTTGCACCTAATAAGTGAGGCAAACACTTAACGACAGGCATGGAAAATACCTGCTTCTTTTTTTCTCATTCCATTACCTGTTTACAAGATTAATTTAAAATATTAATAAGTAACATTAAGTCTGGATGTTTGAACATGAAGTTGATGAAGTCTGAGTACTGGCATATTAATTAATGTCTGTGGTTCACAGTAAAAGATATGATACACAGAATTCGATTTATATGGCTGAGTTTTGAATTGTGGGAGTTTCTGTCTGTAACTGAGAGCTAGGAATGGGAAAGGAACAACTATGACTTATAAAGCAACAGCCTTTCTAAGTTCTGCTTTCAGAAATACTTTGATGACTAAGTAAGCGTTCAAATGTTAAGAGAGATTTGGAATGAGATCTGGCCCCGCTGCCAGTCAGAACACGCGACGCAGAGCAGAGGCAGCTCTTTGAACAGAGCTGGAGTGGGGGCACAACTTTCCCAAAGTTCGCACTGAAAGTAGAGATTGCCACCTCCTGGCCGAACCCAGGGCAGCGCCGGGGACTCGCAGAGACATCCAGGCTCGGTCGAAATTATGTATGGGGACGTTATAAATGCCTCAACCACAGAGAAAAGCTTCAAACCAGAGCTCTTAAATACCAAAGCTAATCACTGATGGATAACCCGGAGGAAATCAAGCTACATTACAGCAATGTACTCCTACTTCAACAGGGAGACTAGGCAGCATTATGTTGTGCTAATTCCTTTCCATACTGTCAATAGAGAACAAATACTCAAGGAAATACTTCCTTGTTTTCTTGCTGAAACAAAACAGTCTATTCCAACAAGACATGCATTGTACACACTACTAGAAACATATAAAAATATAAACCCTAAAACATAAATTTTGGTATTCTCTTTTCTTTTTTATTTTCCCTTCCCCCCTGCCCCAATTTTGGATTCTTTTCATTCAGGGCTGAATTGAAAGCAAAATGTCACATTTTTCCAACCTGAAAATGCAGCCTGATGTGCTCAGGGATTCGGCAAGAGGCCACTGGACACTGGACCTGGCCTCATTTGGCTCTGAGAACAGAGTCAAACCACACAAAGAAAGTTAAAGCACATCTGGAGAGAGATTATTTTCATATTGCCCCAAAAGACCTTGTGTGGACTAGCACCATGTCATCAGCACCCAAGCTCTGCATTAAACTGCAGTGCAGGAACCATGCTGGACTCCAGCTGTGCTAAGGAGTCTCTCTCTTTCTCCCACAGCTCAGGCATCGGAGTCCAGAATATCCCTTTGGCTGCTCTGGATGCCTCGAGACCCTGGCAGGGGGCTCAGGGATCTTAGCAACAAGTCAAAAACACCTGTGGCTTCGATTTTAGCCCATGAGAGAAGCTGCCAACCTTATATGAAGAATTACAAGCCAAAAAGGATCAAGTAGTGTAATAAGGGAATTGGCACAAGGTAAAAAAGTAGAATTTTGAAGTTTTTTAAAATGTAATTCAGAAATACAATATGGAGGAACCTGGGCGTGTCCTAGCCTTTTCTTCCTTCTTCTTATCCTCCATGTCTTGGTGTGATAGTGACACTTTTCTATTAGTCTAGGATAGGGACACACTGTCCAACATAGATTTTAAGTATTAGTACAAGAACTATAAACATAGTACACATAATTTTGATTATATAACGTAAAAGATTCCCAAGGCTCAGAGCAGACTACCATAATTTCTGTACTAACCAGATCTCAGCAAGTCAAAAAAAAAAAAAAAAAATTAGATAAAAATAAATAAACAACCCTGAAAACTCAGCTTCACACCTTCCAAACCTTTTCTTTAGCTACCAGACTAAAGAAAAAGGACTTTTACACTGTTAAAGTCTTACCAACCCGACCCCGACACTCAGGAGCAGCTGGAGAGCAGCCTTGCAGGAAGGGTCTGGGGGTGCTGCTGGCCAACAGCATCTCATTGTAGCCAGCAATGGCCCTGGCAGCCCCGAGGGCACCCCCTATCCTAGGGTGCATCAAACACAGCACAGCTGGGCAAAACAGGTCACTGTCCTGCTGTGCTCAGCGCTGGGCTGGCCTCACCTGGAGCGCTGTGTGCTGTGCTGGGACCCACAATTCAAGAAGGATTCAGGTCTCTGAATGCATCCAGAGGAGGGTAACAAAGCTGGTGAAAGGGCTGGAAGGAATGTCCTGGGAGGAGTGGCTGAGGACTCAGGGCTTGTCTAGTTTGGAGAAAATGAGGGCGACCTCAGCTTCCTGAGGAGGGGAGATGGAGAGGGAGATGCCAATCTCTTCTCCCTGGTATTCAGTGACAGGACATGTGGGAATGGCTCAAAGCTGGGCCAAGGGAGGTTCAGAATGGACATCAGCCAGCATTTCTTTTCCAAGAGGCTTCCCAGAGTGGTGGTCAATGCCAAAAGCTTGTCAGGGTTTAAATGGCCTTTGGACAGTGCCCTAAATAACATGTTTAAAAACTTTTTTTCAACCCTGAACTGGTAAGACAGTTGGAGAACAGGGTTTTTGTTGGTCCCTTCCAACTGTAGCATTCTATTCTAGTCTAGTCTATTCTATTCAAAACTGTATGTTAAGCAAAACCAGGAGACCCCAAATTGTCAGAAAATAATTTATTATTGTGAAAAAAATGTTGCTGCAATAATGCTCAAATTGAAAAGAGATTTTCTGCAGGAACCTGCTGGTCTCTCACTGCTAACTTGTATTCATGACTTCTAAACAAATTATTTACTTTGCAAGTACATTATTTCATACACATATGTATTGGCCATTCAGTCAAACTCTCTTGCACCCTCCTGCCCTCCATCCTAGCCAACAGATTATCTGTTCAACTCACTAAAGAAGCTGTTGAAGTTTGTCTCAGAGATGCCATTTTGCAGCAAGTGGCACACAAATCCCAAACTGGCTATTATATGTGTTGTTGATGAGGGCATAAGAATTCTGCCTTCTTCAGACTCTTGCCAAAATGGGTAAGTCACACACCAACGCACAAAGTGGTTTGTTGTAACGGTGAATTTAGGGCTGAGGAAAGTTGGAAGAGCTCAGTGGATTACTGCCTATCTCTTCTTACAGAGAATGTGGGAACACTTCCCTCAACAACAAATTTGAGTTTTCTGGATATTGGAGGGAAAGTGCCCCTTTGTATAAACATTGGAGAGTTTCTTTCACTAAAGACGAGGTTCAAATATATGTTGCTATTGAGTTACAGTTGTCCTCAATGGAAGACTTTGACACAGCATCTTGAAGAAGACATAAGGAGAAAAACCTAAGAGAACTGTCATCTGCCAAAAAAAAATGTGGAGACCATTGCTACAGACTGGAAGAAATGGAATTATATGATGCTTGTTTGGGAAATAAAGACACTAGATTGAAAAAAAAATCAACAGTACTAAGCCTGTACATCAGCAGAAGAAATAAATATTGGCAATAAATAGACCTGCAAATACTTTTGGAAGAGACAGTAGTATGCCTGAACTGTTTAAAGTTTGTTATTCTAAGTCAAACTGCAGGCACTGTGAAAAGAGAGTTAAATGAGAAAGCACAAGGAAATAAACAATTGGAAAGTTTTAATGAGTTTTGCAGTCCTTTAAAAAACATGAAAGACCACTGGAGATTTACAAATGAACAAAGGCAAGATAGAAAAGGAAATCAGGTGCATGTTAGTGGAGATAAGAACAGCATGCAGCCAAATAGCAAATACTAAAAGAAAATTTTCACCTCATTATGTTTAAACCTCCAAGAGAAACTTTGCTCTTTTACACTGTCACAATATGAAGGCTAAAAGTAAAATTGTGCTTTGAGACTTTAAATAGATCATGACTCCCTAGCAATTTTAATTAGGGTGCTTCTGTTTATACAAATGTGTCTTTGAGGAGCTCATATGAAGAATAGAATAAGCCTAGATGAATACATGGAGTAATTTTGGTACCGTAACTTAAGTTTCCTCTGTCTGCCCAGGAGCAAAAAGGACCTAAAAATGCATTAAATTAATATTTTTAAATTAGCAAAATCCCTGTTCATTTAATACACTATTTGCATTTTCCTATCTTGCTCATATGCTAGTGCAAATAGACATCTTAAATAGCATTGCAAGTAGACAGAGTAGTACCTCAACAGAATGTAATTGTGACAAGCAAATTCTAGCTGCAGTTAAACAGGAGTTTAAAAAGAGGGTGTGGGGGGACAAAGGGAAGGGAAGGGAAGGGAAGGGAAGGGAAGGGAAGGGAAGGGAAGGGAAGGGAAGGGAAGGGAAGGGAAGGGAAGGGAAGGGAAGGGAAGGGAAGGGAAGGGAAGGGAAGGGAAGGGAAGGGAAGGGAAGGGAAGGGAAGGGAAGGGAAGGGAAGGGAAGGGAAGGGAAGGGAAGGGAAGGGAAGGGAAGGGAAGGGAAGGGAAGGGAAGGGAAGGGAAGGGAAGGGAAGGGAAGGGAAGGGAAGGGAAGGGAAGGGAAGGGAAGGGAAGGGAAGGGAAGGGAAGGGAAGGGAAGGGAAGGGAAGGGAAGGTTGGTTAAATGAAACTCTTAGACAGCAGGCTCTCTTTGCTATTTTGTGACAGGATGAGAATCTTGAGATTAGCTTTATAGAGGAAACAGATATTGGTGGCCCTCCCTTCCCTATTCACTCTGCCTGGTTTAATAGCAGAGGAGTAATCAATAATATACTATCCCAGGAGAATCTAGAAATACTTTCACCTGTCCCAGAGTTTTGGATTACTTGTCTAATAAGTTATTTTAATCCTTCCCTCAGGCAAAGTGAGAAATTTGGCATATGGCAAATCTGTCCTTCCCTCCTCTGCTACATAAAGGTAAAATCCCACTCTGATTTACATGCAGTACTCTACCACCACAACTAATGAAATCATGTCAGGAAAAGTCAAGGCATAATCTACTGCTACAGATGTTTTTCAGGAATGGTAGATTTCACAAACTTTCACTATTACCAGCTTTTATTGAGCTCTGAAATTTCATGTATCTTTCTCCTGACTCCCTTTCTCTTTTGAGATGCTTTATTGCAGGCTTGTAAAGAAAGTTCTGTTATGCTGCATAGGATTTTAGTTTATGGGGAGTGATCGTACTTTTTATAATCTTGTCTCTTCAGACTCTTCAACAAGAGGTAAATCACAATTTTGGCTAAAACAAGCATGTACAGAAGGACATTTTAATATAAAATAAAATAAAATAAAATGAAATAAAATAATAAAATAAAATAAAATAAAATAAAATAAAATAAAATAAAATAATAAAATCCAAATTTTGCCAGGGAGATCTTTGTATCACTTCTTAAATAAAACTGATATTAACAATCACTCAGTAATCAAAGTTGAAAAAAATACCTTCCAAGCTTATACCAGGAGAGGCACAAAACCAGGATATAGAGAGCTGTTCTATTTATATGAATAGGCAAATTTTGGGACAATCTAACAGACTAATTTGGAGGCAGCAAAGAAGCACCCTTCCTCTTTAGCTTTCTCAATGGCTACACAGCTTCATGTTCTTGCTCCTTTTTACTTTAGAAATCAAGAAAGGAAGACTAAAGTATTCTTGTCTAATGTGGGCAATTGCTCATTCTGTCTCCGTGAAGGAAGAGTTGGAAGCTACTGCTTTTTTCATTAATGGACAGAAGTAAAAACAATCAAAACTCTGGAAAATTTCAGACTGTTTTCTCACAAGAGAAATCAAATAGTCCTGGGAAAGGAATTCAGACTTATGGAGAGTCAAAGGAACAAATTTTCATCTATTCTCAACACCCAGAATGAGAAAACTGTTACCCCTTTAGATAGTTTCCTTTGATGCCAGCTGCCCTGGCAGGACTAGAATATATTGTTGTCAGTGATAAACACTGCAAAACATCCCACTACATGTATCACCTGAGGGTAACACAGCAGTCTGAGGTCCAGTGAGAGTTGTCCTCCTTTCTCAGGTTAGACACGTCAGCTACCAGCCTCTGAACCTGACACGCAAGTTTTCAGCAAGCCAAAACCCACCTTGTCCCCCTACAGCATGTAGAAGCATTCCCTTCCCCCATCAAAGCACCTACATTTCGAATTCCAAAATAAATCCACTCAAGTGCAACGCTGCTCTCTTAAGAATTCCTTTTACTAAACAAGCTCTATGACATTAACAAAGGCAGTCAGGTGATGATCACTAACACATGGCAATAAAGACAACAGGACAAAATATATAAAGGACCTGTACCCAAGGCACAGAAAAGGCTGCACACAGAGCAGTCCTGCCCTCTCCTCTCAGAAGGGGCTACAGCCAAGCTGGCTGGGTCCAGCAGAACTGTGACAGCAGAGCTGTTTCAGCCACCCATCCTCCTTCCAGCCAGCATATCCATAAAACAGGGAAAAAAGGCTCTTGCAAAGTTGTCTTCTTCCTTTACAGCCTCACAAGCTCCTTTTTACTGAGCAAAAATGTATTTTTACTAACCCCATTGCTGAAGCGAACATGACACTTCTCCATTTCAGGAAGGTTTAAAACCTTGCTAAGAGCAAATAAAAGCTAAAATCCCAAGACATTCAGGAGAATAAATTTTAAAAATGCTTCCTACTGTACAATCAAAATTGGGTTGCGTGAATGTTGGGGCTTAGCATTGGTAATACTGTTAATACTTTTTCTTGACTTTCCATTCTCCTCTGGTTAAACAAATTAAATAGGAAACCTTGCATTTCTCACACTCCCCAGCGTGAGTCTGGGATTGTTTCCCCTTGTCTGACTCCTATATCAGTTCCTATTCAGAAAGCAGCTGGTCTCTGAATAGATTCTGAGCTGGTTATCTCCACACACAATATATCATAGTCGATCCAGGCTTCAATTATTTTTTTTCCCCAGGAAACAATTATTTCACTATTTGTCAGTCTTTCTCCAACCCTGCCCCATAACTTTTGAAACGGTTGGCCAATTTTAATGAACTTGGCAAAAAAGCACAAATCTTAAAGACATTAAATTCATATCATCTTTGTGCAAATCAATAGGTGAGGGAAGATTTTGAGCAAGCATTATTATTTCTGCTGTTTCACTGAAGATTTTTTTCCTCACATTTTCCATATTCTTTAAAACAAGTCCCAAGGGCTGTCCTTGCGGTGCAATAGCTTGGGGGTACTCCTCTGGGTAGGCAGTAAATCTCAACACCCATTCAGACACTCCACCTGGATTTACAGTGGTGTCAGCCTCAGGTGGGCAACGCACTCCTTCCTCTCTGCCCCCATGACAGAGAGACAAGCAAGGATGCCAGGCATGTGCTGGGGTATCCAGCAGGACCAGCAGCAGACTGGCAACGGGTGCGCCTTGACTGCACTTGAGCCGCTGCCTCAATTTGCAGGCAGACCCAGCAGGGTGGGGTTTCACCTATGACACCTTCACACCGGCCCCTTCTACACACCCCACCTTACCAGTGACTTCAGACAGCATCCTCTTAATGCTCAGCAGCACCAGGAACCAAGCATGGGAGGTAGGTCAATGGCAACAAAATGTCCCACCTCCTTCCCTGCCTCCACCCCCCTCTCCTAAAAGAACACTGTTGATACATGACTCACCATTCCTATTCCTCCAGACCTTTGGCACCGCCAACACAAGAGGACAAGACAAAAGCCCAAATTATTTTTTTTAATTTTTGTTATTTTCCTAATTACTACTTTAGAAATTTTCCACAGAAAATACTATTTTTGCACTAGATACAATAACTCTCATTTTTACTTGAGGATTACAACCAAGGCTGCAGAAATGATGGCATGAGCAATTTTGAGCACCCTATTATTTAGTAGCAAAGTCCTGCTTTGATCCATCTCCCTGCTGACTTCAATGGAAATACACCAGGTATAAATTAAAGCAAAATTCAGTCCATCAGCTCTACTTTAAGCTTCATGCATTCCATTTAAGCAATGCCTCCACCTTGATTTCACCTTGCTGTAGTCAGCAAAGAATGCTGATACAAAATGTGTCACGCTTTTGTGTATCCATTCACTCTGCTTTCATGTTTAAGCTGTACCATTTTACCTTACCATTAAAATTACATTTAGGCAAAAGTGAAAGAGTGTAGAAAGAATGTATAAACTCTTGTGCTCTCTCTGGAGAACAAGTTTCCATTAAGTTTTCTCTGTCTCCCTGTACACAAATAGCAAAAACATGTATTTTCCAGTCAAAAACAAACACCAAAGTAAAAACTCTATTAAAAGGAGCACAATAATTCCTTCTAACATTTTTCACCAGAATGGAGAAATAAAGTGGTAATTCTCCAGCATGCAGGAACCTACATTTCAAAAAAGAAAAAAAAAAAAAGAAAAAAAAAAAAAAAGGCAAGGGAAAAAAAAAGGAAAAAAAAAAAGATATGCTGAGATCATCGATCACATTAGCAGGAATTAGATGTCCAACTCCCTAGATGCCAACAACAATCCAAACAATATTACATCCATTAGTCATTGTTTGCTTGTGAAGAGGTAAGAGGTAAGAAAGCTGTAGTGTGCCTGTCCCTTCTCTCATTGCCATGAAAGTGAACAGCACAAACGTTGCATCACCAGTCACAGCCACGGCCACACAGATGGGCTTTCCTCTCACAGGCAGGTCAAGGCTCCATCTGCCCTTGAAGATTCCTTTCTTGGTTACAACAACAACAACAAAAAATCAAGTAATGCTGTGTATTAAAGTTATTTGTGACAGTAATCTTTTTTTGCTTTCAAATGTCACCCTCTAAACAGGCTCTATTCATCTCACAAAACTTGGACATCCAGAAACTCAATTTCTTGGCACTGACAGAGACATAAAATAAGAAAAATGGAGAAGAGGCATAGCTGTACCTTCAAAACAATGTACTTTAAAAAGCATTATGTGCAAGTTTGGTGTCACACTGAAGTTCTGAAATTGGAAAAAATAATCCTAACTTTTCAGATAAAGTTAT
Organism: Vidua macroura; assembly: GCF_024509145.1. Classification (NCBI taxonomy): domain Eukaryota; kingdom Metazoa; phylum Chordata; class Aves; order Passeriformes; family Viduidae; genus Vidua; species Vidua macroura. The sequence goes on from NC_071574.1 coordinate 59,664,348, forward strand.
ACTCAGATCTGTAACTTTAAATGATTCTACCATGTTAAGCTACATAAAATAAAATGAGTTAATGTCTCTGCATATCAATAAAAAGTATTAAAAAATTCAGGTTGATGAAATGTGACTTAGAAGACTTCACTTTTTCTCAAACTTTAATCAGACAATCTTCCCAGCAAATACAAGAAGTTATATTAGCTACTGAACATGAAAATTTCAGTATTTTTACAAAGCACTTCAGTCTATCTATTTAACTTGCCAATTTGAGGAGCCACCAAATGTCCATCTCTGCTGAACTTAAGCATCAGTAACAATTATCCTGGTCAGTTCCAGTGGGAGAACCAGGGTCACAGGGTAGTTTTAGTTTTGCTCTCTTTAGAAGTGACCAAAGAGTTTTAGATGTGTCAGTGCAAGGTCATGACACCCTACTCCAAATAAAAGCTTTCCTTTCATCACTTAAAAACATGTTGTCTAGTCTAGTCACTGTTTTCATTTCTGCATTTGCCAAAAGCTTGCCTGTAGAAAACACTTAGGACAGGCAGCCTCATATTGAAGCAAAATACATTTGCTGTTCTACAGATAATTCACTTAAGCCACATGCCTCACATTTTACACAGGGCCTACTTGCCATTCAAATAAAAAATGTAAATACATGTATATACCTATTCAAACAGATAAAAACATGACTGACACCTGGAAGGAAACATGGTTACAAAGCCAGAAAGAGCACTTCAAGCATGCACTACTAAGCAACAGTTTATCCAAATGTTCTTATTTACATACCTAAAAAATGTATGACAGAATCATATCCTCCATTTATGGCAGTCCAATAACATTTTATCTACTGCAACTATTCCCGTGTAAGGATATGGACATCATTCCAGTCACATCACAGCTGAAGGTACAGTCCGTGCCTTGGCTACATTTCGGTCTTACAACTACAGCATTTCATGCTGCAGCTTAGCTGAAGCCACATATGCTGTTATTGATGAAGCATAAAACCTCAGCAATGCTGGCACCATTTCTCATTTTTCTTCCAAAAAACAGCGGACTAGATGGTGATTACTAGCGCTGCTCCTAGGCATAATTTTGCCTTTTTTTAGAAAAATCCCGTAACAGTAAGCACCAGAAAATCTGAGGCGTTCTCTAACTATAGACAATCATAAAAGTAAACTGTTTATGCACAGGGAGAAACAAAAATTAAATATGCATCAGGCTGTGCACATTCATACAACAAATCAATTCAGCATCCAGTTCTGGGGTTTATTGTGCCATAATAAACAACATACCAATAAGCTACACACTAAAAGATAATAAACCTCAGAGAATGGATGGTAACACAGATGGTGCAAGGCACAAACATGTTACCACATATGTAGAGGAAGAAGTGAGCAATTAATCCAGGACAGATCTCTTGTTGGTGTTGGGCAGCTTTAGAGCTTTTACTATCCAAGAATCTGCTCAGGCATTTCAGTTATTCCTGTTGAAAAGTCATTACTTTTACTACAAAACTCAAAATGTTACTAAAGAGCTCTCCTTTCTGTGTACCTTTGTCTGTAAAAGAGTACAGTGGTTAAAAAGGAACAGCACCTTTGCATGCTCAGTACTGACAGCAGTACTTTATCTTTGCACAGCACAGAATTTTGCAACAGAGTTCATCACAAAGGAAGGGCATCTTCTATCACTACCAAATTTGTTCAGATTAATCCTTGACTCCCATGCAAAGTGAAGGACTTTTACCTTCTTTTTTTACTTTCTTAACCCAGCTGGCACCTGGATTTCAGATACTTCATAAATTTAGATTCGTTATCAGCATACACAGCATGAACAAAGTTTTTGAGGAAAAACCTACACAAAGTGTTTCACTCACAAACAAAAACCATAAAACATCAACTAACCTGTCAAGTTCAGTTATCACTTTTATCAATTATGGTATGAACTGACCTCAAGAGAGCTTAAGTCTATGAACACTCATAGAATCAGTTGGGCGTGTTGGCCACTCTGAATTTGATGCTTGTGGTAGGCATCCATAGAATAAGATTTCTGCAACATTGACTAAAAAAGAGTGAGCTATTGCTAGTGCTTTATTTTTACTTGTGCTACTACAAGTAACAGTATTTCCAAGTTCCTCATAGTATTTTATTCCTATTTCTGCTTCAGGTGAAAATCCTGTCATTTGTGCCCCTAGTCAGACAAAAATGAGACAAAATCTGAGATAAAAATATGTTAATCTGAAATCACAAATTGAGCGGCTTGCTGACGTGACAGCAATGGCTGAAATGGGTCTGCCCAGCCTTAGAGTCGTTCTCATATTCAGGGACAAAAAGCAAGCCTAGAGCTAGAAAGAGAAAAAACCACCTTCCCAGTCCCCAGTAGCCCACAGAGCAGGCATTCTGAGCCACAAGCACCCTCCCTAAATTTTGTAACTTGTACTTTCATGTACTTGTCCAGCCTGCAGCCATATAACAATTTGTTCCCACAATATCATATACATCTCCTTTCTGTCTGTCTCATACCTTAGTATTTCCTCAGCAATTTAAATATTGCTTGAAGTTTAGGAACTGCATCTGGAACTACATCTGCTGTCTATTTTATTTAGAAGACATTAGGAAACTTGCTGAGACTTCTTGTATTAAATACATGTCAAAAATATTTAAAAGTTAGACTGCCCTAAAAGAGAATGCAAAAGCAACTTTAGTCATAACCAGTTTGTAAACATATATAGCAAGGGCTACAGGTTAAATTGTATCACACAGTACCAGGTCCAGATGCCTCAAACAATCCCAGGGACAGTGGCTCCATCACTTTGCTGGGCAACCCATTGCAATGCCTGATCATCCAAACAGTGGAAAATATGTTTTCTAATACCTAATCTGAATCTTGCTTGCCTCAGCACATTGGACAGTTGTGACCGTAACACTGACATATGAAAAACAATGGCTAAGAAGGTAATCAGGAAACAAGAAATGGGTTGAAGACATTTCTTTTACAAGAGCACACGAGAACGCACTGATATGTAAAGGTCCCAAGCTTAAATTCAAGTATTTTAAGTATCATCTTCCAGCTGCTTCCTCCAGGGGTGCGGCGACAGCGGCCCCTGAGGTCGCACGGGGCGGGAGGGCAGCCAGTGCCCGTTGTCAGGCAGGAGCAGCCCCCAGATGTCCCGAGCGGCGCGATCCCGATCCCGATCCCGATCCCCATCCCCATCCCGATCCCGATCCCGATCCCGATCCCGATCCCGATCCCCATTCCCATCCCCATCCCCATCCCCTTCCGCCGCCGGTGACCCCGCGCGGTCCCGCCCCGCCCCTGGGGGAGGAAGCGCGCGGCGCCGCCCGCACCGTGATGGCGGCGGGCGCAGGAAGGGGCGGGCCGCGGGGCGGGGCCGCGCGTCGCCGCCGGGAGTGCGGCAGCGGCGCGGGGCGGCCGGGGAGAGGGGCGCGCCCGCGGTGCCCGCAGCGCCCAGCGGCGGCCGCGCCGCGCGGGGGGGCCGTGTGCGCGGCGGGCGGAGGCCGAGCGGCGCCACGGCCGCTCCTCTCCCCCCTCAGCCCGGCGGATTGGGGTCGCACCGGCCTGGGGGCCGTGAGCGGCTCCGCCCCCTCCGCCCCTGTGCAGGGCCCGCGGCGGCTGCGCGCGGCCCCGCCAGTGCTCGTCCCGCGCCGATGGCGCCGCTCTCGGCGGCGGCGCCTCCGCCTTCCCCCGCGCCGCTTCCTCCCGCCGTCCCCTTCCGCTTCCGGGGTCAGCGCCGCCGCTGCTCGCTGAGCAGCCCCGTCCCGGGGCCCGGCCGGCACCGCCGGCAGCAGCCGCCGCCGCCCCGCCGCCCCCATGGCCACCAACCCCCAGCCCCCGCCGCCCCCGCCGCCGCCCCCTCAGCAGCCGCCGCCGCTGCCGGGGGCCGGGGCCGGCGCGGGGGGCGGCGCGGCCGAGCCCGAGCTGGTCTCCATGATCGTTAACCACCTCAAGAGCCAGGGGCTCTTCGACCAGTTCCGCCGCGACTGCTTGGCCGACGTGGACACCAAGGTGCGGGCGGGCGGGAGCGGAGGCTCGGGGGGTCCCAGCGTCCCGGGCTCTGGCAGATCGGGGACGGGCCCGGCCCGGGGCAGCGCGCTCGGTGCGGAGCGGCCGCTGGGCCCGCGCGGGGCTCCGGCTCCGCTCGCGGCCGGGGGAGTGAAGCCGGAGCCCCGTGTTCGGCGGGGAGCGCGGGCTGGCCGGCCGTGCACGCACGGTCATGCACACCTGGTTCGCGCAGGGTCCGGCGGGGCAGCGTTTAACGCGTTGCCACCGCCGCAGGGCAGCGGCTGCGCCTGCAGAGCACCGGGGGTTCCGACGGGGCTCCTTGCTGTACCAGCCTGGCCTCCGAGAGGATAACCAGCCACTTATATGATCCTTCCAGTCCAACCTCTCTGCTGTTGCCTTCTAGCCTGCCTACCAGAATTTGAGACAGCGCGTTGACAACTTTGTTTCCAACCATTTGGCAACTCATACCTGGAGTCCTCATCTCAACAAGAACCAGCTGAGAAATAACATTAGACAGCAGGTTCTCAAGTAAGTGACAGCTCTGGGGTTTCTCTGAACATGCTCGTGTACTGTGATAGGTGACAAAGGGTCTGGGTCAGTGTAAAATGGGTTGTTTTCTTCAGAGAAACCTCTGAAGAAGTTGGGTTGTTTTCCCCCCTCAGTGTTTAAAATGTAATACTACTGGAGGTAGTAACTCGCCCTCAGTATTAGTCAGAACTAGACTGCAGATGTTCTTTGATCTGGTCCGAGTTTATGCAGGGGTGGAAACCTCGATTTTGACTTGAGATGTAGCCCCCTAGCTAAAGGCTACCTTTACTTTTTCTTTTAAGAGAGGTGTTAATAAAATTGCAATTATTATTTTTAGAGCTAAGGAGAAACATTTCACAGACTAAACTCAGCAAAGTATAAAGCTAGTCACAAAATAGAAAAATGGATTTAAATCTATCTGGACAGAGAAGAGACTTTAAATGTTATGTTAAAATTATGTCAGACACTTTAACTTGATGTTACATTATTTCATGAAGGTTCCTTCAGTCTTCCCAAAATCTTAGACTCATAAGAAACATCAGGAAATTTCTTCAAAGTACCATGGCTATTAAATTGGGTCAAACCATGGATTTGGGAACAAACTTAATCATTTGTGCTGTGGTGGTATCATATACTATCATGGTGATAACTTATACTGAGGACTGTTTGGTTTGTAAGGAGTGGGAGCAACTGTTGTTTCTTGTTAAAGAAGCAATAATGACAAGAGGTAGCATATGTCCCACAAAAGACTACAGGGGTCTAAAAAAATAAGCTTTATAGCTGTGTGTTTTCTTTTTTATTTTATTTTACTGAGGGCTAAATGTGTTCGATAAAGCTGCAGAACTTGCCACCTAATGCTGGGCAGAAAGTAACTTAGGGTAGTGATGAGTGGTATAGTAGTTATTTATGCCTCACGCCATCTATAATTCATCTCTTTTTTGCTGTGGTAATTCGTAATACAAAGTTTCTTCTAAATTTTTTTCCAAAATACTGTTTTTGCAGTTTGATGACACTTGTAACCGCTAATGATATTACAACAGGCTGCTTGTTGTATTAATTCCATGTGTTGCTTGGATTGTTTTGTTTCTCTAGCACATTTTTTCTTACGGGTAAGGCACAGACTAAGTGCATAGCTGTGGGAATGCGCAGAAAACACTGGAGCACATCTAAATGACCATATTTTATTAATATGTTCTTAAAAACTAATTCTTCATACTAATTTATGTAACTTTGTTCCAGGTCTGGAATGTTGGAATCGGGAATTGACAGAATTATTTCTCAGGTTGTGGACCCAAAGATCAACCACACATTCAGACCTCAGGTGGAAAAAGCTGTCCATGAATTTTTAGCCACGTGGAATCACAAAGAGGAGGGAGGCCCCAGTACGTCTCCAAGTGAGGAGAAAGCAGATGCTTCTGTTACAGTACAAGGTATTCTACCATTTCTCTGAGCAGTCTATTAACAAAAGAATGGGGTTTAAGAGAGCAGAATCATTGACTAGGCTTTCTGCTACCATAACACTGTTAGTGTCAGTATTAGCAAACTGAACTCCAGGCAGCATGCCAGAACACTTGTCTCTTACTCTGTGTTTAAATGTAGAAAGCAAAACAGATGTCAAGCTATTATGACCATGTCACTCTCTCACTTCTGCATGAGATTGAGGGATCAGTTCATTGTGGGAAGAAAAGTTGGTCTCAGTATTATAGGATCAGATAAGCCATAGAGGTATAAGAGAAGAATGATGCAACTTTTTTGTCTGTCAGTAGAGACGAAAGAATTATTTAAGAGACAATTACATGTGCAGTTGCTCTGTGTGATAAAATTTGGATGGCTACGGTCCTAATATTACCTGTATCAACTTCTAAACACTCCTGCAGGTAATTGTCCATTCTTTCCTGTTCTATGAGACTCCACAGCCATCCATCTATTTGTTTAAATCCAAGCCTTTATCCTGTGAAGCTCACTTCCTTTGAAATGGGTTAACAAGCCACCTGCAGTTCTCAGTGCTAGTCTACTTAATGCTTAGTCGTCCATCTTCAGAGCTGGTTCTAAAATGACAGGAAAGTGATAAGGTATTTCTGATAGTCTTGTTATATAGTCAATATGCTGAGTCGATTTTCCATGACATTTATGGAGATATTAGAGGTGTGAGCTACCAGCTTTCGCTTGCAGTGTATATACATATATATACATAGAATATATATTATACACGTAGTATTTTAGCCAGAGTCGTCATCCTACTTAGGATGTTGGTAATATTGAACAAAGCTGTGTTCAGATGTCCCTCCCATTGACAATCCTCACTTTCTCTAGGCAGAGCTCAGGAACAGTGGTGTGTCACAGAGCAAAATGGATCTAGTAATCATACGGTGCTTGCTGCAGGAACACAATGTCTTGGAGATTTTTGTTCAGTTCTTTTTTTTTTAGCCAAAATCTCTCTAGGCAAAGTTAGTCAAATATTTTAGTTAGATATATGTATTTTGTAGAGAGTGCTTATTCTCTTCACATGTTTAACCTTCTATCAGAACAGAATTATGGAAACTAGGGTGAAGTAAAACTGTTCTTTCTTACTATTCAAGGTGTCTCTGCTACAACTCCAAGTGCTAATGTAGCTAGTGATGCAATGTCCATTTTGGAAACAATAACTTCTCTTAATCAAGAAGCAAGTGCTGCCAGGGCTTCAACAGAGACCTCAAATCCCAAGAACAATGACAAAGTTGCAAAAAAACTCTCATCTCAGCAGAGTGTGGATGGTAGTAGTGATAAAGAGAGAAATGCAGAGGACTTGCCAGACAAAGAGAAAGCAATTTGTGACCTTTCTGGAGAAGGGGCTGAAACACTTGCAAAGTGTGAAGATTTAAATGAGCTTCCCTGCCAAAGTGAAGAAATAAAAAATTCAGCAAAGGAAACTAATACGTTTACAAGTAAAGATATTCCACAGGAAAGTGAAGATGTAAAGAGTAAATTATTGGATAAATCTGACAAGAAACCAGAAAGCAGTGAAAAAAGTGAAAGAAGAAAAGAAAAGAAGGAAAAGCTTGACAAGAAATCTGATCATTCAAAGAAAAGTGATGATACTACAAAGTCAAAAGAAGAAAAACAAGCAAAAGAGTCAGAACCAGTGAAACACTTAGTTCCAGAAAAAAATAGCAATAAACATAAAACAGCTGAAAGCACTAAAGAAGGTATGGTGTGGGCAATGTTCTTCCTCAAAATATGAATAAGAAGTGAGGTTTTTAAGTTAATTTAGGAGTTGAATCAATATGTTTAGAATGTAAGTTTTCTGCTAGGTCTGGCAAACTGGTCTGCTAATGACAATTGGATTTAGTCCATCTCTCTTAACTGAGGTACCTGAATTAGGAGTCAGATGACCTTTGATTTCTCAGGTGTGTGATTGGTCATCTTAATCTGGCAAGTTCTCTCAACAGTTTCAGTCCTCATTTAAAGTTTATAGTTCTACCTCAGGGTGATTTTTGTTTTGAATAAACCAGAGTTAGCTTGGTTATTTCATTAGTGTTATAATTTTGTTTTCTTATTTCTAATTCTTAACATAGTTTTGTTTTCAGTGACAAAATTGATGTTTTGTTAGGAGAAGTTTAACAAACTCAGTGTGCTGCCTTACAGCTCTTTGTTTTTACTTTTTCCTTTGCAAGAAAATATGTTAATAGATTCAGATATGGATGTACTCAGTGACATCACAGTCAGCTCTGTCCATACCAGTGACCTTTCTTCCTTTGAAGAGGAGAGCGAAGATGAGCCTGTAATTTCTGACAGTACTGAAGAGGGGGAGATCACATCAGGTGGTAAAATAATTACATTGTTAACTGGCAATAAAGAGTATGTAATGCTTTTGTTGAATGTACCATGTCATATATATGAGAGTTTGCAATATTGTACCTACCTATGAGAGAGGTTTTGGATGTCAACTGAATAATATTTGTGCACTTGCAAAAGATGAGTAGTGGATTTATTTTTGAATATTTTTATTCATATAATATAGTATACGCTAAACATTGTAAATTTTTTTTATGCTACAGTATTACATAGGTGACAAAAGCACATAATGTTGAATGTCACTGTTCTGCAGGGTGTCTTCACCTCCCATCTGCCATGAACTTGGAATAGCACTGGAGTGCTTTGTGATCCCAGGGTAGTGGTTGTAGCTGACTTTGTAGATCAGACTGGGTTTAGAGCCTTAGGATTCAGAAGCTTGGCCACAGTAGAAAGAATGGGAATGGATCTAGCTTTAAAAGTTCAGAAACACCAAGTAATTTCACTGACTGTGTTGCCTATTTGTGTTCTGCCTGTGTAGTACAGACTTCAGACTCTGATTTCTGCAGTAAATAAAACTTTCCACTTTATAATGCAGAATTCCTTAATACCTGAATGAGTTCTTTCTAGTATGCTCACAGCTTACCTTTTCTGCTCTAAAAATGTAATTTAGAAGCACTGAATCACTTGTGTATTCTCTGGCTTTGGTCTGACTTTGAAACATGACAGATTGTGTTCAGTTATGACTAAATATTTATGAAATGAAAGCAAGCCTTAAGTATGTTTCATGAATATAAATAATTTATACAGTGTCGCACTATTTCTAGTAATCCTGATAAAACTGGAATAGATTTATTCATTTTTACTTGATTAATACTTAGATGTGTGTAACCAACAGTGTGTTTTGTGTATGTATTTCATTAATCCAACTAGTTTTTATGTACTCAAATACTGTACTGATACTTTTGGTGTGGGGAGAACTAGAATTTAATACATAGAAAAAATTATATTGGCTTCTCATGCATAGCTAGCTACTAAATACTAAGTGTAAAGGGATAGTGGGATTAGAGGCAAGCGGGGTAAGCACAGTTGTTGTGTCCTGGTTTATTACTGGGCTTCTGTCATGCAGTTTTTTGGCTGAGTGATGTACACAAACGCATCAATGCACTTTTGATTTTTTCATAATCTAGTGATATTTTGATACTAAAAGGTTTTCGTTTTATTAACTGTTTATGGTTTTAAAGTAAATAATGGTTGATATATTTTGAGTAGCTTTGCCTTCTCAAAAGTTATGTTGAAAGCACTGTCCTAATTTATCAGTATATCTCTACACTCACCAACCTTTCCTTAGATGAAGAGGAGAAAAACAGTCAAAGTAAGACGAAGCCCCATGCGAACGAGCTGAGTGATGGGAAAGCCAAGCCTGTTCGCCACGCTTATGTTCGCAAGCCTTTCCTGTACTCCAAATACTTCAGTGATTCTGATGATGAACGAACCGTAGAACAGCGCCGTCAGTCCATTGTGAGTGCGGGTTTTGCCACTGCTCACATTCTGGCCCCAAAACTTTTTAGAGCAGAAACTCCACTTCTGGTTGGTGATGGTTTGTGCGAGGAGGAGTCTTCAGTTTCTTCTCCCTTCAGGTTTTTTTTTTCTCCTTGTACTACAGCTCTCCTTTCTTCAGGTTTCCATCAGTATGGCATGATCTGCTTTCCAGCACAGCACTTTGCTCTGCTCGTTATAGTAAAACAATGACGGAATTTTCTAACTCCTTCCCCTCCTGCCAAAATACCATGACAATTTGGATGAAAAAGTAGCCCATATCTACCTGCAGCTTGCCTTCAGTGGAGCTTTTTAGTAGATCAGGCTTGTGTTGAGTACTGCAGGGTACTGCATTACCTCAGCTCTTTACAAATGTAGTCCTTGCTGACCATGAAATCAGTAGTTTGTAGCAAGTCTACAGCCAATGAGAACGGAAACAGATTTAAGCATGTGCACTCTGTTCTGTGGCAGAAGGGCCAGCACAGAGAAGAGGGAGCAGCAGTTCTTTTAGACTTTCTCTGTTGGCCAGATACATACATTTATACTTATAATAAATATGTATCTATTGTATATACATACAGATAAAACATACTTTCTTTGAGAAGGTTGCATAGCTTCAGTCTGCAGTGTTGAGCAGCAAGGAAATTCTGCAACTCAGCTAATTTAACTTCACAAAAATATTAGAGGATTCCATTAACTTTTATATTATTTCTAAGGTGTATTTATGTTTTAGTTTGCCTTATTCTACAGTTTTCTACAGGGTTTAGACTTATATTTGTAGTCAAAGAATACTCTTTGGTCTAATGATAAATTGTTTTCCTTGGTTTTGTGTCTCCAGGCCAAAGAAAAAGAAGAGAGACTCCTTAGAAGACGAATTAACAGAGAGAGACTTGAAGAAAAACGTAAACAGAAGGCTGCAGAAAAGACGAAATCCCTAAAAACTGGAAATCAGAATGCTAAAGGTATGAGAAGAAAGGCTGTGAGTAGCCCACATCACCCTGCTCTCGCTTACCCTCTGTAGAATAAAACATTCAGCTTTGAATAATGGTCATATAGGGCTATAGTCATTTCCTTCCTTTAATAACCCAACATCACAACAGTGGTGTAACAGAAAAAAATATAATGCAAAATATTGATACAGCATTTCTTCTTCACTTTTTCATATATCCATTACACTGCTTAAGCTTAATTAACACCTGTCTAACTGCTATTCTCTGCTACACCTTAATACTCTCTATACTGCTTTCTGTCATGTTTATAGCTGAAGCATTAATATAATGATATGTATGTATTTCATAATTTGTGTATTATTTTAGGAAAAAGTGGCTTGCAATTAGAAGAACCTTCATCAAAAAGTCTAGAGTCAAAAACAACTAGTACCAGCATTAAGGATGTGCTTAAAGAACAGAAATTTTTGGAAAAAAAAGTGGCCCTGAGCAGAAAAAGAAAAAGAGATTCAAGGTATTTATGTGTTTGCTCAAAAGCACTTAATGTTTTGAATATTAATTTTTGCAGATTGGAAAGGTTCTTTTCAACTTTGTACTTAGCCTTATCCATTTAAACAGTTTTTTTCTTAAAATATTTGCATAATATTGTTACTAATAAACATGAAATTCTTGCAGAAAAATTACAGCTGATTCAGTATGTTGCAGCTCAGACTGCAGCAGCAGTCTTTGAGGCTTTTCACAGAATGGTAATAAAGGCATGAGAATAGAGAGCTTTTACATGTTCGTGCATCTAATAGGCAAGTCAAGTTGGCTGCTTCTTTAGATAGATGTTTCATGTAGCTACATACGTTTGTGAATAACTGTCTATATATAGGTAAATATGGGGCAAGGAGAACTTTTACCCATTTTACAGGGACAGTAACAGTACTAATGTCATACTAACACTGCTTAAAAGCACTGGTATTCAGGGTATTTTTGAAGCTGATATATATAATTTTGCAAGAGAAAAAAGCCTGGGTGAATTAGTTAGTCAAAAGTTTGGTCATCATGCTCAGTTTCTGTATTTTTAGTGGGCATTTCTCTCTCGTGTTCAGCTTTGAAAGTAGAAAGTTTGTGAAGTAGTGATAGACTGGTACCAATTGTTCTTTGTTAAATTGTCCAAATACCTGTTTCAGGCATGCTGAAGATAGCTGCAGAAAGAAAAATGAGCCATCTGAAGAAGATTCTAAAGAAATGCAAAAGACAAATGAGGTAGGTGTCTCTTAAGGATAAATCTTACAATCTTCCTTTTAATTCTGATAGTACTCTTTCATATGTCCACACCAAGCTGCATATACGTGCATTTGTTCTCACTCCAAAGTTTTTCCCTGCCTGTTCCTTCAGTTGTATTAGTGATCTGACATCACTGTAGTAATGTTTTCTGAATTCCAGTAGCCACTGAAATGTGCTCTGTGTATTCAGTGCTGATGCATGTTGTAGTAGAACCTGAGATGCAGTTTGAGCCCTAATCTGTGAAGCATGCTGAGTTTTTAAAAAGAGCAGTGTCTTTTATATGCAAAGACTTGAGCTTGATCTATTTTAACTTCTCACTGGAAAGTTAAAGGAAAACTGACTGTGCTCCAAACACAAAAGGAAAGAAAAAATTTATGGTGAGAATTTTATGAATAACATTATTTAAATTAAAAAAGGTGGGAGTAGAAGTTCAAGTAGAAATCTAGATGTATCTTTTTTAGGTTTTGGTGTGTTGTTTAATTTCAGATTTTTAGTTACAGTTTTGTTTTACCAGATGGCATGATAGCTATTTAAAGTAGCTTACAGAGTACTTGAAATTGTGATTGTCTATTCAAAAACCTTTTATAGTCATTTTAGAAAAATTATCATATGAAGAAAAAATAATGAAGTTCAGACAGCTTAAGGCTAACTTCTTCTGCTTTCAATTTTTCCACTATAGCAGATAGCTGAAAGGAAAATGGCAATTTTCATTTTCTGGCTAAAATGAATTTTTATTACAATGTTAAGTGTATTCCCTAGTGTGTTATGGTTTTTTTCAGGATTTTGTGCTTGCCAGTTCTGTTCAGGCACATAAGTGAGGGAACTGTGTAATGTATATTTATATATATTTTAAAAATCTCTTTTGTAGACCTGTGAAAAAAATTCTTCCAAAGAATTGAAGCACAATCATGGAAAAAATGAAATCTGTAAACAACTTAGAAGACTTTCGGAATGGGGACATTCAGCTGAGGAAAGCAAAAGTGATTCTAAAGCAGAAAAAGAACATAAAAGAAAAACCTCCACTTCTCTTCAGGCTGAAGGAGCTCAGCAGGACAGCGAAACACGGGATGCAAAAAAACAACTGGATAAAGCAGAAGTCAATATTGATGAACCACAGAAGCAGAAATCTATATCTAAGAATGAAAAACACCCCAAAAAAGATAGTGATGCAGAAATTCAACATATGAGAAATTCTGCCAAAAAAGAAGCCAAGTCTTACAGAGATAAAAATGAAAAGGAAAGAACTGCTTTAGAAGATAAACTTCCTTTAAAGCACAAATATAAAGGAGATGGTATTCACAAGTCAGGTGAAGATGTTGAACTTCATTCATTTGAGCGAAGTTTGAAAGGAGAGGATGGTGGACAAAAACATAATCAACAAATAAAGGTTTCCTCAGATGACAAATGTGAAAGAAAAAGTAAACACCGAAGTGAACGGAGAGTATCAGTAACAGGAAAAGATGGTAAAAACTCTTCTGATTCAGCCTTAAAAGCTGAAGAATTGCTGCGGAAAGACAACAAAAAGGACAGACGTCTCTCAACAGACAAATCAAGAGTGGAATACAAGACCAAAAGGTCCTTGAGTGATTCTAAGCCACAGAAGGATTCCCTAAGTGCCTCAAAGCAACCTGGTTCAATATCACACAGAAGGAGCGAAAGCTACTCAGAAGATAAACATGAAATAGAATCAACTAACTCTGATAGTAATGTAAAACTTGAAGATGGTGTTCATAAAGATAGACGAAGATCTAAGAGCCTTGCAGAAGACAAGGTTTTGTTAAAGTCCAAGTCAAAGAGTCATAGTAAACAGTTCAAAGCATCTGAAGCAGAATTACAGGAATTAACAAAACAAGACACTGGACAGAAACTAGACAAAGATAAGAGCATGGAAGACAGTGATTCAGATAAACAGCACAAATCCAGGAATGAAGATAAAGGTTTGGAGGAGAGTGGTGCTGAGTTTCAGCTTGCAAGTGGCCCACAGTCAACTCAGGGATCACAAAAAGACTTTAGTCACAGAGTTAAGTTACATTCTGGAGAAAAAGGGGCTGTAAAAGAGAAATACAGAAGTGATAAAGATTTAAGTAATTCCAAACTAGAAAGAAGGTTCTCTGCTGAAGGTCATAAAAGCAGAAACTTAAAGCACAGCAACAAGGAAATAAAGAAGAAGGAAGAGAACATCAAATTGGAAGATAAAGATACTAAAGAAATAGAGAGTGGGTATGAAAGATTATCTAATGTCACAATGGCAGTGGATAAAAAACAAAGCAAGAAGTTATCCTGTGAAAATAGGAAAGGCAATATATCAAACCAAGATTTACTTAAGGAGGAAAAGCAATCAGCTAGCACAACTGCAAGCAACCAGGTTCCAGCCCTCCAAAAGGCGACAATGAATAATGATGACTTGCATGCTGGTCATGAGGAAGAGCTGATTGAACTTGATTTGAAAAAAACAAAAGCACAGGATGCATCTAACATTGATGGAAAAAACATTCAAAACTCTCTCCAAGCCACAGATGCCAAGTGTGCAGTAAAACAAAAAGGATCTCGTTCTATCTCAAATAAGGAGTTAAAACACAGCTTGTCAGATCCTGAAGCCTGTGAATCACAGTTTCTGCCCGCAGCTGAAAAAACTGGTGAACAAGGAGATACTTCAAATAAACAAGTTGGTGCCTTAGACCCTTTGTCCAAAAAAGCTTCCATGGCTCAAGGTCCCAGTAAACAAGGGGCTTATAAAACAAGTATTGTGTATGAAACAAGTGGTAGAACCTTAAAGAATGCATCTAGTAAGGATCAGGCTTCAAAAGATAGCAGAAGACCAAAGAATTTAAGAACTGTGATAAATTCTAATTCAGATGATATTCCTTTAGCAATTAATTCTTCAAGAGAAGATGCTGCTGATGCAAAGTCCATGGATATGGATTTCTCAGATTCTACAGACTCTTTAGGTACCATGTCTAAAGAATGCCACAATTCAGATGGGACTTCCTTATTGGAAGATGCTTTCCTTTTGAAGAATGATACAGCACAGGTTGTATACATGGAGCAAGATCGTGCAGTGCCAAGTTCTGTCATGAAAGATGATGGTGACAACACCGTCATGGCAAACAGTGTGGAAAAAGTTAATGAGGTGTCCCGGCCTGATGAACAGGCAGTGGAAGACAGTACAGCTGGGTTATGTAGGCGGAAAGATTACAATGAAGCAGCAAAGTCAGAAGGCTCTCAATATAGGAAGTTAAAAAGAAAAGAGGAAAACTTGATGTCTGGCATAACTGAATATCGTGGAAATGTAACAACAAAAGAACTTACCCCAAGAAGAAAAGGAAGAGAATGCTTGAATATAGATCCTTCCACAAAGGGAGAAAGAAGCACAATGATGGATAGTGTGGAAAAGAACAAGGTGCATGACACTGATGATATGATCCAGTCTTCCTCTGTTTTAGTGCCTGAAGGAGTTCCTGAGGAAAGCTTCAAAGGCTCTGTTATAGCTAATGGGCAAGAAGGGACTAATGTGGTTAGCATGGAAGACAAAAATGAAAGTAATGCTGTAGGTACCAGTGCAGGAAGTAGTAAACTTAGTTTGTTGTATAGCAGCCCACAAAAAAATCCTGCTAGTGTGATAGGAACTAGCACTGAAAAGATCATTGAGAGCACTGCAATGGCAACTAGTACAGGAGGAGAAGGAGCTGAGGGTACAACACATTCTGGAAAGGACAGTGATGCTACAACCACTTGCTCAGAAGAAAGTGAAGTGACGGTAATCTGCACAAGCATAGAAGCTGATGAAGGTTTCACAACAGGCATGTGGGTAAAACGTAGTGAGGGCTGCAGTTTCGTCACAGGAGCAGATACTGGTGACTGTACTGTTGCAGCAGCTGAAGAAGGTGGTGGCAGTGTTGTCACTGAAGGATTAGCGGAAAGTGAAAGCTTCCTAACAAGTACAGAAGGAGAAGAAAATGGTGACAGTACCATGGTTGATGCAGAAGAAGGTGGTAAGGATTCAGTGAACCCAAGTGGAGTAGAAATTGAAGACAGTGTGAATAGTGCTGGGACAGAAGAAAAAGATGATGCTGTGACTAGTGCAGGCTCCGAAGAAAAGCAAAAGACCTCAACTTGTGTAGATGCAGGCAAATTTGAAAGTTCTGTGTCCTGCTTAGGTGAAATGGAGAGCGATGGAGCTGTAACTAGTGCAGGGACAGAAACAGGTGAAGGGTCAACCAGTGTTGTTAACTCAGGTGAATTTAGGGGCAATGTGACAGCTGGCCAAGTAAAAGAACACGAAGGTACTGTGACTTGCACAGGTGCAGAAGAAAGAAGTCATAACTTCATCATCTGCTCTGTGACTGGTACAGATACCCAAGGAGAAAACACTGTAACTGGTGCGTGTGTTGCAGTGGTCACAAACAACAGTGCCACAGCTGGAGCTAGTGGTGACAAATCTGAGGATACTGTAAATGGTGAAAGTGCAGTGACCAGCACAGGCATAACCCCAGAAGATGATGCTGAAATTTCAGCAGTCTGCACAGGGCTAGAAGACAGCAACGAGGGATTTGTAGTTTGTTTAGAAACTGAAAAATGTGAAAGTCTAATGAACAGTACAAGGGCAAAGGAAGAAGCCACTATCACTACAGTCAGTGTAGGTCTGTGTGATGATGAAGGTTTTGTGACTAGTACAGGCTCAAAAGAAGAGGATGAAGAAGGTGAGGACATTGTGTCCAGTACAGGAAGAGGAAATGAAGAAAATGAGCATGCTTCTACTTGTACAGGGGTGGAAAGTGAAAGTGCACTAATTTGTATAGGTGCAGAAGAAGGTGAAAGTTCCATTATCTGCGTAGTTGCTGAACAAATGGAAGCTGAGTCAGGAGTGGCTGGCACAGATATAAATAAGCTTACTGTCGACAGCATGACAAGTGCAGAGAAAGAAGCTAATTGTGGCACAGACTGCAGAAATGATAAAGGCATTGTTGAAAGCAGCGTGACCAGTGCAAGTGCTGCAGATGAGGGTGCCTTAGCTGCACAGACACGCAAGTGTGAAGGTACCTTGCTTCCCTCAGATGCTGAGGAATGCGAGGGTCCCATGACTAGTGCTATGGCAGTGCAAGATAAGACACAGTTTGGTGCTGAAGACAAACATGAGAAAGCCACGACTTTCTTTGACAGCAGAGGACTTGATGCCTCTATAAGTAGTGCAGTTCCAAAGAAGGATGATACTTCTCATACTCCTGCTGACAGAGAAGTAAAGGTAAAAGGTGATGTCATCTCTACCAGCACAGTGGAAGATGCTCCTTTACATTCAGCCACAGATGCTGAAGAAGGTCCACTTGCTGTTGCAAGAGTAAACGAAAGTGGGGAAAACTCTATGACCTTAATAGACGCTGAAGACACAATGCCTATGCCCAGCACAGCTACAGAGTTTAAAGAGTGTGTGAATACTTACAGCAGTAAGCAGGAGAAAGATGAGTGCACTATGATTTCCACCAGTATTGTGGAGGAATTTGAGGCTCCTATGTCAAGTGCAGCTATTGAATATGATGGTCAGCTCTCCTCTGTGAAAACGGAAGAAATAAATGAGAATACTATGGTTTCCGTAGATATGGAGGTATATGAGGTTCCTATGCCTAGTGAATCCAGCACAGGAGGAGATGATAATGGTGATGATGGAAGTCACCCAGCTGCTAGTGGGAAGGAAGAAAAGGATGAGTGTGCTATGATTTCCACAAGTGTTGTGGAAGAGCAAGTAATTCTAATGTCAAGTGAAGTCACAGAAGAGGTAATTCAGCATATCTCAGACGCAGAGTCAAAGAATGAAACACTAGTGATCTCTACAAGTACAGCAGAATGTTTTGAAGCTCCTATGTCTAGTGTAGCTGTGCAAGATGAAAACAATCTCACTGCTTCAGAAACAGAAGGAAGATGTGAAGCTGCTATGATCACTACAAGCATGACAGAAGAATGTGAGATAGTCCTGATCAGTGCAGCACCACAAGCTGAAAGTCAGCTCATTGTAGCAGGAGATGAAGGTGCCATTCTCTCTGCAAATGCATCAGAGGAATGTAGGGTGGTGGAGACCACTGAAACTGTAGATGAACAATTTGGACTAACTGCTTTCAATGCAGATGGGAAAAGCAAAGGTTCTGTGATTTTTGTGGGAGAATGTGGAGCTCCTGTGCTAAGAGTTGCAACTGACAGCGAAGATCAACACACTGCTTCAAATATAGAAGATAAGGAGGAGGGGGCAGTGATCACTCTGAGCACAATGGAAGAATGTGATAGTCTCTTCACCTTCACAGTCATAGAAGAAAGTCAACTTGCTACTGAGAGTACAGAAGTAAAAGACAAAAGTGAAGAAATTTTTAATACTGCTAACCAGATTGAATGCATTCTTTCAACTACAGGCCCAGAAAAAAGCGGGAATTCTATGCTTGTTATTGGTAGAGAGAACGAGACACATGAGAGTGGGGTGAGGACAGAATCAGCAGCATCTCAGGCCACAGTAGACAGTGAAATCACAGAAACAGATGAAAATGCAGTGAACCTCCTGAGTGTAGATGAGGCCCTTTGCGTGGAGATTAGTACAGAGACTGCTGAGAGTCCTTCCCCAGAGGCAGGTGAGCACAATGAGCAAGCAGAAGATGTTTTGTGTGAGAACATTACATCGGAACTCTCTAGTACGATTTCAGAAGCAGCGAAAGAGAGTGAAGCTGTAAAGAATGTAAACTATAAATTAAATTCAAACGTACTTCTAAAAAATGACTTATCTGAAATTAGGACTCCCCTGCCTAAGACACAGGCTCTCTCCTTAGTTTCTGCAAATGAAGTGACTGTAAACACCAACCATGGTGAAGTAACGATAGAAGCAGAGCTAGGGAAAAAAAGGGACCTCACGTCATTGCATGTAGAAAAGCTATATGACAGTGATGACAAAACCAACTTGGTCAAAACAGGTGATACTGGCATTGAAGTTACTTTTCAGAAAAATAATGCAACCTTTAATTCAGGTGAGGATTTGTTTTTTTTTTTAATTGTTCAGTTCATAGGTTGTCATAAACAGATGCATTTTACCATTATAGTTAGGAATAACTTGTACTGTTCAGATATACCTCACTTCTTCATTAGTTGCAAAGTGGCTATTAATACACTTAAGAATTGGTGACAAATAAATAAGCATGTGATTCTGAGTGAACAAGACCAACTGAGCATAATTACCTGAGTTGTGTTGGAAAACAAATATTCGAGTGCAAGAAATTACTAAAATACATTGACTTAAAGTTGTCAGCCAATATGTAGAGTTATTTGCAAGGGGTAATTATTGTGGAGGTACACATGGCTTTTATTATTAATGTGTTACAAAATTCAAAAAGTTCTTTAGGAAAGAGGATGCATTTCATTTTGACATATGTTCGTCATTTTAGAAAGATAATTTTGAAGGTTAAGATTGGCCATGCTTAATCATAACTGCAGATTTTCTCTGGGTTACTATTTAGTGGTCATGTTCAGATTCACTATATTACACTTAATTTTGTCTTAAGAATACACTTAAAATGGTTCTGCTTTGTATTACAAAGGAATCAGCCAGTTATCCTAAATAAGTATTTTAAGTGAACAGTAGATGTCTATTTTAAAAAGAAAATGATAGTATATGGCATTAAAGATACCATATTCTTTATCCAGATCTATTTTTATACGCTAACATTTGAAATGAATCTGCATGGTTGCTGGTTCCTAAAATGCAGTGTACTGAACATCCTACTATTTTTGACCTTATATTTCTTTGACACTCTGAAGTAGCTGAAGCACCAGGTTTTTTGAACATTAATGAATTGTGTAGATGCTGTAATAAAGTCAAGGTTGTGACTTCATTATAAATTTTGGGGAAATTAAACTGTAGAAAAATCTATTTATGCCCCACAAAGTGGAATTATGCTGGTCAAGTACTATTTTTTTAAATCTTTTCCTTCTCATGCCTGTCTTTGCTATAATTAAAAAAAAAAAATATAATGTGGATTTAGGTCCAGTTTCTTAAAGGCTGGCTTTATTCTCTAGTTTTATTGACATTTGTGTTGAGAAAGCTGTCTCTGCAGATTTTGGGATTTTAGGAATATTTCTAGGAAAGGTGCTGGTTTAGTAAGCTTGAAAAATGTTATTTGCTGTTTATACAAGAGGCAAATGAGCCATGAAAGTGTAAAATACTACACAGTAAAGTATTCCTGACTCGTTGCTTGCCTCGATACTTGTTGTCCATTGATGTAGCTTTTATAAATGGTAATGGTACTTATTCTGTGAACTGCAACCATCATGTAATCACTTTGCAAGCATCATTGGTGAATTATCATGTTGTAAGTATTTCTTTTTTTTTAGGAAAAGCTTTCTAAACAGGGTTCTGAAATAGGTTTCTAAAAACACTATAAAACTCATGTGATTATGCTGTTGCCTGGCCTGTTTTTAAGATGTTACAAGCATACAGTTGTTCCCCTGGGAAATGAAATGGGAAGGGGTTTTATGATTTTCTGAAACTGTGTTGATGCTAACAGGAACTACTGAGTTTTCAGTCTCTGTAGAAATTGAACATTATCAGTGGTTATGGTTCTAGAGCTGACAAATTTAGACCTAATTGTCACTTAAAGCAAAATATATCCTTAGTATTAACTCTTAGTTCTGCATTTATTAATACAGAGGTAGTTTGCTGTTTGGAATTTGATCTAAAAAAATCTGTTGATGGTTTCTTTTTGAAGGAAAAGCAAGAAGAAAAAAACAAAGTTAGAATTCATAAATAAACAAGGAAGAAAAGCCAAAGTCAGAATTCATAAGTAAGGTGTGGTAAATCCTGATACCCCATATTTTCCAAGCCTTTTGTATTTAAGGAAAACATAGCAGTACTTGTGTTCTTGCAGATGCCAGGTTTGGGTTTTATTGAGCTGGTTTGCTGTAAACAGATTGGCTTTTGTTTCTGTTGTTCACAGGAAGGATTTGTGTGCCATATTATGAGGTAGTACTCAGAAATAACATTCTACTGTAGCATGAGATAAATGTATAATGTATTCTGATAATTTTAACATATTTTGTATTTCATTAGGCAATAATGCAGCCTTACCAAAGTTGACAGAAGAACTAGAAAGTACCTTGAGAACTGACAAGGTATTTATGTTATTTTGAAAATTTTTACTGCACTGTTTCTTGCTTATTCATACATCTTGCTAGGGTTTCTTCCTGTATGTTTTGATTTTTTTGTGCAGCAAAAATGGAGATTTAAAAAATTAAACTGGAGAACTTCAAAAGAGTAGATTTTGAGATTATTCAGCTGTAGTTTTTTAAGCAGCTGGCTTTTAAATTGTGGGCTGTCCATGTTATTCTGTGTTAGGAATAATTCCCTCCTTCAGCCATACTCCTTCTGTGACTGAGGCATTGAAGTTTGTTTTTTTTAAAAATATGTGTGCATGTTGCCTGCAAAATAGTCACCCACACTCCAGCTCTTAGAGCTGGCAAACATTGGTTTAGTCCTTTGAACCAGTAAACAAACCTACACTGCTGTTCATTGTGTTGCATCACTTCCTAGCCAGTCTTCAGACTCACACATCCTTGTGTATGTGAGCAACACTTGCTGCTGCTGTGTTCTGATAACTACAGCCCCTTATCTGCCGTCACAGAAGAATGGGACGCCCTGGGTAATCCAGGGTGTCTGGGCTCATGGTCACCTATAGCTTGTGTAAGACCAAAGCTGAGTGTGTGTGTCTGGGCTGTGTTCCACAGTAGGCAGGATTCCACATGGTTTAATTCTTCATTCAGATGCAGGAGTGCATTCATGTATCTTGCCAAGCTCTGAGAATAAGTTTTTGAGGGATAGCATGGTTAAGAGATTCAAGCATCTATGAAAGGGTGGATTTCAGGAAAGTGGAAGTCAGCTTCAGTCTGGTGGGAATTATTGATATTCCACCTGCAAACAGCTGCACTGTTTACCAGCATAACATGGTTCTGGTGTCAGTATAGCCATCATGTGGAACTGTAGCTGAGTTTATAATGTTCATATCAGACTTAATACACTTAGCTCCATATAGCATTATTTATGCAATGGTAACTTTGAGTTGATCTGCAACTTCATTTAAAAAAAAAAATCAAACAAACCTAAATAATCCACCCAAAACACAAGTTGAAGGGAGATCACTGTACTTTGTTATACATAGCAGATCCTTTTTTCCTTGTATAGGTGAACATTTCTAGGCTATTTGGAACTCGGAGTAGGTGTTGCACCTTGAATTCCTGAAATCTGCTTTTTTAAGCTAATCTCTGGTACTAATGTTAACTCTAAGGTCAAATCTAAATACTGTACTGTTGAACATAGCTCTGATTGTTCTTCCTAATATATGTACTGATGTCTTAATAAGAAAGCTTTTGAAGACTTTTATAGTTCATGATAAGACAATGTTCATCATGACACGCAGGAATGGAGTGAGACATACTTGTTCTGAATATCTGCAATATTTCTTTCTTTTGATTTTGTGCTTAGTCACAGCAGCCTGAAAGTGCAAGAAGTGAAGAAGGATGTATGGATCTTCAGACTAAAGAATTGCAAAAAGGTAATTTTTATGCTTGATAGCAACTTAGTTTCATGCTGAAGGGACTATTATTTATGATGAGAGGGTTGCAGATCTGTTATATATATCATATAAAGGAGTTGAAGAAAGCCTTCAGAAATCTTTTACTGTATCAAGGAGTTCAGGGAGCCTTGAATTTGGTTTGTGGGAAAGGAGGGTCAGACTTTTCCTCCAACATGATATGATGAAAGTAGGAAAGGATTTTGAAATTTGAGATTAAAAAAAAAGTCAACTGCTAATATTCTACTTAAAATCAATAAATAAAGAAAAACATTTGTCCAGGAAAGATACAGAAACTTCCCCAAGGAATGGCTTTCTTCCTTATAGATTTAGAACATCCTGGTTTTAGGGTGCTGTGACAGGCCTTTGAGGATATGAAAATAAGTACTATAGGACAAGTCACAGAGACTTTACTGAAAATTTCTGTTGTTTTTTTTTCCTTCTTACTCTCCAAAAGATTAAAATAATTGTGGCCATTCACTCAAATTTGAAGAGCAGTTATAAGTAGGTAATCTTCAGTAGGACCAAAACTGAAAAATAATCCATTCTTCCCAAACCCAAATTATGCATTGCAATTGTTTGGATTTCCTGTTAAAGCAGAAACAAATGCCTGCTTTGTGCCCATCTTGATGGATTTTGTGCTCCAGATGCATTACAAAGATGTTTACAACACTACCAGATGAGAGCTAATCCTCAGTTATTGGAATAGCAAGCAGAACTAAAATGAATCCCAAGAGGTACCAGTGTTACTGCTGCTTATATTGTCCAGGGAGGATAAAGATGCATTTCCTCTAACAGAAGGTTGCAGCTGAAGGCCTACATGCTATGAAGGGACACACTGTTAAACTCGCTTCTAAATTTTTAGACATACCAAATAGAAAACAAAAACAGCTGTAAGGTGAGATATAAGCATTGGTATAAAACTTTGGAATTCTTTATTTACTCTCCAGGTAGGTCAAATTCATATACCTGGTTATAGGGTGGTGTATATTCAGCTGAGTGATAAGAGACATGCTCTGCTCACAAGAAAGCAAATGTAAACCCTGAGAATTGGTTAGAAGAATGTAGACTTCAGAACGACAGATCTCAAATTTGAGCAGGTTTTTCTGTGAGGTTTCTTTGAAGTGCCTTTAAAACTCTGCCACTTCCCATCACTTAGTCACCCAGACAGACTGTACTTAAAATTTTAAATGTGCATATTGAACATGCTGAGATAATCTTGTTTCTTATAAAATGTTTAACAAAAGTCCATTTGTTGTGTAAATCATGTTGGATATGACGTACTGTAGACTAAAGCTGTGTAGATCTTGGTAGAGAGGTTTTTTTCTCCCCCACAATAATCTCTCTTATATGTATATATGCATGCATATATACATACAGCTCAACGTACGTAAAAGGAAGTTGTTTAAAAGACAAATGTGTGTCCTGTCATGAGTATGAACAGCAGACACAGTAGTTTAGTAGTCCAAGATTCTTTGGAATGTAAACAAATCATTGCTGTTTGAGTGGGTAGGAGCTAGCTCTTAATTTGACACTGCTTTAAAAATTGAAAAATGTGCAACTCAGCAATACAGCTGTGAAAGAATTGTTGCTAAAACATGGAGATTTAAGAAACAAGATACAAAATACAAAAAACTCTATGTAAATAAAAAAGTGGGTTTATTTGATTTTAGGTTTGTTTTTGTGGTAGCTGAAGGGAAAGTTGCTTGGAATGTTTTAGCAGCTTTTTTTAATCAAGGTATTAATTTGGTGCTTTTATGAATCAGATTTTAAGAACACTTGATAGAACAGCTTCTTTATAATTCTCTTTGTGTATTGAAAGTTATAGAATTCTTTCAAAACTGCAGACCATTCATCAACTCTTACAATTATTTTCCCTGTTTTGTGATATGGAAGGCTGAGGCTCTACTTCAGCAGAGTATAGTGGAGTTTAGCAATTGGACAATTTCCTTATGTCCATTCTGTCAGCTATATGTTTTAGTAGTACAATTATGCAAACTTTAGTTCTCTGGAATTATAATGTAGCTTAATCATGTTCTACTTCATCTCATGATCCAGAATCTAAGATTGTGATGGATGAAATTCTGATTCAGTTAGTAGAACTATATTTGAAATTGAAAGATGACAGCCCTTTCATTGGCTGTATTTCAGCCATGAAGTGAGTCTCAGTTATCCTGTGCTGAGGAATTCATATCTTGTTTTATTTTGTGGGTAGATTGTTAAAGAGAAGATTGGTTGTCTCTTACTTCTGACATTGAAAGTAACTTTTATATAGTTTCAGGTTGTCTGGAATCCTTTCAGGGAGATGAAGTACAGGATAGTGTGATATTTCACGTTTGCTTAGCATTTCTGATTGTGTTAAAATTATTTTTAATAGATATGCTGCAGAGGAATACTCCTTTAGAAAAAGAAACTTCTTATGTAAGTACTTGTTTTTTAAATTTATTCTCTACATCTGTGCTTCTTTTCTCATACTTGAATTTACTTCTATTTACACTAAATATTCTGTAAAGGAAAATACTATTTTTGTGTATATGTATATGTATAAATATTATTTTTGTGTATATTGTGCCTATGTTTATTGAAATTCTGCAGCTGTGTAGGTTGATGTCTAATTATTCTTTCAAATCTGCCAGTAAATAAATCTTGTATTGTTGTCCCGTGGTCTGTGATTATTTCAATATTGTTAACTGGCAGAAGAGAGAAGCTTGACTGATGTCCATGAGACTAGAGAAAAAAAATAGGGATTATTTTTGGAGGTTTTGATCACAATTAGAAAGCTGTTTAATGCAGTCTGCTGTCTTTCACAAGAACTTACAAGAGGGATAACTTGGAAACTTGCAAATGTAAAGTATGTCTTATGGAGCAAAAACAAGACATTTAATACGGGTAACAGGCTGAAATTGTGTTTGTGATTAATTAAACTTGGGTAGTAAATATATTTATTACTATTTAAAATGCTGGTTGGCCACATTTCTGATGTTAATGAGATAATTCTGTTCCTGTGTGTAGGAGAATGTTAAATCCAGAAATACTCTGTGTGGTTTACTGTGATGAAGTACTTTTAAAACATGTATTAGGGTGCTTAATTCTTAGACATTTTTCAATAAAAATATCAATCATAAATTCTGAAAATACTGCAAGTTTGAAATTTTTTGATCATGCTGTTTTGTAGTAGGAATGTTACTTGAGTTCTAGGAATAAATTCCTTTGTAACAGCTGCTTTCCATTTTAATGTATGTTGTGCTTGGAAATAGCAAGTAGGGAAAAGTTTCTCCCTTCTGTGTTTATAAATTGCATGGAAAAAAATAAGTTATCTTTCTTTTTGTTTTGTGTGTAGGTGGATAACTTGGCTACCCAGATAACTGAAGAACATAGATCTAGAGGAATTCAATGTAAATCTTCAGAAACAATGGATAAAGAAAAATGTAAGTGATACAGAAGTACAGGAATTTGTGCAAAGCTTTTCTGTGGCAAAACCATGTTCTACTCTGTCTAGACCATAAAATGGTATTTTTGAGAAAAGTATAGAATAGGGGAAATTCCAAACTCCAAAGCAATTTATATTCCCAAAACAATTTCTAATATCTCAGTTAATATATTTGATAAAAATATTAAAACAAATTTAATTACTGCACAGAAGAGCATTATAGTCATTTTTTCAATCATTGGTGAAGAAACATTTTTTGTTTAGACTGTAAAGTAATTACTAATTTTATCCTTTTAAAATAAAAGATAAGAAAGCTGATCATCAGGAAAATCTAAATTTTGTGGGGATGGATGCTTCCTTTTCTTAGGTGGAAAGACATAGATTTTAGTGTAGCCTTTTATTTGTCTGGAAGCAAAAAGTGGTAAGGAATTCAATCCATTGAATGGCATAAACATTTCTAAATTAAATCTAGATGCAGTTAGCATCAAAATAAGTTGGCCATTTTGTTGATATAGTAATTACAAGACCAACAATGTAATATCTCTTCAAGCTCTGGATTCAACTTCTTACATCTTTTCAACATCAGAACAATTTAGAAAAAAGTTAATATCATTAATAATAGCATTTTTTCATAAGAGCTTTTATTGTTCTTCTAAGAATTGTGAACTGATGAAGTGAGTGATTAAAAGTCATGTATTCATTAGTGTCCCACATAGCCATAAATGCTTTCCCTGTCTCTGGGTGAGTTGAAGTTGAGGTTAGTGTTCTCTTTCTTGATGTGTTACCTACCAAATATCAATTTTGAGCTTATCTTTAAAAACAAACAAGCAAACAAAACAAACCATGCCTATAACATACAAGAAACATGTAATTCTCTTCTGTTATTGTATTGTCTTCCCTTTTCAGAGAGTGGTTAGAATAACTTCCTGTTCGTATTTTTGTAAGTAAGAGGCTGCTTTTCAGACTTTTGAATCTCAGTAATAATGAGCTGTATAAAAGTGGCACAAAAATATGACAAACGCAGAAGACACTTTCTTAACACTTCAATTGTCACTTGCTTTTGCAGGCAAACAGCAGATTGCTCAGGATGTGCTAAAAGATGATGAACAAAGTCAGTGTTCCAAAATGAAAGCTGGTAACGTCAAGGTATTTTCAAGAACTCTTATGTTCTGCAATTGTAAATAAGATGAAAATCTTAATCATTATTTCTTCAGTAGTTTGTTTTGGGAGTTGTTTCCATAATTAAGCTACTTTTGCATTGTCTTGAATACGAAAGAACTGACTAGCAGATGATACTTTTTAGTGGGGGAGACAATTTAAAAAAAAAGTCAGGGGTCTGTGTTGAGCCTCTTTGAGGTGTGGAAGACTGAGAGGACTGAGTTGCACAAGAGTTGGGAGCTTGGGATCTCATGGAGCATTGTTGGATGCCAGCTCTCCAGTCAGTTCAGCGTCTACATTGTCGTACTGACGTGAGCTCTTCAAGAGGGTATATTGCACTTTACCTGAGTTCTGCTAAATCAAAACAGGAACTAGAACAAGATAGATGTTCTTTTTAGGCATACAGGCACTATATTTGGGGCTGTCTTACCCACTGATTTGTGATGAAGCTTCTCAGTGTCAAAGTTTTTAAGAGACAGTACAAAATCTTAATGAGTAAAATAACTACTCACATATTGGGGTGGGGTGTTTTTTTAGTGTAACTGGCAATGATTTTTAATGTGTAGTAAAACATCTTTCCTCTCTTGTTTCAAAACAATGTAGGAAGTTATTTCTGGTGATGCAGCAGAAGTGTCCAAAGAAATTGATGTAACACAAACACCTCCTAGAAGTACTGCAGAAGAAAAAGGTAATTAAACTGCCCATTATGGCAGATTTTCTGAACCCATATTGAATGTTCATTTCATTTTAATGATTTTTGAGAGAAAGTGGGAACTTGATCCCAGCAAATATACTTGCATATATTCTAGTTGATTTCTGCTCTATTACTGCTGGCAAATAATGCATTAATCTTAGTTTCTTTAATGGTGAGAAAAGCTTTGATGTTTTTGCTGTTACCACCTGTTGGCTCCATTATTGCTTCAGTATGTATCTTGGGTAGGAAAGCTAATGGTAGGGAAAATAGAACAATCAGCATTATGTGATAAAAACATCTTCTACCTCTGACTACCAGCAAGAGCTGTCCTACATGAAAATCCATGACATAACCATTAAATCGGTTTTGTTTGCATCTGTAAACAACCAGAAAAATGCAAGTTACACTGTTAGAATTGACTTAATTGCACTAAAATAAATAATAAAAGATGGTATGTCCACATAATTAATGTGGCTTTGATGTTACTTCAGTCTGTCTTTGTGGGAACAGTCTGAGAATGTTCCCTGATGTTAGTTTGACATATTAATATTTTTGTTTCTCATGCGAGCAAGTTGACAAGTCTGAATCTGTTCTGCAATGTGCTTGTATCCTCAGCTTCCTGTTTCATGGAACATGTGAGAAAATGGAATAGGGGCTTGTATTTGTCCTACCATTTTATAGTATGTCACAATTGTGAGCTTTTGTTCTTACCTTAAAATAGAAGACCTCCCTAACTCATCTGGCATTAGTGGGAAGCATTTTGGAAGAACAATACCTTGTTGCTACAAGGCAAACAGTGTTGATTTCTGCTGGGTGTTTTTAGGGAATTTTGGGCTAAAGAATTAAATAACATTTTCAGTGTGGAGGTTGTGGCTTTTGTTATTTCTTTTGCCTAATAAAACAAAGGTATACAATTTCTTTTTTTTTTTTTTTCTTTTGTATGTGTGAAGATGACTTTAACTTTGAACAGGAAATGTCTGAAAAGAAAAAGCATAGTCCAGAATCAAATGAAAATTCTCCAGAGGTGAGTTGTCTTACTCATGTTAACTCACTGAGATAGTGAAGGTTCACAGTACTCTGTCTTTGCGGTACATAAGTACTTCGTGTTTTGTTGACAGCAATTTTAATATTGTCTTCAAAAAGTACCAGGTACCAAGGATTTACATAGCTGTGTCACAAAGTATAAACTCACACACTGTAAGACATCAATGTCTCATTATGCAAGCAGGACTAACTCCCTTCCTAGGTTTAATAGTGCTTACAAAATGTCTAGAAAGCAATTATATAGAATTATATTGTATAGAAATCATGTTTTCTGAAAACTTTGTAATTGATGGGGACAGTTTAGTCATTAACAAATACAACTTGCCTTTAGAAAATACTGTCTGTCAACAGTTTTTATGTTATCTCCTAGGCACGTACTTGAGATATTCTACAGTATGGGTTATAAACAAATGTCTGATCCCTCGAGGTTAAAATTGATGCTGGCCTCTAGAAAAAGACACTGATCTCAGAAAGGTGTTCAATTTCCTCATTTGGGTTTTTTTGCCTCAAATCTAGAAGTAGGAGGAAATTTAAAGAATACGTTTTTATATTTGTTCACTCAAGGCTTGAGTCTCTAAGAACCATTCTGGGGGAGATACTGCTAAACTTCAGTAAATGCTGAATGTGGCATTTAAGCTTTCCTTGTATATAAGAGAAAATCTTATTGGGGATTTCACAGTCTGAGCATCTGACTTTGTTACTTAAAAGTTCTCTTTCAAAGCTTAATTCAAAGGAAGGGGCTCTTTTTGCTAAAGATCCTGTTTATATAAAGAATATCAGCAATCTGTGTATTGGGATAATTATAATATTAACTGTTTGAAGCACTTGCTCAACATACAGGATGTAGCCTGTGCTATATGGCACTAGGAAAAGGGGCTCATGGGATGTAAAGTCTGGAGTTATTGTATAGGGTAAGCCAGCAGCATTTTTAAGCCCAGGTGATTGAGATTCTGGGGCTAGGGGAGCAGAAGGCACTGCATTCTCAGACATGCTTTGTGCCTGAGTCAACCTGCTGATAATTTTGTATAACTGGGAGTTGTCTTGTTTCTTTTCACCTATATTGGTTGATTTCATAACAGGCAGCCTCTCTTTCTATTAAACTTGCCTCACCTATTTTTTAACTGAAAAGTACTACTACTCTTGCCATTGTCACATTATTAATTCAGCTAGCAGGCTTTGTATTGTATTGCTCAAATGCCAGATGTCAGTTACAGTAAGTAAAATATTTTTGTCCTTTATTTTAATAGGAAAATCAGCCTGTAGTGGTGAAACGCAAAAGGGGACGGCCTCGTAAATACCCTCTTGAAGCAGTACAGCCTGGTGGTAAGTAGTTCATAATACCTGTGGTGGAAAAACAAGGATAATAGTGACATTCAAGTTCTGAACTCATATTTCTTCCCTCAGGTGGGGAGTCAAAAGCTGATATGAGCACTGGGAATGTAAGTGCCTTTATTTTGTTTGGGTGCATTTAAACACACTATTTCAAGAGCCATTGATCTGTTTAGCAGTTAACAGCATTTCAGAAACCTCTTACAGAAAACTTGATAATTGAGTTCAGTCTAAGCAAACAAAAGTAATAGTATCTCTTAATATAGCTGAACTTTTTAAGCAAACTATAGTGTTAATTCAGAACATAGCAAATTACCTATCACCTTCACATTTAATTCACTTAATACAAATCTAATTGTTATTCTAGCTAGCAAGGTATACCTGTGTGCAGGGTGAATTTTTGGTGGTGTGCATATGTGTCTTTTAGTTCATGCTGAGATTAATTTTGGCCTGAAGAGCAAGGGTGACTTTATTTCAAAAACAATTTTTTTCCCTCTTCTGAATATATGATAATAATAGCACATAGAATCTTTCCATAGCTGTAAAGTAAAATATAATATAAAGCAGTTGTATTACATATATATTGCAACATCTCATGCAAGAGATAGGGACATACTGGTGAGTAACCTAGAAGCTCATGAAACATGTCTGTCTTCTAAAGCTCAGTGGTAGTTTTACTTCCTAGCCCCTGTGGAGGATATTCACAGCTAAGAAAGTGGTCTGTTGGTATTGTTGCTGCAATCCACTTGGATTACAGCACAGGGCAGTGATGGGTCAGGCATGTTTGTGGAGTACAGCCAGTTGGATTTATTCTGGTTAAAGGCTTCTCTTTAGGGAATTCCTCTATTTCAGAATCAACATTATTGCATAGAAAAGGGTGGATTTTGAAAATGAAGTTGTGTTAAAACACAGGTTTTCTTCCTGCTTGCCTGGTGAGGCACCAGCTGGAATGGTTGTTGGAAGTCTTGGGAATTTACCTAGATTATGGATAAAAGGAATTACTGTCTCTGTTCTGTCCTCATATTTCAGGCAGCCCTTTGAGTCCTGTCCATTCTTACAGGTTGACTGGAATTCCGTTTCAGAATTCCTAGTCTTCCCTGATTTGATTTTCTTTCAATGTTAATTCAGTGAAATGTAATTTGAACTGGTGTGGATTTTGGTATTTGGTTTTTCTGTTTTGCTGTTGTGGGTTGATTTTTGTTTGGTTGTTCTTTGGGGTGGTTTTTTTTGTCCAATTAAGGATTAAAATTAATTTTTTAATCACCCTCAGAAATAGGTGTACCTTGGCACCCTCAGTACTGGAACAGAATCATCTTGTTCTGGTTCAAGTGTTTAAAGGTCTTGTGCTTCCTAGTGATGAGTGAGGGGTTGGTGTGAGCTGCAGGCTGGCTCAGGGAGGAGTGGTACTTGCTCTCCATCTGAGACAGGAGGGTATGACATTTCCCCAGGGCTGCTTGGGAACATGTTGCTACTTCAGAGGAACTGTAGGCATCCTGGTGTGGTCATTCAGTGGTGAAAGCACTGAAGTTTTTGGACAGTCATCATAGGACATTGTGTAATTATATATAGCTTTTTCTGCGTTCTGAGTAAATAAACAATTTCTGGTGACTTGTAGTTCTGTAAATCTGTATGTGAGATTACGTAACATGACTGTACTAACTACTTTGTTGATAGTTAAATACTTAGAAATGCGTTTGACTGAAACTGCTTTTGTCTTTTGTGTCTTTTATTGCAATGATTTTAGTGTCAGGTTGCTGAAAGTGCTGTGATTTGTTTATGGGCTGATTTGACTTATTTCAGTTATTTAGCAAAATGGAAAAATGCATCCTACTCTTAAACTACAGTACAAACTTTGTGTGCTCATTAGTGTTCACATCTTCTAGATTTATGGATTCATTCTACATTGAATGTGAGCAAGTTTCTGTGATAATGTAACACAATGCTGAATTTTTCTGAATTTCTTTAAATTAAAAAACCCACTTTTTTTAATTTCAGCTGCAGTCTCCTACCTTTGCAAGTAGAGGGAAAACACCTCAAACAGGTAAGCAAATTATACCTGCCTCAACATATAAAATGAAAGATGGAAGAAATAGAAGAGGGTTTTCACAAAAATCACATGGGTCCTTTGTCCTGACATCATCTCTGGCAGTCAGTGTTATTCATGAATGAAAGCATCTGAAGAAGGAGATGAAGTGAAGACTTGTCTCCAATTTCTACCAAGCTTTTCTTTTCAAAAAAGAGCAACTTGATAAGAACTTAGTTCAAATATGTCACAGCATTGCTCAGTGCTGAATAATGCATTGCAGAATGTACCAAATGACTGAGTAGGCTAAGTACATGGCAGAGCTTCAGAGGAAGGCAGGTGCTCCGTCAGACTGGCTCTTAGGGACTGTTTTCCATTTCTGCGTGTTTTCTTTCATACAGCGACTGTCAATCACACTTACTACTTTACATTTCAAATTTTATTCAGTTAATTGTTTTATCTGTGGATATGTATCTAAAGATCTTAGGGGTATCTTGAGGGGATATTTATTTCCCTTTTCACAACTGCTGTAAGATCTTTGGAACATGGTTGCTTAGCTTGCTTAGCTTTGTATTTCTCTTTCTTAATTTTTCTTGTGTAGAGTCTGAATTGCACTGGTTGTTTAAATGTGTCTTTTTAATTATGGCCATTCATTAAAAAAAAACTTTTTAAAACCATTTTAGGAAGCAGGTGGACTGAAAAGTAGGTTCAAAAAGGTTTGTAAACTAATGCAAACAAACATGCAAAAAATCTGAGAAACCAAATCTTCAAAACAAATCTTCTGGAGTTTCCAAAAGCTTAGGCTTCTACAGATACACTAATCTGGCTGCGCTGAACATATGGGCTGTTTCCTATTTTCTCCACATTTGTTAAAATGTCAGCTTTAATCCATATGCTTCTGAATTGTCTCTGGAGGGTTAGCTCCTTGTGTGATACTTGACTTCTGTGAACGGCAAAGAGAACAGACAAGAATGTGAGAATGAAATAAAAGTGCATTCTGCTTTGCTTTTTATTCAAAAGCACAGACACCTGACTGTGTACTTAAAGTTTGGGTGTGTTATGTAACATTTCTGTTTTCCAGGTAACAGGCTGTTAATATCACAGCAATGTTCAGAGGAGTATATAAAGAGGAATGTACTGTTAAATTTTTCATCCTGTATTAGCATTCATGGGCATAAAGGGGTTAAGAGCCCCTGGTAATGAAAAGGAAGCCAAGTTGAATCCCTCTGTGCAGTTCACTTACTCTGGTACTTTCTGGGTGTTCTGCATAAGGATTTGCAATAGGGACAGACCCACACGTGGAGTGGGATGCAGAGTTTTATTTTTGGTCACTACAGCGCATACAGTTAAGACACACATGTTTTCTGAACGTATCATCCTCTGATAACACTAACACTGAACTTTAACTACTTAGCACTAATCAACAGTTGCTGCTCTAAATTTAGTATGATTTTTAGATACTATGTCTTACTATTTTTATACTTACCTTTAAGCATAAGTGGTACATTTTCCTATCATACAGAGGATTATGTTAAAGGCATGTCATGGACCTAGGTGGAATTATTCTTCAGTCAAAAACCCCTTTGCTAGAGTTTTGCCAACATGAACCAGAATTATGAAGTATCTCTTTTGAACACAATACAGGCTGACTGTATTATGTATGTGCTTATACTGTGTGTAGAGCTTAATACAGTGGATGGTCCTATGTTTTATTTCACTTATTTTTTGAACAATTAAATATATTTGTTTTATTTCATTTGCTTTTGTATAAAAGTTTTTCCCCCATAACCTTACAAAGGAGTGCCAAAAAGATTGTGTGTGAGTTTTAGAATATGTTTCTGCTCTTTGAGATCTGTTTTAGATCCTTTGCATTGTCATTCTTCTGTTTGTTTTCTCAGTCTTAATTGGTGAGGGGTTTAGAGTTTGTGTCCTCTTGTTATTTAGCTTTCAGAAATTAGACAGCAATTTTATGGCAGGGGAAAAATATATAAAGATTTGCTTTTATTTAGGTTTCTCTTTTCTACTGCTAAGGATTTTTATCCTTGCAGTGTTGGAGATAAATCCATTTGACAGAGTTCAAAAGCTTTGTAAAATAATCTCCCATCACAGAGTTAGGGTAGAAGTAACCATGGAGAGAAGCCAAG
Organism: Vidua macroura; assembly: GCF_024509145.1. NCBI lineage: Eukaryota > Metazoa > Chordata > Aves > Passeriformes > Viduidae > Vidua > Vidua macroura. The sequence goes on from NC_071574.1 coordinate 59,698,821, forward strand.
TTGAGACATGGGCTGTAGAGTTAAAAATCTGTTTTAACATGCATAGGCTAGCCTGTAAAAATTACTGAGTTGGAAGTAAGAAGTATTTCAGCAGAGGAAGTCATGTAATTCTCATACTAGAAAGTTTTTAAATAGTGTCTTTTTGAGCTTCATCTCAATCGTCTTAGTATGAGCACAGTTAAGCACTAGAACAGATCACCTGAAGGAACCATGTTCTTGGAGACTTTCAAAATTGGACTGAACAAGATCTTGTGCAAGATTAGATCAATTAATTTAGCCATGCTTTGAACAGGAGATTGGATTAGGTGACCTCTAGAGGCCTCTTCTAAGCCAAATTTTTCTGTGATTCTGTAATTGGTTGACAGTAGCTAAAGGGGGTAAGTATCTTCTGCTTTTCCATTAAAACAGAACAGCATATACAACAAAGCAGTAAATACTGTCAGTTATATAAAGCCTTAGTACGTAAAAAAAATTTTAATCATTGTCCCAGTCTCTGTATGCTCTGTATATAATAAAGTACAACAAGCTATTTTGTAAATTAGAAAGAGACTTGAAATGTTTTTAGAGCTACTGTGATGCTTAGACAAATTTGAGAGAGTATGAAAGGATTCCCTTTTAAATTGATTGGTGAAAGATTTGAAGTTCAGGATCAAGTTTTGTTCTTTCCTTTCTTTTTAGGTACAGAGCTATCTAATAAGAAAGAAACAACAAATGTAAGTGTGAATTGTAACTTTACAAGCAGTATGTAATGAAAAATGTCTGTCTTCTGTGTAAAGTAAATAGTTCTTGACTTACATGATTCCATTTCGTTTTTTCAGGAAGATGAAGCTGAGAAAGCAGAAATGGTTGTGCGTAAAAGGGGAAGAAAGCCCAGGCGTTCTCTGGTTCAATCAGAGGAAATGGGTAAAAGCTTAAGAAACTGTGCTACTCCTAACAGAATAAGAAAATACTGCTGTGCTTTTCTGTTTACTAATAGCAACAAGATAAGCTTTATTCAATTTTCCTTTCTTGAGGAAAAATCATTGAGTTACAGCTAGTGTAAATATTATGTAAATATGTGTAAATTGCTGTAATCTCATGTCAGAATTGCTACATCCCAGATGCTTCCATAAAGGCTCATGAATTTTCTATGAATTCTGGCTAGGAGCTGTGTAAGTAAACTGTGGTGAATATGTTAGCAAGATTAAGTCAAACAAGTGTGAATTAAAAATGTTGAAATATGAAGGAAATGGAAAATTACTTACTGAAAACGGGACTTGTGACTAGAATACCTGTTCTAAATTAAGTGTTCATGTCCTTCTGGAGGCCTTTTGGAAAATTATAGCATATGTGTAAAATTTTAAATGGACAGAAATACTGGAGCCAGAGAAGAAACGTCGGAAATTAACGTCTTCTGAAGATGAGCTAAAAGAGCAAGAGGAAGGTGAGGAAGAGGATGGTGAGGAAGATGATGACGCACATTCTGGGGCCACAACTAGATCAGCCACAAGATTAGAGGCTCAAAGGTAACTGTGTAGACACTCCAAGAACAAGCTTTTTTCTACCTTGTTCTCGGTTGTTGTGGGGTTTGTTGCAGGGAAGAGCTTCTGTCTTCCTCTTTTTGCCTTTTTCTGTTTGTTTTAAATTGATAAGAGCCTCCCAAATAATTTTGATTCTAATTCTAGTACCACTCCTCTAGGAATGAAGAGGCAAAAGGTGAGGCTGAGGGAAATTGTTAGGGTCAAAAGGCATATTTGAATATGTAACAAGATAAGAATTGATCCTGTTGGCACTCTTCGTCTTAGAATTTAAGTCTAAGGACACTTGGTTCTGATGGGTAAAACAGGAAATCAGAGTTGACTGTACAATTCACCATTTGGTATTTGGTGTTGGAACAAGGTGAAAATATAATTATCCCTGTTTGTTTCTTTAAGTACTATCCAAGTTAAATACATGAATCTGCAGTACTGGAGGATTTTATTTCTAGTATGGTGTGGCAAGCACATTTCTCTCTCAGGATTTTTCATAAAGGTGCACAGAGAGAAAGAAAGAGAAAACAATTTCTATTTCTGCTCCTTGTTTTTCCTATGTGGAATGTGCTTGGAGAATTGTTTACCTGGGGTGATTGCTTGATTGGATTCTGGTGAGAATTGTTTGAGTCTGGTGGCCAATTGGATCCACCTGTGTCTGGACTCTGGCAAACAGGCTCACAAGTTGTGAGTAGTTAGATATGATTGTTAGAGAAAGTAGCATGTAGTTTTTAGTATCCTCCTTTAAATAGTATATTAATGTATTATAGCATAGTTATAATAAATAAATCATTCAGCCTTCTGAACTGGAGTCAGACATCATCATTCTTCCCATTGGGTTCACCTGCATTTTACAACAGTATGGTGATCTGCAAGCCTGGAAAGCAGTCTTGCTGCAAAAGACAAGTGTGGGTAACAAGAGTTCTGTTTTCAGGAACCTGTTCTTCTAGTCTGCCTTTTTGTAGACATCATAAATTCTAGCAGAGCTCATCCTCTTGATGTTATTGTGGAAACAATGAAACATAGCAGCTTTGGGAAGTTTTTATGTGTGTTGCTGTCTTTCAGAAGAGAATTGGAGTCCAGGCTTTTTTTTTTATGTTGGTGGTGGGATTACTTTCAAATGACCACATCTACTTCCCTCTTAAGGATATTATGTTGTATTGTATATATGATATGTTAGCCTTTGGGCAGTACTTGAAGCACAGTTGCCACAGTGCTCTTGAACTGATAATTTCAGAACTGAATCTGAAAGTAGTTACATGATTGTTCATTTATGTAAAAACTGTGAAGGTTTACCACTACCACGTAGTAAACAAGTTTTCTTTTAGTAAAGGCAAAGGGACTTCCTTTAGTCTCAGATAATTGTTAACTCTAAAATTGTAATAAAGGTTTTTGTGGTTTATTCTGCTTGCTTGTGGAAACATCTACTTTATAAATTTGGGGTTTATAAATTTTATGAATTTGGGGTTGTGTCTCAGATTTCCAATGCTACCTTTCTGGCTCTGATTGTAACAAAGCATCTCTACCTTAAGGTGCTGCGTACAGTCTGCATTGTATAACTAGCATTTGGGAATAAGTCTGTGGAAGAGGATGCTTCTTCATATTCAGCATTGCTGGATTTCTCTGACTTAAGTCATCTGTTTTCTAAACTATGAAATTAATCACCAATAACCAGTTTTTCAGGTTTCTGAACTTGTGGATACCAAAGCTTTATATGAGTGAATTCAGACTACAGGATATTCTTTTAAATGTAGACACTTACGTACAAAAATTATTGCAAGATTTGGAATGGATTGGTTTGACTTTGGTTTTTCTTGCAAATACCAAATATTATCAGTAAAGCAATCTTTTGATTTTACATTTGATACAAAATACCCAGCTTGGCCTCACAGTTTGTCTTGAAGCAGGCAAATACGTTTTTTTCACTGTTTCTTTTGGCAACTTTGATTTACTTGTTGCAAATACTGTGCAGTCTTAGTTATCTACACTTGGAATGCAAGAAGAAATTGACTTGGTAAAAGTATTTTGTTATATATAAATTCATCATTCTTTTGTATTACAGAAAACAGCCTAGCAAGCCAACCACACGTGCAGCTTCTAAAGGCAGCAGTCCAAGTTCAGTTTCTCCTAGGAAACGACAGAAACTAGCAGCTAAAAAAAGATCTCCAAGTGATACAAGAATCAATAAATCTCCTCCATTGACACAGTAAGTATTAAAGTTGAATCTACTTTGAGTATTTGTTTTGGAAGCCACTACAGAGATACATATAAGGAAAGTAACACACTGCTTCAAAATCTGAACAGCAGACTAGTTTTGTTCTGTTCTCATGTGAATTATAAAAGCTTTTAAAGGATTTTCTTCTGTTTACATTTTTTTCTTTTTCTTCCTTTATTTGACATTTGAAAGATGAGATTTTTTTCTTATATCCTTGGAAACCTCTTGGGAGAATTTGAAAATGCTGTTTATGTAGCATTTTAACTTCAGCAGTGATTCTTTCCTGGGTGGGGGTTAAGAGCATCAGTAGTTCAGGTTAAAGCTAAATATGATGACATGATTCTAATGCTTCAAAGATCTAAGATTAGCTGATAAAAAGAGAAGAAACTCTGAGAGCCCATATACCAGGTTTTGAATATATTTCCGTTTCCCTCTTTTCCTGATATACTTTTTAATTTGTAAAGCTGAGATCATGGTGCAGAGTCCCAAGGGAATAAGTAACAAGCGTGATGCAGAGCTGCTCTGCATCTTGTAGTTTACCTGTAAAATGTGTTGTATGCCAAACACGTGTAGCTGTCATCCTTTCTGAAATGTGTCAGTGTCTTCAGGCTGAACCTGGAGAACATGTGCATTGTGCACTGATGGCTGTCACAGTACACCTCAGCTCCATTATTTTGTATGGCTATGAATGGCCAAGAGTTCAAGCCCATGTAGAGTTAGTTGCAGCTGAAATATGGTGAGCACGTAGATGGGTGTGTGAATGCACAGGGTAAGGTATGTGATCTCTGCCCTTTACTCCCTCATGTGAATGCAGGGCTTGAGACACTATTGCTGCTATTCTGTCTTTGTAGTGAAGAGTAATGAAGTCCATTATAAATCTGTTATAAATCCACAAATCTTTCCAGAGAATGAGAAGGAAGAAGGATGATTCTAGCCCTGAATTGTGCATATGGAGCACTCTCCAACATACAGAATTAGTACCCCATATTTTATTAAGAAGTGGGTTTCAGTAATAAGCTTTTATATAATACATCGGAGATGGACAATTTAGTTCAGCCCTCTGAATAGAATTGTGCCTGACCACTCTGCATTGTGAAAATAATTATTAATATGCTTTTCAGGTTAAAGGTGCAGTCTGCCAAGCGTAAAAGGGAGGACAGCCCAACAGTGGTACGGAGAAAAGGCCAGCAGAAAGCAGAGGAGACACCAATAAAGAAAGCAAAACGATAATCTCTACCAGCCAGTACTGTTCTTGGAAGAGTCAAAAGGAAAACAAACATCTGTGCTTCTATTTTTTTTAAAGCAAAGGGATTTGCACGTGCTTGTTTCAGAGCTCTAAGTTAAACAATGCAGTACTTTTAAGTTACATTTTAAACAGCTTTATAAACTATTGTTTATACAGAATATTATGTACATTTATTTCAGATGAAAAATAAGTTTACTTTGTATCTGAATGAAAAACAAAGTAGTTATATATTTTATCACTGACTTGGAAAGTTGGAGTTTCCCAATGTGACATGCTAATGCAGATGCTTCCAGCCCATAAGGCACCCATGTGCCTACTAATACACTTTGTACATAAACTTGTAAAAATAGGTTGTATTTTACTCTGTGTATGAATCTGATCAATGATGGACATTTTATTTATTATATGGAAAGCATTGGTCTGTAAACTTTAGTATATACCTTAGGGTTTTTTAATTATATATTTTACATTCTATGCAGATGTCAGTAGGAAGCTTCCCCTCTGCTCCCCCAGGGCTGTCTAAAATCTGAAGTTCTCTAAAATATGCTCAGACAGTTGGTAAGATATTTTTCTCGCATGCATTGAAGTAGTTTAGCATAGTGAAAGGGACTTGGCTCCTTTCTGTTCACATTTGTGGCAAAGTACAGCATTTAAAATGTAATCTTCCTAGATTATATTTTCACTTGGAAATTTACTACCAACTTCAAGAAATAAATAGTACTAGGTTAGATTTATTCACAGTGAACCAATACCACCCTAAAATGAAAGTTTTATTTTGCAACTAAACACATGTTCTTTCAGTATTTATCTTTTTCAACAAAGAGGGACCCATTGAAATCAAATGTCACTTCTCCTAACTATAGAGCTTCAGCATTGTATGTTACATTTTATACACAGGTATTAAAAATAGAAGCTGGTATTATTGCCAGAATCTTTTTTTAATGTATATTAACTCTGGTAAGAGCAAATGTTCAAGTGAAGTTGTATATAAAGTTAAACTTTTCTTATGATCAAATGTGTCTCTTGTTATGATGTGATGAATTGCCAAACAATCTGAGATTATTTTAAGTGTTTTGTTGATATTCTGGTTTATAATTAAAAAATATTTTGGGGGTTGGAATTTCACTCTTTTTTTTCTTTATTTCTCTTTTTTTTTTTTGTGAGTTTGTTTTTGTTTTTTTGGTTTTTTTGTTTTTTTGGTTTTTTTTTGAACTTGTTGTAAGGCAGATGTTTCGGTCAGATATTCTGCTAGGTTTCTTACTGAAATTTTTGTATAAAAATATAAAATGTTTGCCAAAAATCTGAGTTGCCATATTTTATTTTTCTTTAATTGTTTTGCTGGGGAACTTGTCTTTACAAATGTGTCTGGTTGGAGTCATGTCTATAAACTTTACCTGGTTAGTGTGTTTAAAAAATGTTCACAGGTGCTTATATTTTAGATATGTAAACAGTAGGGAAAGTTTGCAACTGTTTGCCTGCCTTAGGACACTATAAAAGTGCTCACATAATACTTTTCTAAGTAAATTAGTCTGAAAGAAGAAAATACCTTAGCTCTGAAAATTAATTCCTTTTACTTTCTATCTTAATTCTGCTGCCATATTTATACATGCCTTGCTAGCATACTGATATATTCCTGTATGTTACTAAAACTGATGTTTATGCACAGCTGTAGGATAAGTTGAATCTTTCCTTTTTTCCATTTTTTTTTTCCCTTTGCCCCCTCCAGTAGGCATGGACCAAAGTTGTATATTTTGTCTCAGCCTTTGTTCTGTAAGGCTAAACAGGCTGAACTCTTTGTTTTTCCATGGGTGCTTTCCAGACTTTAGGTGGGATTTGGAGTCCTTCCCTGCACCTTTTCCATTTGTTTCCTTACACCTGAATTCAGTAGTGAGGTTGGCTCAGGAGGTTCCTAAGGAAGCCTCACCACTGCACTATGCAGATAATTAATTAAATTATTCTGTGATATGAAAGCATCAAAGGAATTATCTTTCTGCCGGACAGCCAGTTTTACTTAAAGAGAAGGTAAAACCTGCCAATTTCGCAGACTTTCAGCTTATGCATATGTCACTTACTGCCACCTTTCTTGTCAACAAAATAGACATTTATGCTAGACCACATCACTCTCTATCCATATTGGGAATTCTTTCCCAATATTTTTTTGCTTAGTAGTTTCAAAGTGTTATCTAAATTACTATTGCCCTTTACAGGAACAGTACTAGCCTGCTGTAGTTCAGCAAAACATGAGAAGCTCTTCCTTGATAAGGAAGAGTACTTCACTGAAAGGGTAGCATTGGAACAGGCTGCCCAGGGGGCATCCCTGGAATTGTTCAGGAGTGACCAGATATGGCACCGTGCTATGACTGAGTTCACGTGGTGGCATTTGATCAAGGGTTGGACTCGATGATCTTGGAGATCTTTCCGACATTTGTAATTCTATGATTGAATGTTCACAACTTCCAATTCTTTTGTACCTTCTGTCTCCCAGAGCCTTTCTGAGCACGAGACAGGGAGTGGAAGAAGAATCAGTTTTCCCTCAGTGTATGCAGCAGGAGTCACATTTAGGCAGAGCCGTAGAGAGAAGACTCAGGCACAGGAGGTCTGACACTGGTTATGTGGATGATTATGACTGGATTTATTGCTGATACAGTACCTAAGTATTGTCAATATAAGACAAGCAGTTCTAAAGGGTTTATATATAAGCAGGAAGAGCTAGAAGTGTTTACACTCTTTGGCTTTGCAGAATCCATAATTATAATACAAGCACTCTGGAGCTACTTTAAGATTTTTATCTCACTATGTGACAGTTTCTCCTGCAATTCTCATCTGATTTTCATACTGGGACAAATCCTATTGCCCATCAAAGACAGTTGCAAAGTGGGAGATGGAGGAAGTGAGGAAGACTATCTTTTGCCACAGTCACACACACCCATCTTCATCAGAAGTGAGGTTTGTACTCCAGCTTGAATCTTGACATATGAATAAAGCAATGATACTTTCCTAGCCCATGCAAATTTAGAGAGGTCAGGAGAGAAATACTGTCCTGCACTGTGATGAAACAGAATGTCCTGAAACTGTTTTGTGGAGAGATTTGCTCAGGGCCGTTTGGTGCAATAACATGGCTAGGCTTCAATCCCAGTAAATTTCTAAACCACTTGGCTGGTTTTTATGTTTTAGTGGCTGTTTGTTCTTCCAGTTCCTTCTCTTGGGACAACTTCATTTCTCTGAATGTTAAAATACTGAGTGTGCAGAGATGTGCTGGTGGAAGACTGAGTTCAACTCCTCCCAGAGTTTTACAGAACAGGAACTTGGGTCCTGCTTGCCCATACCTCATCTGCCTGTGTTACCAGCTGGCTTGTTCTCAGGTTTTCTTCATATTTCTGATGCACTCTACTTAAAGGCTATTTACACCTCTTAACTCTCTTCAACTTGAAATACTACGGTGTTATGTACTATATAGATTTTAAATCACATTAATGGATTTTTTTGGTGGTTTTTTTTTTTGTTTGTTTGTTTTTGGTTTTGGTTTTGTTTGGGTTTTTTTTGGTTTTGGGGTTTTTTTTGGTTTTTTGGGTTTTTTTGGGTTTGTTTTTTTTTTTTTTTTTTTTTTTTTTTTGTGGTGGGTTTTTAAACCAGCTAGAGGGTCACCAAGTTACAAGTTTGCAATTTTCATTTTTAGGTGGATTCTGGCAAGCTTTTAAGTCTTGCAACTGGTGAAATTTCCCTCTAGAGCCTGATCCAAAGTCAGTAGATGCATTCAGCAGTTGGGGCAAGGTTTCTGCTGATGTTGGCAGATCTCTGAGTGCCTCAGTTTTCTATTCCAACACCTTCTCTAGTAACACATCTGCTTCTCTCTTGAGGGAGGTGGGGGTTAATCTGTGACATTCATCCCACATACACATCTACTGTTTCTTCTCTCCCAACCAATGTTCCAAAACTATCCCATACAGAACGATCTCTGGCCCCGATCCCTCAGAGGCTGCATAAGGTCCTGAGCTGCTTTAATCTCTCCAGAAACTCAGTAAAAATTTGTCACATAACACTTGGCAACCAAGAGCAGCAGGTACTCCTGGTCATAGTGACAATCAGCAGATGTCCACTGTGAAGCAAGCCCAATACCAGCTCAGGTGTCTACACCTAAAAGTGGTCTGATACCTATATCAGGTTCTACATTAGGAAAAGATCATTTGCCACCACAGATTTTCGGTACTCCCTTGCTTTTGGCAGAGGTAATGGCACCTCTGCAATACTGAGCGTCACTGGGCTGAAGAGAGAGAGCTGCTGCCCTGAATCTGGGATGCACTGAGTGCCTTTACAGATCCTTCCAAAGCAGCATTTGATTTCCTTGAAGCTGTACCTGTTCATATTGTAAAGAGTGAAAATAACTGGTATACTTTTATTCTCTTCCCAGTAAAATTTGCAGTTTTAAGGTTTAATGGACCATCTTGACAAAGGTGACTGCACATTCATACAGCATACACCTAGTCCAAACTCTTGATAGCTCAGGTATCCTCATAATTGCCTGCTCATTCATTTTGTATAGAGTTCAGAAGACTCATACCTTCAGTTTCAAGAACCTTCCATCTATTTTATTTGCTTGTAGCTTCAGTTTGGAGGAAATTGTCCATGTCAGCCTTCTGCAGGTCTTGGCAACTTCTTAAAGATACTGTGCTCGCTTCTTCCAGTATATTCCTTGTCCCAGCTATGTACGTCACACTCCATTACTTCCATCAGCTCTTCAAAAATCTGGGGCCTGTTTCAAACAGGGTGGGTTTTTTTCTACTAAAACATGAAAGTTTAAACACCAAGGAAATTCTATCTCCATTCTAATCTCTGTTTCAAGATGTTTCACCAAAATTCCTTGAAAGGGTATTTCTCATTTAAACCCGCTTCCTCTTTCAAATCTCAGCTTTTTAGTTATCCTTACTGGTTTTGTGAATAAAGTCCAAAAGAAAAACATAATAAAAATAAATGTCTTGCTGGGAGTCCCTAGATAGCTGTATTTAAAGCTAGGAACATAACACTCTTGCCAAACAACTGGGGAATGAAAATATGATTTGAAATGGCCGTAACTTAGTAGGGTACAAATAGATTTTTGGCACTGACTGTCAAAGGGGTGGGGTTGCATGGTCAGGCTGTGACTGCAAGACACTTTTCACCTTCCCTTTTCTGCCCCTTTGCCAGTGCCTTTCTCCATGCCAGTGTTGAGTTGTACAGTCACAGACTGCTGGATCAGGGAGCTTGAAATTACCTCAACAAAACTGCAGATTAGTTTTTAATGTGATCATTTTATTAAACCAGCTGCTGAGGAAACTGGGCAAATACTGCTGTCTGCATAAAGATGTCCATGTGGCAGAGAGGGACTGTGAAATCACCTTCCCATTGTACCATGGGTTTGAGTGCCCTTACGTTGATTATCCATGTGCACCATTAGCTCTCCCATTTATGGAACCCTCTCTATCAATAATTGGTGTATAAGTGAACAGTGAGGTAATTTGTGGGCTTTATCCTTCCTAGTGACAAAACAAAGAGGCTTCTTGAAAGAAGGATAGATTATGCATCACCAATGATGAGATTTTTTATTTTGTGTATTTGTTTAGGGTTGACAACAAATTATAGTGACAATTGAAAGGCGTGTATCTCTACCTTCACCGTCAACATCTTGTATCAGCAAGCTCAGGTCCCCTGAAATGTAGGAAAGCTGTCTCAGATCCCTGGTCCCTGGTGCCACCAAATACACTGAAAATATCTATGCTTTCCACTGGGGAAACATAACCCTTTCTGTCAGTTCAGTCTGGAGATCAAGTACCTGCTGCAGTCCTGGTGAGCTCCATTTGGGGCTTTTCCTTGTGGAAGGACAATGCTTACATGTGGCTCCAGCTAAGCCATACACAAAGTGCAGCTCTTATCCAGCTTAACTAGCTGGTGGGAATATAACTAAAGTAGAAAAAGCTCTATAATATATTTCAGAATAATTTGGACCCTCACAAACCACATGAATAGACCAAAACTGAGCCACATTTTTAAGCACAGCTTCTTTGCTGATCACACAGCTGGACAGCACAGGCACTGGCTATACCTCTGTACATGTACTGAGGTATAGTATGAGAATGAGGTATACTGAGAATGAATAACAGAGCAGTATCAAAGCTATCAGTCCTACTGTCAACTGGAGAACTCAGCCCTCCAGTGATGTCTTTTTCTTTTTTAGATTTCATTGTAACATGTCACACATGCTGTGCAATGATTTATATAAGTCAACATACATTAAAATGAATGAATAAAGAGGAATACATGAAAGAAAAATGCTCTGTGGTCACATTCATTATACTCCAGCATCAGTTCCAGTATATAAACTTGAAAATGTTAAAATTAAATAGTCATTCCCGCTTTGGTGCCCAAAGCAAGCAGAGATTTGGAATGTGACTTTCCTTTCAGACAATGATAGGTTCACTCTATTCTTTTTACATAAACAAGAGCTAAGGATTGCTCAGTAATATAGTGCTTATTTAACTCTATTTATTCAGGATTTTTCATGCTAAGTAAATAGGCAATATAAGGCCTCTTTAAAAAGAAAAATAAAATTTATGATAAAACTTCTTTCAACTAATTTTGAACTTAGAACTCTATGTGGCCCTCAATGACAGGAAATATCCTCTTGGTGAAGCCCTAATCAAAGTAAAACGGTAGTTATCCATTCCCAGCAAGATGCCACTTCTTTTTCTGGATCAGAGGAGGGCCTGGGGACAGAGACTGGCATGAAATTGGAGAAGAGGAGCCACCAGATATGAGCATGAAGGCTCACTGAACCCAGGGCCGCCCCGGAGGTTGTGTCCTCTCCACACCCTCCTGCCAACAGCGCTGGAACTGGACCAACAGAGAAGGGGCTGGAGGCTCTGAGAAGTTGGTCCATTTCTTTATGAAGGTTTGGCACCAACACCTCTGGAAGTCAGCCACAGGACAGCCACTCTCATGGGGGGAGGAAAAGACTGGCTGGTCCACTGGGCAGGTTGCTCCAGGTTGTTCCAAGTATATGATGTCTAACCAGATCCCACAGATACCCAGTGATGGCAAAACACACACCACCTCCAGGTCACTCAACCCTTGCAGATGATTAGATTTAAAGAATTTTTTTCTAGCCTAAAATTCTCTGTTGCTATTTTTGCCTTTTATTCCCTGTATGACCATATCTCTTTACAGTGGGGTCTCACCCCATTAAGACCTGCATTTTGCTTGATCTAGTTTTGTTACTTTTCTGTTTTCAAAAGTCAAAGCTGTATTTGTTCTCAGCTTTCAGTGGCTCATGTATTTTCCTTCCTTCACTGAAAAAAAAAAAAGGCAGAACAGTATGAAACCTTCAATTTAGGCAGAAGCATAAAGCAAAAGTTTCTTCTGTTTTGAAATAAACATATAAAAAGGACAGAGTTCTGCATTTAAAAATAAATAATTAAAAGTTTGGGAGTTTTATCATTATAAAACATCTGTGGTGGGGAGTTTTTCATACAACAGCTTCAGATTTTTGCCCTGGAGCCATGCTTTGCAGGAATACCTGGGTTTGCCTTAGCCTGGAGCTAGTAGACACAAGGATCCTCTTCAAGTGCATCAAGAAAGCAGAAAGGCAACTGTGCCATGTAACACATGCACAAAACTTTGCTGTTACGCACATATTGTGAGCTTCATTTTTCCTGCATGAACAAAATACTGTCCAGTTACCGCTATCACCTCGTGATGAATGTTCACACAGTTCTGTTGCATTTCCAGAATTGGGGAAGTTTTTCTTCTGAAAAAGGCAATAGGCTCAGTGTGTAAGTGATAAGTACTTAAAATCATTGGTTATGATTTGCTATGATGATTATACACCACAGTGACAATAACCCAAAACTGAATAATCCATCACAAGTGAACACAAAGCCAAGTAGATGCTACCACAGTAAAGGATGTGAGGATGTTCTGTATTGAGGCACTCTATGAGACAGAGAAGGAAAATTCTTCCATTCCTTCATAGTGGTCTCCCTTTCAAGGAAGTAGTATAATGGGCAAGGGAGGTACTCCACTTTTCCAAGTTCTCCTAATTCTTTTCTTGATTTTTCTACTTGATCTCTTGAGATAATGGGATTGTTCAAAGACACCAGTGAATAGAGGGCATGCTTCACAGATCTCATTCCTTTACTCCTCTCCCTCTTTTGCCACCTTTCTCAAATTTTCTCAGCTTTTATCATCTCTTTCCTTCAGGGAAAAAAAAATGGAAAGAGATTGGCAACTTTAAGAGGAAAAATTACTTTTGTTTTCAGCTCAAGGCCATCAGTCTTAAACTGTCTATCTGCACAATGTCTTCAATTCTCAGCGACCAGGGGAGAGGAATGATCTGGAGCCAGTTCAACATACCCATTGGACCAATACTTGCTCTGTGCTGGCCCAACAGCTGTAGTATTTTGTCTTGATCCAGTTGGGATCTAGCAAGGGTGAAAGTACTAAAATATACTGACAAAAAATTTCCAGCCTCAATAATCTGGCCAGAATCATCAGAAGTGAGAGGTGAAGATCCTGGTGCTGCTGAGCTCCCATTTGCCAGTAAGGGAGCCAGCCCAGCAGGGCTAAGGCCTCATTCGGCTGCTTTTGAGATTTTCCCAGCCTTCTCCTTCCATAAAATGCCCACCTAGAAGGCAGGTGAATAACCTAATTGCAAAGCAAGGCCAAACTCTGAGTGCTACAGAAAGGGACACCCACTCTCCACGCCAAGCATCAGAACCTGTGCTTCTGAGCAAGTGATTCTGGACAATTTTGTGGGGACAAATCTTTTCTAGAAAAGCAATTGCTGGGTTGCAATTTGGTTGGGAAAAAAAAAAAAAAATGTTTTCCAGGCACAGAGAATCCTACAATAGCCACTAGATGGCAACGGGTGCCTGCCAGGTAAACGGCGGGCAGGGTGCACACAGGCAGGATCCCTCTCCTGCCTCTGGAGCGCTCAGAGCCCGGGGCACGTTAGACAAGAACCACAAGGGCTCGAGAGAGGAGCAAGGCAGGGCTGGCGTGCTATGGTCCTGGGGCCACCACTCCTGAATATCCTGCCACCCACCCATTAGCTCCTCCTGAGCTGCTGCTCTGTACAGCACAGGCAGGATTGAGCAGAAACACCTTTCTTCAACTCTACATCCATGAGAAGGCTGTGTAGCATACCGTGCATAAATCCAAATCCACCAAGTGTTTTATTTCCAGATGCAATATTAAATTCCATGTAATATGGCTCTATCTTTATAGGCACATCAAACTTCTTTAGGAACAGCGCATTTAACTATTTTTTTCCCTCAGGTGCAATGAGATAGACTTGGTGGCTTAATAGAAGCCATCCATTCCATTCCATTCCATTCCATTCCATTCCATTCCATTCCATTCCATTCTTTTTCCTTGTTTAGGTCCTTCTCATTTTTCTCATTTTCCAGCCCCCTCTTCCTAGCACTTTTCCAGTCTAATTCCCACCATCCTCACTTCTCATTTGACCTGTGTTTCACTGAACGACCATTTGTTCCCATCCAAGCACTTCAATTCTCCCACAGGATCCCTCCCAGACCTCAGTTCTTCCTTGCTTTCTGCTTGTTCTTTTCCTTTCCCTTTCCCTCATCAGTTTCTTGCACACCCTTGAATCACATATAATGTAACCTCTCCTTTTGCCCTTGTCCTCCATTTATTTCTTAAAAAATCCTTTCCTCAGCTCCATTCTTCCCTCATCTCAGTCTTCTTGGCATGACCAAGAACTTTTGTGGATGAAAAAAGTACATGGAGGTACTGACATTGAACCAAGTTAGCCTTTACCTAGGGAGCCTTTACCTTATTTGCACTAGCTTCTGCGAGTCAATATGATGAGAGAAGTTGTGTAAATATCAAGTAAAGCAATCATAATCCCGTTTTCCTTAGCCATCCTTATTCCTCATTTCTTTCAGTCTGATGTGACTGGAATCAGCTTTTGGGCTTCCAGGATGCAGAAAACAAGAACTGGGACAGATTCAACATCAAAAAGCAGCTGACCCAGAAGCTGAGAAAATAAAACCTGTTCTTCAAGGAAATTATTGAACATTCTCTGGCTCTTGGAGAAAATGCACAGGGGATTCTTCTGCCAGCTGGGGCCCAGATGCTGGGGCACATGACAAGGGATAGGTATCAAAGCAAGCTACAGCCTGTAACAACCCATTATACTCATAAATTAGTCTTATCATGAGTCTCAGAATCAACACTTTCTGAAAAGCAGTTTATTAAATGCAAGAGCGTACTGCAATGCTATACCATTAGTACCACTACCACATACCTTGTCCAAAGGGCTGGTGCTATTGGAACAAAACAATGCACAGATCCCTGCCATGACATTGATTTGTCTTTTCAGCTCCACAACTGCTAGATTTGCCTCTTCCTCACTGAAAGGATCTCACTATCTCATTATCCAGGTGTTCTGGCATTTAATATATCCTCTGTAAAAGCAGCTGTTACCTTATACCAAAGTAAGTACCTGAGCTGCCCAGGCCTGCTTCTGAAGTCACTATGAAGAAAGCAGCCCCAGGAGCTGTAGGGGTGCACCTGGTTTTATGCAGGCCAAGGAGCAAGGCATTTGGGGTTGGAAGGTGCAAGTTCTTCCAACTCAGACTGCAGGATGTCCACTCGTCCCTCCAGCACACTCTGGCTCTTCCAGAGCCTGCCAACAGCTCACAGGGATTCAGGGTCAATATTCAGGTCTTATGCTTGCAGAGGTTAGATGTCAAGGACACACTAAAATAGTTAAATTAAACCCTGTGAAAGAAATATGATTGTACGTGAAGGGAGGTTTTGCCTGTGGGAGATTTTTGTTCCCTGCACGATAACTATGGATAAAGTCAGAGGTATGGATATCCATGAGTGATCCTTAGACACATATTCCATCTGTGTTTGGAATGTTCAATCAGCCAGACCAAATAATCACAGCAGTACAAAGATCTTGGACTACAACAGTTTTGATGCTTATATTGTTGCAGAAGACTATACTGCAGACATCTTTTTGGAGCTATAAAGCATAACAACTCATTTTATTGACTTGTATTTTCTGATGAGGGAGCATATCTGACGCAGAGCAGTTTCTGAGAGGTGTTGCACAAAGTGTACAGTGTGTGAAGGAAATACAGACACATCTGAAGTCCTCCAGATATATGAAAGGAGAGTTGATAGCAACATTTTTGACCAAAGCTTGTGTTTTAATGCTTCCTACAGGCAGCAGTTTACTTTGGACCTATACAGGGTTGGAAACCTATAGGTTTTCAACCTATAGTTGAAAAGAGTACATGGATAAAAGCATGGGGTTGTTAATCGGCTCTCGTAAAATACAGATGATACTATAAAGCACCAGAAGGTCACACCCCAGACTACCCTCCTTCCAAAGCAGGGAGAACAGAAAGCTCACATTTGTCCTGCCAAAAATAACCTCATTCATAGTGCAGGATATCACAGTTGGCCATCTTGGAAATATTCCTTCCAGACAGCACTCCTCTACTCTGTTTCACTTGCAGGCATATTTCTGCATCCTTTACTTGTGAAAAATCTGGAGAAATAAAAGTATTATCTTGGTTTTCCAAGGAATCCATAACTGATGTTTTGTCCACCTACATTTCTGTACATCTCCCACCACAAGAGTTTTCCACTAAGTCACAGGAATCTTTTAGTACTGGGTGCTTTTCCAACCATCTCATTTACACTTGGTCATGTATGGGGTAGCGTACAAACTGCTTTTCTCATATTACACTTTTTTATTTGTTATCTGTTCCCTGCCTTAATATGTTTTTATGTTAGGTAAATCCCAAAACATGTCTAGAATAAATTCTAGAAATGGCTACTTCTATGACAAGAATACCCTGAGAAGCTACTCAGGAGACAACTTAAAATTCAGAATATCTAAAATTAGGCAAAAAAAAAAATACTAATGAAGAAGGAAATTCTGAGAGGACAGAATTTAGCATCATAAGGAGAAGACAGGGTGCTTATTTGCAGTCATCCACAATTGATATGCTCAAAGTCTCTTTCCTTTAAGAAATATTTAGAAAATAAAAACAATACCTGTATTGCCTGCAGACAACTTGTGTCATGTTTGATTTTTTTGGTTTGTAATTTTCAGGCAGCCAATTAAATCTGCAGGTGTACTGAACAAAAGAGAGTCACTAATTTATTTGTGAAGTTTATGTAAGTATTTGTATTCTCACTGAGCAAGCCAAAAGAATTAGTGATTTAATGTAAAAGCTGGGTTCAGATGAAATGTACAGTCACTGTACATACAGAATCATTGCCAGTGAAAACAACTCACACAATGAACCTGCTAATTGCCCTAACTTCATAAACTCAACCCTGGATCCGAGCTCTCCATGCTCAAGCTGCTTGGCTTGGCTGCTCCACCGCAGGTCATTGGGCAAGGCCAGCACCGTGAGCTTGCGAGGCAGCTGCAGGCATGGACCCCCGTCACACAGCAGGTGGAGTTGGGGTCTTACCTCCCAGAGGGGTCACAGTGCTCTCAAAGAGACAGGGGTGCCTCCCTCACATGGACTGAGACTCTTGGTCTAAACTGCCTGGCTTCCTTCTCTGCTGGGCAGCACAATGGGCACTCCTGGGACCAGACCCATCACTGGGTGAGCTGCTGGTGCTCTGACACCTCTGATTGCCCTTCCAGCACAGGAAGGCAGTCACATCGGCCTGGATCCAAAATAGGATGGGTATTCCACAACTCTCATCTCCACAACAGACCATGTTTGAGACACTTGAGTCAGTACAGGAGCTCCTGAGTCAGGTCTGCTCTCAAAGCAGCATCCCAACGGCCAGCATTGATTGCAGGAGACTGCCCAAAACACACACAGAAATGCCACATCCTATCACCACAGTTCAGGCTTCCTATTCAGTGTGAAAAGGATGTGAAACAAGCAAGTCCTTGATCTCAAATTCTGAAATTTTTGAGCAATCAATGATCTGTGTAAATTTATAAGTACCAAACGCTCCCTGATTTTACCTTTGATGGGTGTCTACTCCTGATATGAATAATAAAGAGATAAAAACATTAATATAAAATTACTATTGACTTGCTATCAATAAAGAGGTGACTCTTAGACAAAGAGGTAAAACCACTTCAGAAATGTAAACAGTGTCAGTATCCTGAGAGGCTCAATTGATTTACCTAAGCATCAAAAGCAATAAAAATATTTAAATGTTACTGCAATGCAGCCATTGATTTAGTTACCAAGGTGTTCTATCATATGTGAAAAGTGAGCTCAACTACTTCAAACAAAAAGTAGGAAAGGTTATTATTTCTATATAGGTGGAAGAGCAGTGGTAAAGGAAACCTGGACTTCATATGATGTTGTATGAAGTCCAACATCATAGAAGAGCTAAGTAAATTAGCAAATAAACATCAAATGATTAATCTGTGCTAGGAGTGTTCTTAAAAGCCTACAGACTTGCACACAGGAAATGCATCTACTATAATATGGTGGATAGTCATTAAAATGTTCTAGTAAATAATAGGGAAAAATTCAGAACAAGTAAATACACTGTATGGGTGACTTACACATACATGACATTTCTACCACAATTTTTCTATCAGAGACTGGAAATAAAACAGATTAAAGCTAAATACAGGGTCTGCAAAAGCTTTACTTAATGACTGTGAGAAGCATCTGGCCATTTGCATATGCTGATTTGTTTTTTTTTAGTAAAACAAGCTAATCTTATCCAGGTTGTATTTCTATCCTACAGGTAATTACATCAGAAAATAAGGAATATACAGCCATTTATGTCTTTAGTAGGAAACCTAGCATAGAAATAAGGAGACAGCCAAAGAGAAGATTTATTTCAAAAGCAGGTGGTGCCTGAAGGCAGTTGTGGGACAGGGCTCGTGTGTACAGTGTGTACAGAACTCGTTGCCTCCTGGCACTAAGCATCAGACACAATCATGCAGCTCCACTCCTTCCTAAGAGCATGATGTGGTTAGACAGCCTGCATGTCTTTTCCTTTTCAAGGTCTTGCAAGGAGGAATAATTCAGGAGAAACTGCCATGCAACGAAATGAAATGTTGGTAGGTTTATTTTCGTGCTTGGTACTTGGCATGCCAAGCCTTCACTTGTTAGTGTAAAGATGAAGTAACAAGAGGGCGATTTGGGTTGGTTTTCCCAGAAACAGCATCTCTGAGAAATAAAACTGGGTGAAGTTGTGTCACTGTATGTATGCAACCAGCAAAATTCAAGCATTCTTTTCAGTTTGGTTGTAAACTCCTGTAGAAGTGTTTTTGTTTGAGCCTCCCAGCCCTAAAGGACATGGGCTTTTCCCCATATAAGGAATGAAAGAGATTGTAAAGCAGCTATTAAAACCTAGTGAGTTAATTTGCTAAAAGGTTGTCACATTAGTGAGAATAAAGTTTTCATTGTCAGCATTATATTTGCACATATTCAGTTGAATTCTAAAAATCATTCAAATTTTTCTCTTAATTGTGGAAGGTAAATCCTTCTCTCACTCAAGTCTGGAAGCATCTTACAGTTCACATCTCAGCAACACAGGATCCTGATGTCAACTGCAAAAAGCAATTTGAAGACTGAGTGTGTTGCAGCAGTTGCTTATATGAGATCCCTCATGAAATACATGGAGAAATCTTGACAGGAAAGTGGTTTAGAGATGTACAGCTGTCACCTACTGTGTAGTTACAGTTACATTTGTTGGAAATAAATTGCTATTATTCAAGAAATAGAGTCAAAACCTGTTCAAAAGCAGATGACATAAGATTTTCCTGCAAAACCAGCAAGTTGTCCAGGATATGTTTGTGTGCCTTTGTTGCACAGTCAGAGAACAGCACAGCTGAGGTAAAAGCTATGAAAGAAATCTTTCCCATTACCAACAAGGGATTCAAATTCCTTATAGAAGGAAGCACTGTTTGTACCACTGCCATCTTCCACCTAAGTCCTTGAAAGACCCAGCAGGAGACTCAGCAAGGATTTGCATTGCTCTAAATATATCGGGAGGCAAACTAGTTTGGGGAGACAGCTTGTGTCTAGAAAAAAATCACCTCTAATAAAATATGGCAAAAGTAATACCTACCACCATGCAGGCTCTGGGAGGTGCTGCCAAGAGGGCTGCAGTGTGTGGTAGCCCCTAGCCATGAAACTCCTTGGCCTGCCTCAGAGCTGAGAAGAGCTTGGAAGGCAGAAGTGGTACTGTACTGGCTTGGCTCTGCCCCAAAACTGGCATATGGAGATTACACCACTAATTATTTTCCCATACTGGGCAAATCCTACCCTGAAGGAAAAGCTATAACATTTTCTTTTCCCAGCGCAGTGTACTCCCACCCAGGAGATCATCTGGGTCTTTTTATACAACATTATATAACATGGAGAAAGTCTGTGCTCTTTACAAAGGCTTTTTTAGGGTTTTACAGACACCTTTCCTTGTGCTTTCACATGTGATAAAAAGGCTTTTATAAGCAGAACATACCTTTCCCCACTTCATCACCCCACATGTCATATGCAGTGCTTCTGTGAGAGGGCTGCCTCTCACCTGGCAAGCAGAGCGGCTCAGGTGGCTGAGAGAAGCCACCTCCCACTGCAGCCAGGCAGGCTTCCTTCCCGCTGTCCCGCTCACGCCGTGGTTTGTCACTGGATACCGGGCAGCGGGGCTGCGCCTTGGCACCCGTGTGTCCGCACGGCCTTGCCCTGACCGCCCCAGCCCCGCTGGCACCAGGGCCGCGCGCAGCCCCGAGGGCAGCCCCGGGCCGGGCAGTGCGGCCAGGCCGCCTCTAGGTGGGGCAGCCCGGCCACCGGCGGCACCGGGACGGCTCCGCCGCTGCCAGCGGAGCGAGAGCGGAGCGAGCCGGGCCCGGGACAGCGAGCCGGGGGTCTCCGGTGGACGCGGGGGGAGGCAGCTGTGGGCACGGCGGGTTTGGTCTTTCCCTGCTGAAATGTAATACACGACTGAGAGACGGCGGGCCCGTGTGTTATAGTATATCACGGTGTATTAAGGCTCGTGGCTGCTTCCAGACGGCGAGGAATGGGAGGTGCGGAGCTCTGTCAAGGGTGGAGGCACGGTGGGAATCGTGCCCCCCTCAGACATCCCCGTTTCAGGCGCTGCCCTGCCTCTCCACTGCGTCCATCATGTCCACTCCGAGCCTTTTCCAGCGAGGACAGTTTGCGCCCGGTTTCTCCGTCGCACACCCGGAGGCGGCCCTGTGCGCCCCGCACGCCGTGGCCGGGCAGCCCGTGCCCTCCGGTGCTGCCCCGGCGGAGCGCGGCCGGGAGCGGCTGCCAGCCCTACGCCCGGGTGGCCAGCGCGGTGCACAGCCGGGCCACCGCTCTCCCCCCATCCATCCATCCATCCATCCATCCATCCATCCATCCATCCATCCATCCATCCCTCCATCCCTCCATCCCTCCGTCTCTCCCTCCCTCCCTCCCGCTGCCCGTCTCCTCCGCGGGATTGGGGGCCGCGCGGGCCGGGACCACCCAGCTGGCCCCCGGCCGCCACGGCCCCGGCACGTCGGCCCTGCCCGGCCTCCCTCCGCCGCTCCTCTGCGCCTCAACGCCGCTGCCGCTCGCTCTCCTCCCGGCCTCTTCCCCAGGCATTTCCTCCCCCAAAGAGAGGTTTACTGATCATAAAGAGGGTGCAGAGATCGCCCGAGTAGGCGAAAGAAGAAAAAAATATTAAGAAAGAAAAAGAGAAAAGGAGATGGGGGGAGTGGGGGGAAGAGCTGAGTAAATTAGCAAAGAATTACAGCCACTGTAAACAATACGCAGGTATTTTCAACAGCTTGGGCACGAAACCCTGTAAATCAGGGTCTTCCTAGGCTGGAACTCCGTGTCCCGGAGCACGGCGGGAGGCTGCACCGGGAAAGGCTTGCCTTTCTCCCCGCCGCTCGCCGGCCCCGGCAGCGCCCGCTTTGCCTCGCTCTGGGCGCTCTGCCGCACCTGAGCGGACCCCGACAAAAGAGACGCCCTGTCCGGAGCTCCACCGTGCCCCGACTTCCCTCCCGGCCGCCAACCCAAACCACGACTCCCACGACCCGCACCTCCAGCCCTTCCCCTTGGAAAAGCGGAGCCCTTCCTCTGTCCCCGCGTCTGAGGCCACTCATCTCTTCTGACATCCCATCCCTCTTGGCTGTTAAGGAGCCTTTAAAACACTCGTGCAGGACACCCTTCCTAGTCCCCTACGTATATTCTTGTAAGTGGATTTCTCGCAGCTTCCCTAGATGCTTCTTGTTTACCTCCAGCTCTTAAAATTTCCCCTTTTTTAGTGTATCGTGACACCGAAGTCTTTGGTGGCAAAGCGATGGCTTTCCTGGGGAAAAAAAAATTAGATAAAAGGTGAGTCCAAGCAGGGTTATTAAAATGGTCTGAGTTTGTTCAGAAAGAGAAAGACAGCTCCCGCTTAGTCATGCAGAGGTGCTCTGCAGCTTTGCGCTGTGTATGCAAGTGGGATTATTTATTTTGTTGATTTCTTTTTGATGTAAAAATTATGACTGAAAACATTTAATTCGTACCGGAGTCGTTGATAATCAATTATTGTCACTTCGTAGTCTACTGCAAACCGACGTTCAGCTCTGTGAGATCAAGTAGGGAGGTGTTGGCTGTGGCCACACGCCTGCGGAGAAGCCCGGTGACACCCTGGGAATTTAGCTCATGGAGCAAAGCGGGTTTGCGGGCATCTTTTTTCTGTGCTTTATGTCCTTATGTTGCCGCGTTCACCCAGCACCAAACACCCATGTTCGTGAGGCACGGGCGTTTCATTTCTCGTGTACCCGCTTGATACCCTTGCCGGTATTTTTATTAGCTCCAAGAATGCCAAAAAATATTTTAAAAAGAGAAAAGCATGATGCTTGGGGGCATATTGGTTTTTTGGCAACGAGTCGGAGATATACAATTCATGTGCGTGTTATACTTTCCAAAGTCTTCCTGTGTAGGGCCGTTTTCTGTTAGGAAAAGCATGGTTTAGGGAAAAGAGTTTAATCTCCGAGAAATTGCTTTCCTAATACGGGCTTTATAAGCCCCATGGACAGAAGACCGTACTTAATATAAACCCGACCATGTTTTTAAACAAACGCAATAGTCAAAAGCGCATTTTTCAAAACCAGCCGAGGCTGATTTGCGTTTACCCCGGCAGCGCAGGCGGTCGGGGGCTTGGCCGCTCATCCCGCCGCATTTACAGCCCCGCACGGGCGCGGTGTCTCGGCCCCCGACAGACTCAAAACAGGCGAGTTCCGATGCCCTTCCCCAGCGGCACGCAGCAATGCACGCCAAACCGCGGCGTTGGTCCCGTCCCCGTCGGGACCGAACCTTTCCCCGGCGCCAGGTTGCAGCGCTCTGCAGAGGCGCGGCGAGGGGGGAAGCACCTCTGAACTACGATCCCACACTCTCCAGGTGGAAGCCGCCGCTTTCCGCCATGCAGTGGGACCGTCCCTTCGAGCGTCTCGTCGGCCGCGGGCGCCGGGGGAGGCGGGGGCGCCCCGCGGGCCGCAAGGGGTTAAGAGACGGCGCGCCCCGGCGCGCGCCCCGCGGAGCCGCATCGGCCCGCGGCGGGAGCCAATGGGCGGGCGGGCCGCGCGGGGGCTGCCCAATGGGAAGGCGCGGGGCCGGCGCTGTCGGGCGGCCGTGAGGGATGGCAGCGCCGCCGGCAGAAAAAGCGGAGGGCGGGCGGGGGCGGGACAGAGCGGGGCGGAGGCAGCGCCCGTGCCGCCAGGGACCCGCGGCGGCGCCCGGCGCAGCGCGGTGGCCCCGGTGGCCCCGGCCCTATGGGCGGGCGGGCCGGCAGTGGCGCAGAGAGGCTGCTCCCGCTGGCGCCCGCCCTCCCGGCGGCAGAACAGGGCCCGGCACCGGCGCGGCGGCGGTCGGCGATGCGGTCGCCCAGCTGAAGGCGCGGCACGGTCCGCTGCTCGTCCGCGGGACTTGCCCGTCGCCGGGCCATGTCCGTCCGCGGCGGCAACGCCCTGACGCCTTTTTCCATCCAAGCCATCCTCAACAAGAAGGAGGAGCGCGCCCGCCACGCGGCGGGGCGGCCGCCGCTCCCGGGGGCGGCCGGCGGCTGGCGGCTGTGCGGCGCCGCCGAGGACCCGCCGCTCCCCGCGCCCGCCGCCCGCGCCCCGGCCCCGCGGACGCCGGCGGGCTGGGACTCGGACTCCGCGCTCAGCGAGGACCCCGAGGGCGAGCGGCGCTCCGAGGAGGAGGGCGCCGGTGGCAGCGCCCGCCCCGCAGAAGCCACGGGCGGGGGGCGGCCGGCGGAGGAGGAGGCGCAGCCCCCGGAGGCGGCGGAGCGGGACACCACCGGCCTCAGCGACAGCGAGATGTCGGCCGCCGTCTCAGGTAGGGGCGGCCCCGATGGCGGCTCCTCCGCACCCGCGCGAGGAGGGCGGGAGGGTCCCGGAAGGCTGGGAACGGGAGATGACCGTGGCTCTCCGCCGGCTCCCCGGAGTTGTGCGACAGGCTCGGTTGTGCCGGGGGGGGAGTGAAAACCCGAAACGCGTCCCGCGGGGCGAGGGAGGGCGGATCGGGGAGGACCTTTGGCCCGGCTGAGCCCGCAGCTCGCCAGGGCGCCCGGCGCTTAAAGGAGAGCGAGAAGCCCCGGCCGCCGGCGACGAGGCGGGCAGCGGCTTGGCGGGCTCTCCGCTCGCCCCGTCGCTGCGGGCTGGCCGCAGGGAGCGCGCCTGGCCGCCTGTGCGCGAGTGAGGGCCCCGCGAGGAGCGCGGATGCCGCTGTCCCGGTGCCTGCCTGCCCTGACCGCCGTGCTCTCGCCCTGCCCGCAGATCGCAGCCCTCCGGAGGAAGAGGACGGAGCGGGCAAGTGCGGGAATCTGCTGCCGGGGGAGGAGGAGGCGGCGGCGGCTCCGAAACCGCGGAAGAAGCGCTCTCGCGCAGCCTTTTCCCACGCGCAGGTCTTCGAGCTGGAGCGGCGCTTCAACCACCAGCGCTACTTGTCGGGGCCCGAGCGGGCCGACCTGGCCGCCTCGCTGAAGCTCACCGAGACGCAGGTGAAGATCTGGTTTCAGAACCGGCGCTACAAGACCAAGCGACGGCAGATGGCCGCCGACCTCCTGGCCGCCGCCCCCGCCGCCAAGAAGGTGGCCGTCAAGGTGCTGGTGCGCGACGACCAGAGACAGTACCACCCTGGCGAGGTGCTGCGGCCGCCCTCGCTGCTCTCCCTCCAGCCATCCTACTATTACCCCTACTACTGCCTTCCCGGGTGGGCTTTGTCCACCTGCGCCGCAGCTGCCGGCACCCAGTGAGAGGCACACATACACACCCCCCCGGCCCCGACACCCCCACCATGCACACTGGCAGCCAGGAAACCCATCTTCCCTCTGCTACCCCCCCGCCCATCAATCCATCCATTCAGCTTCTCAAGTCCAGAACCCCAGCTGCAGCTCTCAGTGCCTTGGACAGTATTTATTATTATTTTATTGTTATTTTTATTATTAATATTTTTGGATGGTTCCTCACCCTCTCCTCTTTCAATGTAGGACTTCTTGGCCATCCCCACCCTGACCCTCACTCTGTCCCCATCCCGCCAGCCGAGGACACTTGCAATTCGGCACAACTTGTTCATGGTATCCATGTTGTCAGTGTATTTGGTGTAGACTTTTTGTTTGTTTGTTTTATTTTGCTTCGGATGGGTAGAGACTCGATCTTGTGTGGAGAAAAAGAGAGAGAAAACAAAGGAGAGGAAAAAAAAAGTACAACCCGCAAAACCAAATGCAACTCAAAAGAGGAGATCAAGGACTCCCTCAGTGGATTGTAAGGAAGATTATTTTTGTCGTCTGAGTCCTTGGTCTTCCAACTTGTTGCAAACTGAGTGTGCCTTGTATGGTGCTGAATGTATGGAAGCCTCTTTCAGGTCTCCCTGCTCTTGTTGCCCATGTTATTCCTGTCCTCCATGATTCCTGGCAAAGGATAAATATGTCACAAAAGGGTGAGACTTATATCGAATCTCTGACTTCTTGTTTTCCTTTTTTTCCTGAGATCTTTCCGTGTTTGGGGAGGGAGGAGTTATGGATTTTTCGCACTTTCCAGATGTATTAAAGTTGTTGTTATTTTTATATTCAATGTGAATATTTCTAGTCAGGCTTTTTAAGAAATCGATGTAACAGGAAACTTTAATACCATCAGTGCCTTTTACAATTCTTCTGCAAAGCTCTCCTCCAGGGATGGGGGTTTCTGATCTACTAAGCAATGTAATTACAGTCTCTTTCTTCCAAGGTAACTCGTTGCTTTTTTTCCCCTTCTTTCACCCCCCCCCCAATTTCTCTTTTAATGGCACTGTGCACTCAACTAGATTATTTACTTCAAATGAATTGTGAATGTTTGTAAGCTACCCGCTGTACTTGTTTTGTTGGGGTTTTTTGTTGTTTTTTTTTTTTTTAATTTATAAACTTTAGTTTAACACTTACCTCTGCTGCTTGTGTCATTCCTGAGAGCAGACATGGATTTCCCGAGTGATATTTTTTCCCCGCAGCAGACCTCAGGCCGTAGCTCAGACCACATCCCTCCTTTTCCCACTTGCACAGTGAGGATCGTAGGGCCTGGTGGAGATCTGGTCAGCGCCGATGCCCATTCCCTCTGTGGGAGGCGGAGGGGACCCAGGAGCTCTGGCCGGGTGCCTTAATCACTTCTTTGGCAATGCCTGTCCCAGATGGAGCGATCCCACATCTGCCGGAGAGCCGGGATCACTGGCTGAATTTACAGGTGCAGGTAGCGGTGAGGACGCGGTGCAGTCGAAGGAGCCACTGGGACCTCGAACTGCTTTTCCCGGTCGGTGGCAGCCTCACCGTGCAGGTTGCGGCCCCTCTACCGCGGGCCGTGCCCGTTTAAAACCTTTGCAATCCTAGGCAAGTGCGCGGGTCGGTGGATTGTTTTCTCTCTGCTGGAGCCTGGCAGAGAGATCGAGGGCGCGGGCTCAGGATTGGGGAGCAAGAGGGGGCTTCGACGACCTCGACGAAACTGCCCAGACCGTCTGTATCCCGACACTGCCGCGGTAGCCACTTGGGGCAGCCTCCCGCCTTGGACTGAATCTCCTCCAAGCCTCTGTTGAGAGCCCGGGCCCTCGGCGCGGTGCTGGCGGTTCTCCCCCGTCGTCGGCTGCTGTCCTCGGGCGTCTCCGCCAAGGCTAGCGCTGGCCGAAGGGAAGGGCAAGCAGATCTGGGGTAGGCAGCTTCCCCCGGGGGCCGGGGCCGGGCCGGGCAGTGGCGCTCGGAGGGACCGGACCCGGTGATGGCTGCAGTTGTTTCTTAGCGCCGATGGAGCCCTGCCCGGACCACGCTCACAGGCGGCCGTGTTGCCTGGGCGCCGCTGATTCTTCATCACCGCCGGGTTCTTTCCTTTCCCGCTGGTTCGCATGGGCTTTCGCTGCGGCTCCCGGGCACGGAGTGGCTTGCAGGAAGGCCTGGCTGCCCCTTCGCTTCCCGACCGCTGTGCCTGCAAGCCTCCTCCAGATGCAGCCGGGCTCTTTCCCTGTCAGCCCCTCGCTATGGCCCTCCCTTGCTGTCATTTCGCTTTGCCCAGGCTCGGGCACCCCGCAGGTTAGCTATCCCCACGCTGGCACCTCCAGCAGCAGTGGCTGCCCGTGGGCTGCCCCAGCCCCAGCACGGGCTGGGGACGAGCTCTTTGTTCTCAAAGCCGACAGCCGTCGTGACACCGGAGGAAATGCTTTGGGTTTGGTTTTGCGTGTCGGCCGTCCTGCTGCCGAAAGTGCTCCAGATGCAGCAGTCAGTCCCTTGGCAGATACGCGAGGACTGACATTTATTTAGCCCGATCCAAAGCTCCTGTCTCTTTCTTCTTCTTTTCGGATTTTGGTGTTGTTGTTGTTTTTTTTTTTTTTTGTTTTGTTTTTTTTTTTGTTTTGTTTTTTTTTTGTTGTTGTTGTTTTTTTGTGTGTGTGTGTGTGTTTTATTGTTTGTTTGTTGGTTTTTTGTTAGTTTTTTTGTTTTTGTGTTTTTTTTTTTTTTTTTAACTATTTCCTTCCAACATTCCCAACACTTTCCTTCCTGGAAAAACGAAACTTTTAAACGGCAGAATCTGGACCCCGTGCACTTAGGGAGGCAAAGAGGTGCCACTGCTGCCCTGCGGTTTGCTTTTTCCTGGCCCCTGGGGACGTTTCTCTGCCTGCAGCCCCAAGAAGACACCGAGCCGCTGAATCCCATGTCAGGTTCGATGGTACAGCTCACACCAGCGGAGGTTTTGTCCCTGGCGGGGGTGGCTTCCAGCAAAGTCGGCTGTGGTTCCTGTTGGGCCCCCTGTTCGAGGGAGCGAACTATCTCTAAGCCTAATTTTTTTTCCCCTTCGGTCGCTATGTTGTATTATTTTGATTTATGCTTGCTAACAGATGTAGTGCTCTAGGTAACCTCCTGATATAAAAGGGAAGTGACTGTTATTAGAGCTTCCTTGGGTTGTAACACTGGATAACAGACTCAGAATAAAGTGTCAAACTATTTTCCTGTGAACCAGGCAAAACTAACATGCATTTTACTCGAGATAGAAGTTGCTGGAAAAGCTGATCCGACTAAAGTTCCCCGGAATTTTAGTATTGGTGTTTAATATCGAACATTAATGCATCGACAGTGTCTTCTTTTGATGTTGACAAAATCCGATACTTGAGAAACGTCAGTATGTGATACTGGGAAAATTTAATCGATATTTTAATGGATTTTTTCTGGAATTTGAGTCGTTTCTATTCCTGTTTTTCTTTATAATTTTGATTTTTGAAATATAAAGCAAACTCTCTGCGTCCTTTATCTTTTCTTAATGGCAAACTCTCCAGTAACACGCATGTAACTGTACTGAGGCCAAAGGAATTACTCTGTATTTTCGGCGCTTAAGTTATCAGCAAAACCTGGGCTCTAACAAGCTCTCTTCACACATCCTCAAACGCACATTCAGCTCATCAGCACATACACGGCTGCTACGTAAAAATAATTTCCCTAACGGTGTGTCCCAATTTCGGTGTCTCTAACAAACCCCGAACCGTACAGGGGCTGTGGGAATCATTTTCCATCTGACCACAGGCAAGCTGTAGTCTTAAAAAAAAATCATGCAAAGACAAGGGGGAGAGGGGGGAAATACCGCAGCTCCAAGAAATTCGATTGTTGAAATGTAATGTAAATTGTGTATATCTTTGCATATGTCTCCATTGGCGCTTGTGTTTGTGTATTAAACAGTCGCACAGGCGCAGAGTCCAACTCTGCAGCCGGGAGGCTGCCTATATTTAGCTACCTCCCGCTCGCTCGCAGGGTAATAGAACAGGAAACCACGTTGATTTGCGCCCCCGCCCCCCGCCCCCCGCAATCGCACATATACACACACACACACAAATACACACACACACAGACACACTCAGGTAGAAATCAGCGACATTTTCCCGGGAAGATGAGAAGCAGCAGAAGATACCGGGGCACAGGCAGCCCCCCCCGGCAGTTCAGCACCTGCCCAGCCTCCCAGGGGCTCCCGGGAGCAGGGGCCAAAGGTGACCCGAGGTTAAGGGCCTCTCCCCGGCATGCCTCGGCAGGCTTTTTTCCGCTCCGCTTCTCCTGTCAGTGGGATGGCGACGAGCCCCGAGGGCGGCCCCGGGCCGGGGCCGCGGGGAATCCCGGCCGCCTTTCCAGCGGCTCTCCCGGGTCTGCAGCACCAAACCAGCGGGGCAGCCGCTCCTCTGGAACGGCTCCGAAAACAAAGACGGGGGTGCTCCTCCGCACGGCCGGAAAGCCAGACCTCGCGGCCTCTGGAGATCCAGGGCGCTGCCAGTAGTGTCTCCATCGAGCAGCCTGGCTTTTCCCGAGGTGATGGAAAAAATAAAGGGCAGGTCTTTTTGTCCTGGCCCCATAATCAAGGCTATTACCTCTCCCATCTTTTCTGAAAGCCACAAGAAAAGTGGACTGTTCCTTCGCGTTGTCCGCTGCTGCGGGAAACAACGTGATTAACCGGGGAGCAAGGTGAGCCAGGGAGCAAATGACGCGTTTCCCAACCGAGTGTCACGGCGGTCAGTGCCGGCACACCGCACCGCTCCGGGACAGGCAGCCCTCCCTCCTCCGGGGGCGACCAGAGACGCCGGTGGGCCGGCAGGCTCTGCCCGAGAGCTTCCGGCCCCGCTGGGGCTGCCGCCTGCGGGACCCCCGCACCGCTCTGCGCCCGGGCAGCCGCACCGACCCGCGCCGGGGCGGCTCCGCACCGCGGCTGGCCGGTTCCTTGCCGAGGGACCGCGGGAGAGGGCGGACTCTTACCCGCAGGTGGGGCTTGCCATTTTCCTAGAGCACGTTTAATATTTGTAGTGTGGGATTTTTGTTTTGTTTTGGGTTTTGTTCGTTGTTTGTTTTTAAGGGAGGGACAGAGCGGAGAGAGAGGGCGAGCTCACGCCTGGGCTGGCCCGGGAGGGGGTGTCACGGTGACTGGGGCAGGCCAGGGACGAGGGCTGCCCTCCTCCACCCACAGCCGCAGACATCTTCCTGGTTCCCTCCTAGACAGGTCCTACGGCCCACAGAGGAAAACCCTGGCAGAGGATGAGGGGTTTGGCTCCTCGGTCCGAGGCCCTTGGGGTGACTGAAGAACCATCCCCGGCTCTTTCTTCTCCGGTATTTCCCCAGGCCTGCTGCCCCATTGCGGAACCGCTAGAGGTGTTTGGCATCCCAAGCGGTGCTGGCGATAGTCAGCGTGATCCTCGAAAAGAATTAGAGTGGGGAGTGAGTGCAGAGCTGCAGGTTAAGTCGTTTTGTGGTTCTCAGGTGCGCCTGTGGCTTCTTGCCTAAAATCTGATTCTGTAGTAAAGAGGCCACGGCCACGAAGGATACGGATGGCAGCCAACAACACGTCCTCTGCTGAAACAGAAACTAGCCAGGGAAATCTCTCCCGCAGCAGTGGCTCGGCTCTGGGAGAGACAGAAAGAAGTTCAGAAGGCGACCCACAAAGATTACCTGATGTCTACAGAGGGGTGCAAATAGTCACCAGAACTGGTGAACGATGTCCTCCTCACCAGAGAAGGGACACTAATACTAATAATGGTTAAAATGCTTGTAGGTATTTTAAACCTTTTTTTCTTTATAAAAAAAAAAAAAAAAAAAAAAAAGTAAGGAAAAAAAGAAAAGAATCATGGGAGCTAGGAAGGTCACAAGCAACCTTTTCATGCGCGGCCGATTGACAAGTAAAACAGTGCTTCCACACCGAACAAGAATGGTAGAAAACCATAAAACGGGTGAAAAGGAAAAGTCGGGTCTGATTTTCAGCTTTCCGGGTCTGGAGGGTATCAACTTGCGAGGGACGCCGGTGGCCGGGCAGAGGGGTGGCTGGGGGGTAGCCGCCAGGCCGGGGCCGGCGCTGGGGCGAGCACTCACGGGACAGGAGCCGCTGCTCGGGGCGGGGGCGCGGATTATGGCGTTGTTTCCTAAATTGCTCTGTGGTGAAAGCAAATCCTGCAGGCGGTGACGGCTCTTGAAAAACACCTCTGACCGCTGCTTCAGAGCCCGGCTCTGCCTGTCGGCTCCGGCGGTCTGAGGACCCCGCTCAGCAGCGGTGATCCGCTCTCCGTTAGAGTCGTCTGACGGCGAAACCCCCGCTGCTTGTCTCCCGGGTCGGGGTAAATCACTTTGCCCACGGATCTGCGCCGCGCTTAAATTGGCCGGAGAAACGCTTTGTGTCGCAAAGGACTTGAGTGATAATTAGGGATGAAATGCGCGTGGAGAGGACTAATATTATTTTTGGCTTGTGCGGGAATAATACAGATTTGCAAACTGTACGAATAAAACTGGGTAAACTGGAAGAGGAGAAAGGGAAGGTGGTTCTGCCGGCAGTCGGTAGAGCCAGAACTCGGTGGCGGGGTTTGTGCCGGACTCCTCTGTTCAGGGGCGAAAGCGAGGGACAGGTCGTGTTTGGGACTTGCCTTTAGGCACTCGACTGCGATACCGGGCGGCAGCAGGGGTGTGGCGGGGTGCGCAGTCTTGAAGGCACCCCCGAAAAGCCACGGGGACGTTTTCCTTCGTGTCGTGCACGGATTTACCGAGGCGGCGGCACTGCCACTCTGTTCTGCATGGTGGCACAGTACTTCAAAATGACCACAAAAGACAAATAGTCTTTACTTGGCTTCTTCTTCTTCTTCTTCTTCTTCTTCTTCTTCTTCTTCTTCTTCTTCTTCTTCTTCTTCTTCTTCTTCTTCTTCTTCTTCTTCTTCTTCTTCTTCTTCTTCTTCTTCTTCTTCTTCTTCTTCTTCATTATTATTATTATTAATAATAATAATTATTATATATAATATATAATTAATATATTATTATATATAATATATAATTAATATATTATTATATAATATATTATATTATATATATTATAATATATTATATTATAATATAATAATAATTATTATTATTAATAATAATAAGAACAGTAGACGATTCGAGGTTATCTTTATTCAGTTAAGAATGGAAAATGGTGGCAAAGGGGGAACTTCTATGAACGTACTACATTTTCCCAGCGACCAGAACAAGAAAAGAACACGTGCTCATTTGCTGGCTATAAACCCCACTCTGCAGGGGTGCAGACTGTGATTTTGTCAAGCAACTGTGAAGGCTCCTTCAATTTGTCTGAAATTTTACTAACTTCCCGGATTAAAAAAAAAAAAAAATGTTTGGAAGAAGCAGACGTGTTTCCTCGGTCTTTGCGAAGAGCTTTTGCTTTTTGCTGCGTGGATTCGCGGCCACTGGAAAGTTGTGTTTAGGTGTCCATGTCAAGTCATGGCTCGTGGGAACACAATAATACAGTTTACCCAAAATACCTTCGAAAGATATTGAAATAACCACTTCGTTTTTGCGAACAAATTATTTCACTAAAAAGGAACAGAAAAGAAGGTGCAAGAAAAGAATCTATTGCAAGCCCTCTTTATGGGGCGAACTTTAAAAGGAAACCCCCGACATTTTTATCTTGGAAAATAATATATGCAAGATTTGCAATATGGAAACTACTTGTAAACCGATCTCGCCTCGGGAAGAATGTTGTTTTCAGTGGGGTGGCAAAGCCCTTGGCCAGGCAGGCATGGCGGGGGTGAGCGGGGGCGGCGGCTGAGGGCTGGAGAACGCGGAGGGGCCGGGGTCGCTGCACCCGCGCGGGACCGGGAGAGCGGGTCCCCGGGCATCCCCTCATACCAAGGACAGGAGCAGCTATGCGGGATGCAGCGTGTGTCTGGCAGAAGATATACTCCAGAAGCTCTCCCCATCTTTTCTCTCCTGCCCCTCCGGGAGATGTCTGCTGGCTGCTCGCGACAACCTCCCATCGCTGCCGCATCCCGCTCGGCTCTCTGCTTCTTGCCTCCCAGTCCCTGCAAAACCTCCTCTGACTGATCGAAAGCCTGTCCCCTATCCCCTCGCCATGAGCAGGGCCATGCAAGCTCGCGGCAGAGCTCTCGTCACCGGCCGTAGCAGACAGCGGGGCGGGAGCTCCCGGCGGCCCGGCCCCGGCAGCGCAGCAGTCCCAGTGCCTCTCCCGGGCCCTGCCAGTGCCCCGCGGGGCTGCTCCCGGCCTCCCGCGGCCCGGCAGGGAGGGTCTTCTCAATGCCAGGACTGTGTATTTGTAGTTTGATTTCGCACGTCAAGGATAATTTCTTCATACAACTTAATGGACGCGGCTTGACATCCATAATGATCGCTAATCATTCAAATTATTTTTGCTAGCGCCCAGACATGTTCCAGTTGTTGTGATAGATCGCGTTTCACCCATAATGACGGACAATTACCATTTCTAATTCGCCGGCTTTTGACACCTAAATCCACCCACCATATGTGGCTGAAATGCGCCGGGCTCGGCGGCGAGGTCCTGATGACATTTGCAGCGAGCCCCTCTCCTCTGAGCAGGGCACCTGGGATGCCACCCACCCCCCGGCACCCCCGGCCCTTCCCCAGGCCGCCGGAGCCCGGCTGCTCGCCATTGCAAGCCCCCGGAGTGCAGCACGGCGGCCGTGGTTGTGCGTGAGGGGGACCGGCGGGGCCCGGAGCGAGTCCCACGCGGAGCAGCCGAGCCCTCCTCTCCTCTCCCCGCCCCACTGCCCTTCGGGGCAGCGGGGCTGTGCTCGCCCCGAGGCGCTTACACATCTCAGAGGAATCCCAGATGGAAAGCGGCTTGATCCGCGAGTTAGGACCGTCCCTGCGGGCTGTTCCCTTCCCGCTGTCCTTATCACGGCCGGGAAAGCCGTGCTTCGATCCTCCACGACCCACGGCCTTAAACTGTCCTCTGTGGAAGAGATAGCAAAGCGTGACGGGGAGGTTTAGCTGCACACAGGGCGCGCAGTGCCTTTGCATTGCTTCCATCACGTTTCCTGGGGTATTTACCTCCGCAGTTCCCCTAGAACTAGATGCACACGATGTAAGGTGTCTCTGTGGGACCCGGTGCAGGCAATGGAAGCAGAATCGGCAGCCCCGCGCCTCCATCCCAGCCCCAGAGCCAGTCGTCCGGCACGGCCTGGCCGTCGGGGCACTCACACGCTCTGTGGACAGATTCACCCCAGTACTGGGTCTCGTTTGGCGAAAAGGAAATGTGAAGATTCACCCTGGGTGATTTCTTCGGGGTTGTTTGTGTTTATTTGTTTTTTGTTTGTTTGTTTAGTTGTGTTTGGTTTTGGTTTTTTTATTGTGCATAAACGAATGAAACCGCCGCTGTTTGACTTTAATCCCCGCACGACGGAAGCGCCACCGCAATGTCAGTGGCACAATATTCGTGCCCAAGTGCTGCAAGGCAGAAACTCCACGTTTCTACAGAGTGGCACGCGTCTTCTGCTTTTTTAATCCCTGGGTATTTCTGCTGCATTAACGTTTGAAGAGTCACATGAAACATTCCCTTCGTCAGGAATTACTGACTATGGAAACCCCAGTCACAGTTGCAAGGACGGGCAGAGAGGGAGCAAAAGTCAGGTCCTGACTGTTGTGCTACTCTGCCCCGCATTGCAATGCTCCCTGACGCAGCCCGATGAGTAGCCAGAGTGACAGGGAAGCCCAGACAGGTCCACGCAGGCACGCGTGTTTCCAGTGGGACAGCCAGGGGGGATGGTGATTACCGGTGAAGGGTGAAGATCACACATCGGAGCATGTCGGGGCATTAGCCGGGCCTTCTCAGTACCCCTGGTGAGATAAGTCCCCAGGCTGTTCCCCCCGAGTGCCTCTACAAAACCCACTCATGAACTCGTTTCTCCGCTGGGGCGAGAGGACCGACGGGCGAGACAGGGATGAGGACGGGGGGCACCGCAGTGCCACAGCCGCCGGACTCCGGCTCGGTGTGGCGAGAGGGAACTGTCATCGCCGGGAAAGTGCTGAATCCGGCCTGGCCGCCGTCCGGCACCGCCCCGGCCCTGCTGCACCTTCCACAGCAGCAAAAGGGCCCCGCAAAGGGCAAACACTCTGACCCCTGCTTTGGACAGCTGAGGTGCAGGAAATGGGTTCTCACAGCCTGTTTAAGCGAACAAGTGCAAGGATTTAGCCGTCCATACACTTTAAAATAAAGACTAGAGGGATTGCCTGTCTGAAGTTTCTCGGCTGCCGAGGAGGTATTTTGATGAGGAGGTTTATTTCTAGTTAAACTTCCAAGGCATGTCTGAGGTGTTATTGCACTTTCTCTAAGAATTAAACAAAATACTTTCTCAGCTCTCGAATTTGAGGTAAAGATGATGGGGAAAAAAAAATCACCAGCCCAGTACATATATTAAAAAAAAGAGCAAATGTGTGTCAGCAGGTACCGCCTGACTGCCGGGAGTGGGGCTTCTCACCTGGGCAAGGCAGGCTGGACTGAAACTTGTAGGAGCACAGCTCTAAAGCATCCATTAGTCATAAATGCGTGCTTTTCAAAACCTCATTATTGCCTTTGCTCTCCAAACACACCGCCGGGGGATCTCGGAGTTCCGAGATGGGGGCTCCGAACTGCAGCATGCAAAGGAATAGACCCATGTCCCTCAGTGGGAGCGGGACTGGGGCTCAGATGCTCGGTAGTACTAAGGAAGTCATGAAGGACACCCCAGTAAGAATCTCTGAAATTCATCAGAACAGTAATTGCTAATGACCTTCCCTTGCTTTGGATATACAGGTTTGATTAAAGAGTCTTTAAAATTATTTCCCCTAAAGTTTCTGCCAGGCGTCTGGACTCAGTTCCATTTCGAGCAGGTTCGGTCTGGGGCTTTTGCCACGGTTTAGATCACGTTCAGACCTTCTCCATCCTGACCTTCACATGCACACCCCCATTGATTATAGTGAGCTTCCTAAAACCAGGAAAAACACCGTGGCATTCAAGAACTTCTAAATAATTTTTCCTATATGTTTTTGACAAAGATTATCCTCTTACTATATGTATCGATGTAAAGACTGGTGATTTATAAATTTGGGGGGGGGGGGGGGGGAAGAGGAAAAAAATAACCTATACGTTCATTCTTTGCTAGGATAAGGAAAGAAAAGCAATGTTCCAGAGACAGAAGGTCCCTTTTCCTTGATAACTTTGTAAGATACATAATACTTAGTCTTAACACACCACCTTAGACCTGGAGATCTCAGTGAATTGTGTGGAGCAAAACCTATTCTGCAGAGCATACTGGATCTTCATTCCTTCTGCAGAGTATTTTCTAGGTATTGTTGGAACACAAGGGTCTCCCGGCTTCCTAGCAATTGTTCCACAGTGATATTAAAGAAAGGACGAAGACCTCAGTTCTTCTTGCTTGTCTCCTCTCTCAGGAGATCCCGCTGGACCGTCCCACAGTCCCCTGCTGGTACGTGGCGTCTGACACTGCCATCTTGTGTTCTACAGTTCCAGCTGTTATTTACGAAACCAATTTCAACGAAAACGTGTAGTTGAGAACATAAAAGGTGCAGCTGAGACAGTTAAACACATGCTCTCAAAGGGAAGTGCAAAGTGCCCGTTTTGTTTAAAAGGCTAAATTTCAACATTTTAGCTCCTAGATAAAGAGCAAAGTTTAAACATATTTGAGCTTGTGAGACCTTCATGAAGATGAGCAGGTATCTCTGTCTCTGTTATGGTACAGCTCTCAGGTACTCTCAGGTCTCTCCAGTGTCGCTTTTCTTCTAGTAATGCTTACCATTCTCTAGGAAGAAAGTAGTAGAATTTATTTATCCTGTGCAGACACAAACATGAAGGTCATGTCAATATTTTACTGCATATTTTCTGCCTTTGTTACTAGTGCTGTAGCCTAAGACAAATCTATGCAGACTCACCATGCAGTTTTGGCTTCAGCAGCTAAAACTTCATGAAAAAGAAAAGCTAAGGAAAATCATTCAAATGAGGCAAGGCAAAGACATTTTACTTTATCTTAATAATTTTAACTGATAGGCACAGACATCAGGCCAGTGAGGACAGATGGAGGTGAATTGAAGTTATATACAGGTTTTATACCCAGTAGTAAATGTCAAAACATTTTGGGCAGCTGAAAAGAGTGAAAAGGCCACAAAATGGGCATCTCTGGAAATACAAAAGTGCTGTCAAACAGTACCTTTATTTTTTACTTGTTTTTTCTTACAGAGAGGGCCTAATGGCATGCCAAAGTTTATTTTATGTTTCCTGACTTCTTTTTTTAATGTTATGATCTTGATTATTTAAACATTGTTTTCCTTTTTCATTAAAATAAGTACAGATTGCAAATCACTGTAACCCTTTAAAAGTATTAAAATCATGTAAGAATGGTGTTATTAGAGTAAGTGATGAAAACTTTCTGGTCAGAACTTCAAAACATGTCAAATTAATAATGAACAACTTGAGTAAGGTGTTGCAAATAATGTTAATTAAAAATGTCCATGCTCAGTCCCTTTGAGGGCATGTGAATAAATATCTAGCAGTTTCTATTGGGGTCTCAGTTCATATTGAAAATGAGGAAGTCTTTATAATTCATAACTATTACAGAATCTTTATAAATGCTCTTTCTCATATTTCCCACTGGAAAGCATTAGATAATCTGTTTTTATTATATAGAGCCAAACATTTGGCTTAATATTTTTGTTTTAGAACAGACCACAGAAACATGGGTATATTAGCCATCCCATAATTTTTAGGGGTGCCTTAGAGTCATGTACATTTATTCCTGTCCTGAGAGTTTCTTTAAATTACAATCTTTGATCCTTGTTCTTCTAAAAATGTTACCCAAGATACATATAAAACAGAAGTTTCCTACTCTGTGTTTTTTCATTAACCATCTACTTTCCCACCCACTAATGCTGTGAATTTAAGAGTCTACATAATTGAGGCTGTAAATTAACAAAAAAATCCAGACAGCCAGAGCAACCAAGCTGTAGATAGTACATTAGCCTTAATGTTCTTATATTAGCACATTAGGCAAGCAGAAAGGGAGCTTTTCATTCATTATGCCTAGGTGGTTTTGGTTTTTTTTCTTTGGGGGGTGGGTTTTGGTTTTTTATTTTTGTTTAATGGCAGCAAGATGAATTTCTTTCCCTGACCTTCCTTCAAAACCAATATATTTTTGGGGCCAAAGATGAATTAAGAGAGATAGAAAAAGTGTGTGATGGATGGATTATTCTGGGTATCTGAGAAAGACTGTGAGTAGGAAGCAATGGGCTGTAAGAGTAATTCAAACTGGTTTTCAGTGTTCTAAACTATGAGTTATTCAGCATTTCAAACTGACAGCTTGTAAATGTAAATTTTATTAAATGCACAGCAATAAAATTTTGTAAGTTTCTGTCATTTTGAATTTTAGTGGTTCAAATTGAAGCCTCCAGCCTTTTAAATCACAACTTGTAGGAGCACAGCTCTAAAGCATCCATTACTCTTAAATGTGTACTTTTCAAAACCTCATTATTGCCTTTGCTTGCAAAATATCCTTGTCAGGATCCAGGTCTGCATGTCTCGTGTCAATGATAGGCTGACAGGCTCATACCCTCTGTTATGTTTACAGCATATATTGTATAAAATTTTCTGCTCTTCATTATCACTAGGCAGAAAATAAAACAGGATTAGCAGTGATATCACCCTTCACTCCAGCCAGATTTTCTCCTTTGATCTCAAAAAAATTTCTTTGCATGTGCAGTGCAAGAGTCTGGCTCAAGGATCCTTGTTTTGCTCTTGAGACAGACATTGCCTGATTCAGGAAAATGAAAACATACTAACGCCTACCAGTTAAAGCCGAAATCTAGCAGGCAATGTCTTGGAAAAGTTCTTGCATGATAGAGTGAGATCAGTGGAGAACTTTTGTAATATTTTACTGGATAACAAAGCTGGAGTAGAAGGCAGCTTTGCATAGGCAAAGGACTGCAGGACCACGGCCAAACAGCTCAGAAATTTATGAGACCAATTTTTTTTTCAGAAGATTACAACTGCCATCGAAGAACCAAAGTGAAGTGACAGAATTGCGCAGTATCCAACATGTTTGTGTTTGCCAGCAGGGATCTAAAATCCAGCCACTTCACTTGATGTGCTCCAGCAGTCACAGACACATACTGCCTGTGTCTGTGTCTGTGGGTGTATGTTTGTCCATTTAAAAGGAAAACTAACAACTCAAATATCACATTTCCTTTAAAAAAAATGTATTCTAATTACAAGTAAGAATAGAAAAATCACTCCAAACATTTCAAATTGTGTTGAATGATGAGAAGGATTAAAGAGACACCACATCTAATTTTAAGTCTGAATCTCAATTCTCATAGCAGTCTAGATATTGTTATAGTATTCCATTAAGTCTATGCAATAAGCTGAGTAAGCTCTCAATTAATTGAATACATTGTCAAACTGAATATGAATTTGAGTGTGTTATTAACTGGCAAGAATTTTACCTAAGTAAAGTAAGGTAAACACAACTGATCCATTATAAGTTGTTAAAAGTATAGGTAGTGGAATTCTCAGGAAACAGAAAATAATACTTAATCTTTCACTAGTAATAATTGCATGTTCTCAAAACCTTAATTGTAACGTTTCTTCTTGGTCTACTTGAGTACAGTACTAAATATGCAAATTCTGTCACAGATTTTTTCCAGCTTTTCCTGGTGTGCTTCTCCTAACTCTCTCCTCCTTAGTATTTTCTATATTTACCATGTTGCTAATACACCTCTATGGTTTGGCTCGATGTAGATCTGAGATAATCATGCCATAAAGCACTTCATCTCCATCAGAAACACCTACAGTTTTGGCAGCAGTAATAGAATTGCCCTCAAGATATAAAGTTGCCTGGGAAGAAATGAGTTTGGAAGCACATAAGCTAGCATTGAGGAAAAACACTTTGAGTGAGTCACAACTTTTGATACCACATCATAAGAAAATTGATACAAAGTAGGGGTTTGAAAACCAGTTATCCGAGAGATGTAATTCTGCTGGTCATAGTCCCTTATGGAAAATTGGGAGATAGTTCTGATTTTAGTTTGTCATATGCAATAAGAAAGAAGAACAGAAAAACTATCAGAAATATTAGTTCCTTGTCATTCCAGCTGTGACACATTGACACTGAGCTGTGAACTTTACTGTGCTAAATGATATAAATAATGTCCAAGAAAGCATGTTTATTAGAGCTATGACAGGCCAGCTAATGAATTGGTACCCAGCTCCCATCCAGGATGTCAGCTCTCCAGTTTGCTGGATGTCACAGCAGCTGGAGCAGCTGGAGGGACTTGTGCCCAGCCTGATTGCTCACATTATGGCTTAGGTTGCTGATGAAGATGGGCTCAGGTGAGGCTGTGTGGTGTGGGTGAGGTGTGGGTTCATTGCTGCCAATGGTGGTAGCAAACCATGGAGAGGGTGTGGATGGTGACATCCTGAACTGCTACAGCTGTTGGCTCCTGAACACAGTTGGAGCTCTCTGCCACAGTGGGTAGTGACACACATGCCTGTTGGGCACAGAAGACATTTCAAAGCTGATTAAGATATTACATTAAGCTATTCAGATGGGGACCATTTTCTGGCAAAGCACACTGGAGTAGTGAGTGCTTTGCCTTCATTTGCTGACGTGGCAATGAAATGGCACAGCTGATGGCTGGCTGCCAGGTTTGTGGACGAAACACTAGGCTTCATCCTCTGGAGTACTGTATCTTATATAGACTATAACAACAGGACATAGCTGAGTTGGAGGATACGAAATGACACTCCATAGATATTTCAAATTAAGTTTGGACTGAAATAGTTGTTTGCTCAAGGAAATCAGTCTTGGGTGTCTGCAGTCAGTGCAAACTTACCTCTCCCATGAACGTTTCACAGGAAAGTGTGCATCCAATAACACCAGACTGAGCTGTACACCTGACTGCATTGCTTGAATGTTCACAGCAGCTAAAATCTGTAGTCAGACGTGAGGATCTAAGTTCACTAGGTGATGTACACAGGTATAACCAATAGATCATATTTGTTCCCTAAAAACAGCAAATTGCAATCTAGGGAAAGAGAAAAAAAAATTCCACAGTCATGGGGGACAATCAAAGAAAAATGAGACAATTTTATACAATATGACAGATAACTGTACTGGATCATCCGTACCTTCCAGCTGCCAAGTACTTATAGATTGGGTTGCACAGTGAAGGACCAGAGGAGTAGAGGCTCTACAATGACCATTATAATAAAGAATAGGAGTCTGGGCAACTAATTAGCTTTGAGCATTCTGAAAGTATGGTTGGCATGTGCTGCAGTGAACACAAAGCTGCACTGTCATGACTATGACATCTGCAGTTTAATGTTGGAGATAAATGTATATTTGGAGAGGTCAAAGTAGGAAACCTGGAGCTCTTTTCTTGCCTTTGAGGCTAGCAACATATATGATTTTGAACAGGTTGTATAGATTTGGCAGAAAGGGGATTGCAGAGGGTTTCCAATGTCAAGATTCATTCAACTCATGTGTGTGCGATTCCTTGGATGAAGATCAATAGTGAATAATTATTGCTGTGAAAGCTGATCATAAAAGTGCTGAAAGGGATATATTCACTACCATAGTAATATCAAATTATATTAAATATAATTTTCAATTAATAATTTATTCAGAAAATTGAGTTTGTCTTCTGAATTTTTCACACAGTCTTCACAGACTGATAGATTATATAAAAGCTCTAACTGATGTATTTCCAAGGGATTTCTTTTGACATATAGCTCAGAGTGAAAAAGAATGTTAATAAGGACCTCTAGGCAAGTGAAAAATAGGGTACATTGCAACACAGGTTTACTTCATGTGTCATATTAATGTGACGGTTGATTTGCTGAAAGATTTTTTAGACATGGGCAATTTAGACATGACAGTGTATTGGGTTTGTATGTCCCGGTTTTGGTAGCGGGGGGTGGGGGTGGCTTCTGTGAGAAGCTGCCAGAAGCTTCCACCATGTCCAACATGAGCCAATACCAGCTGGCTCCAAGATGGACCTGCCACCGGCCAAGGTCAAGACAACAGCAACAGTGGCAGTGCCTCCAGGAGTTAAGGAGAAGGGGGAAACAACCTGCACAAGTGCATCTGGAGAGAGAAGAGAGAATATGTGAGAAGAACAAATGTGCAGACACCAAGGTCAGTGAAGAAGGAGGCAAAGGATGTACTTCAGGCACCGGAGCAGAGATTTATCCCCTTGCAGCCTGTAGTGCAGACCTTGGAGGGGCAAGTGCTCTGTTGAACTCCATGGTGGAGCAGAGATCCACCAGCAGCCCCTAGCAGACCCCATGCTGGAACAGGCAGATCCCTGAAGGAGGCTGTAACCCTTGGGAAACCCATGGTGAAGCAGGGAAAGAGTGTGAGGATTCCTCCCCTGCAGAGGAAGGAGAGGTAGAGACTATGTGTAATGCATTTCTTAAAGAGCTGCCCACAAAAAGCAGGATCAGGCTGATTAACTTGTAAGAGGATTTGGGAAGCTACAGCAGAGGCTCAAGATACTGGGCCAAGAGAACTGGATAACTGTGGCCCAAAACCCTTGATGTAGGGTAAGATTCTGCCATATAGATTGCAAAGTCATACACTTGGAAACTAGTAGCTAAATATTCAGGAGAGGATGAGATTTAATAGCTAATAGTTTAAGAGAAGAAGATTTACTGGAAATGTGATTTCTGTGTGAAAAAAAGCAAATGCAATTTTTGTGCACAGTAAAAAAAGCTGGGGGAAAGGGAAAGGAAAGTGGACATTTGAGATTATTGCACTTGTCTTCCCAAATAGGCATGCTGAGGCTCTGCCTTCCAGGAAGTATCTAAACATCTGCCTGCTGATGGGAAGTAGAGAAGTAATTCCTTTAAGAAAAAATTTGCTTGTGTGTGTGGCTTTGTTTCACTCATTAAACTGTGATTATCTCAACCTGCATCTCTTGTTTTTGTCCTTCCGATTCTCCCTGCTCCCACTGAGGGAGGGGGAACAAGTGATTGCGTGCAAGTTTCTCTGTCAGGTGGGATGTTGTGGTTTACCCCAGCTGGCAACCAAGCCCCATGCAGCTGCTTCCACACTCCACCATCAGCAGGACAGGGAAAGAACTGGAAGGGTAAAGCCATAACATGGAATGAAACCACCAGGCCTTAGCACAAACTTCCAAGAAGAGTGAGAGCACATGGCTTTCCTGCTTTTGTGCTGGAGCTTGATGGTATCCTTCAGGAATGCAACAGGAGGACACCAGTGATTCAGGTGGGTCCTTCCAAAGCTGCAGTACAGGTTGGAAAATAATTCTAGATTTTCCATGGTGTAATAAAGAAGTTATTTTTTGAACTGGTAACAGGTCAAGACTATGAGAAAGACAGTTTTCTCCATTCTTCCAACAAGCATTGTGGTTTGAGGGCAAGAAACAAGATTTCCCAGTGATCCTCTGTGTTCATGTGGGAAAATCCAAATTTGCATGGCTGTCTCAGTAGAAGTTAGAAGTACTTAATTTGTAAATTACTTCTTATTCTGTAGGTCTTTTTGACCCCTTCTCTTTCTGTAACTGTTGTTAGCCTGGTTGTTGCTGGACTTTATACTCTGAGTTACATAGTGTGCTTTAGTGAG
The DNA here is from genome assembly GCF_024509145.1 of Vidua macroura. NCBI lineage: Eukaryota > Metazoa > Chordata > Aves > Passeriformes > Viduidae > Vidua > Vidua macroura. The sequence goes on from NC_071574.1 coordinate 59,742,678, forward strand.
AAAAAGGGTTTACCACACTGAAAATGTGGTGTGGCTTTATTAGTGAATTCAGCTAGTGGAAAGACAAGAGAACTTGTTTGTTCATTCACACAACTGGAGAGCAGGTTTCCAGTGTGGATTTTTCATGTTAACTGTGGCTAGAATTACTGCTCATGTCTTAAATACTAGCCAGGTGTCAGTGAGCTATTTCCTTTTCCACAATACAGGGAAAAAGGTAGCGCCTTACACAAATTAAAAAGTTACTGCTGACATTTCTCTCTCCTCCCCAGCAGAGTCAATGTCAGAGGAGATAGTTTCAGTGGGACCACATACCATGGTCACTATTGCCAGAGGGAGGATGCGGTCAGCTTTCTCTTAAACATTTAGCTTGGCCTCCACAGTCTTATGCTTGGTGAACCTCACTGGCCCTGTTTTACTGGGTAGTTTGTGGGGAACAGCTGGCTAGTGGTTCTTCTCTGTTTTATTAGGCAATGTAGTTCATAAAACTTGTGGCCTTCAGCTTAACCATATTCCTGTGTGGAAAGTCTTGTTCACTGCAGTGTCTGGGCGAGAGACGTTTGCATCACTGCAGTCAACAGCATTAAAAACAGTTACTCCTTACATGACCTTAGGTTAGCAGGAAGCAAGATGGAAGAATGCCCTTCCAAAAGCAAGGATTTCCAACTTGAGTAGGAACTGTTTTTTACGTGTATAAAAACAAGTCATTATTTACCATTTCCACTCAGTTGTCCGTCTAGTCAGGCACATTAATCACTGAGTTTCACTCAAGGCACAGTCATCAAGCAGTGCAGAAGAAAACAGTGTCTGGTAAAGACATTAGAGATGATAGAAACAATTTGGATTTTATTTGCAAATCTGTAGTGCAGTTAAAACTAACAGCTGCTCTCTACTCTGCTCCAGACATGAGTGGCAAACCCAACATTATAATGGAAGTAAATATATTTTCTTTTTAAATGCACACTCCACTTTTGTGGCAACAATTTTGTTTTTCTTTTCAAGGACACTTTTCTCATTCAAACAAATGGAATGTCAATTTCCACATTTAAGAAGAGGAGTATGCACAGATCCCAGCTACAGAGACTTGAAATAGAAAAATTGTTATGAATAAAACTCAAAAGAGAATGAGTATTGCTGTGTAAGCATGGGCAGAAAAAGCAGAACAAATGAATGTCTTGTATTGGTAACAGAGGACACAGTTCATGTCAATCAATCTGAGAAGTATGTTGTTTCCATCAAGTGCTGTAAGGACAGCACAGATGACTTGGCAGCTAATGACCCTGCATTCTTGAAGAGGATGGCAAAAAGGTTGAAGGCTCTCACACACGCTATTCCTTTTTCTCGCAGTGCACATTCCACAGTCAACTTGATTCACACCTTTTCTCAGAGCTTGGGAGAAGCATACATCTATTTCCTGTGTAGGCAACGATTTTTGGTGCTTTTGTAGATACTTGTATAAGGGAGTACAACCTTATAATATATTCTAAAAAAAATCCTTCCATATTCAGAGGTCTAGTTTGCATTTGCAAACATGGTGGACTATGTATGCCACAATTGCTTAGTCAGGGTAACTTAAGAACAAAGGGGCAAAGGAACCAAAACTGGACCTGTGCTATTTCTTCTTCAAACTGAAACGGATTATTAAAAATGGCTTTCTAAATAAACTGTAACAAAATGACAGGAGAAAAAAAGAGAGTGTTTCTGATGGCCAGCTCAAAACATGAGCAGAAATGAAAATCAATGGCTTGCACTAAAAATTTTATCTGGGATTTGTAGGGGAAAATGTGAAGAAGGGAACAAGTGGCATCTAAGAGCAACACAAAAATTCACAGCGGCCAGGAAGTAAAATTCCTTTAAACCCAAATGAGGTGAGCTTGGTACCTGGCTCTGTCTCTTGAGATGGACAAAGATGTTGCATAAAAATGTGGACTGTGAAGAATGAATACTAAAAACTCCCACTCTTGTCTCTGACCCTCAGAAATTCCCACAGATTTCCCTTTCTAGCCCTCCTTTTCTACCTACATATAAGCTCTGACTCCTCCGCTGCTGCCTGTCTCCTCTCCTAAACATCTCTGGCCTGTCCTGCCACACTCTGAGACCTCTGTCTCCCAAAAGCTCATTCAGAAGTTTCAGTGATTCTACTTAGGGAGAAATGCTGTTCAGCTGAGCCCTGATGCTGATCTTGCTGAAGTACCAAGCTGAGAAACCTTGCAGTACAATTAGGCTAAAAGATGATCTGAAGTGGAAAATAATGAAGAACACGTTTAATTTGATTCAAAGTATAGAGTGACAAAGGTGTGTGTCTTGGTTTCCATTAGAATTTAATGTACTTTATGGTGTATCTGTCCCCCCTCCCTTTTTATTTCTTTTTCCAGAATGTAATTGGAAAAGCATTTAGCCTCAATTATACAAACACATGAATATGTGATCAATATGGAACCTTCTTGATCCAGCTGAGGATTGAGTAAAACAGTGTGCTTGTAATATTGGAAATTTCAGACATGCATTTCATAAAGAAAACCTGAAAGAGACTGAAACAGGTATGATTGCTATTCAGACATTATGCAAAGTTGTTCTAAAAATTCTTAGCTTGTTATTGAATCCATTAAAATACATCTACACTTTAAAGAGTTCTAGATGTTTCTGTTCAAACTGTCATAAAAACAATGCCCAAAGAATTGTTGTCACTCATACTGGAAAAATATGTCAAATAGAGGCTTAAAGAGATTTGGTACTATTGGATATCATTATTAATGACTTTTGAATAGAGAGTGTAGCTCTTAGACTTCCAGATATAAGCAAGTTGGGATGGTTGGCATGCATTTTGGAGGACAACATTATAAATAAAATTTTATTGACAAATGTTGCAAGTAGCTTGAAACAGGATTAAATTCAATGGGGAAAAGCAGAAAGTACTACAGTCAAACAGAAATAAAGCTTCAACATGTATGAAATGCCAATAACAGGAGAGCATCCAGAGGCTCTTTTAGTAAATCAGGATTCGTATGAGTCAGCAATGTCATACCGTCAGGAAAACAAACATCACACTGGGATATATAAACAGAAGTCTTGTATGCAAGACACATGAAGTAATACTTCCACTCTGCTCAGTATTCCCAGGGCCTCAACAGAAGTACTGTATCCAGTTTTTGGCACAGTACTGCAAGAAAGTGGAGAGGGGCCAAAGGAAAGCAAGAAGAATAATCAGGAGCCTAGAAAAGACAACCGAGGGAAAGACTGACTGAAGAGGAGTTGTTTAGTCTATGGGAAAGATGACAGGCTGAAGGGACACTGGCAGAATTCAGCTAGTGCTATCTTTACAAGTTTTCTTACTGATTGCCTATATGGATAGAAAAGTTCTGAGACTGTGTAAGAAAAGCAGTGGAGTCCCTAGAATTCGGATTGTTCAGTGTGCAGAATAGAAGGCTCTAGAGTGACCTTACTGTACAGGCCCATATGTACCCCCATAAAGGGGGTATGAGAGCCAGAAAGGGACTGCATACAAGTGAATGTAGAGATAGAACAAGGGGGGGATGGCTTTAAACTGAAAGAGCGCAGGGTTAGATTATATCAAGAAGAAATTCTTCACTGTGAGGGTGGTGAGGCACTGGCACAGGTTGCCCAAAGAAGCTGCGGCTGTCCCATCTCTGGCAGTGCTCCAAGCCAGGATGGACGGGGCTTTGAGCAACCCGGTCTAGAGAAAGCTGACCCTGCCCATGGCAGGGGTGTTGGAATGTGATGATGTTTAAGGTCCCTTCCAACGCAAACCATTCAGTGATTCTATGATTTGGCTGCCATAGCTATTTATTTAGTTGCTATATGTAGCTGCCATAGCAAACCCCCTCCGCCTCCCCGGCCAGCCCCACACGGGCCGACCCCGTCCCTCAGCGGGGGCGGCCAGGTCATAGCCCCGCCCCCGCCCCGCCCCCCGTTGCTCGGTTACCGCGCGGGGCGTCACTGCGGGGCCCGAGCCACCGCGGCGTGCGGCCGACAGCCGGGCTGAACCATCTCCCGACTCTGTGGGTGAAGAAGTGGGTGTGTCCCGAAGCAGCAGCTGGACTTGTTGCTGTACCTCCCGCCCTCAATTTACCGTTTCCCCCCTTCCCTCAGCGCTGTCGTTGGTTTCGCCCGTGCGGACCATAGCGACGGAGGGCGCGCCGAAGGAAGATGGCGGTGGTGGCTCCAGCGTTGCTGCGGGCTTCGTGAGCGCGGCCCTCGCTCTTCTCTCTGTCCCGTCCTCGCGCCTGCACCCGGCTCCTCCCGGCTGCTCTCAGCCTCTTCTTTCTCGCCGGGGCCGTAGAGATCATGTCGGACTCGGAGGAGGAGGAGAGTCCGGACCGCCAGCTCAAGCTGGTGGTGCTGGGGGACGGCACCACTGGCAAGGTCAGTGCCGGCCCCGCCGGCAGCTCCTCTCCCTCGCCGCGGTGCCCCGAGCCCCTTCGCGGCCTTCCCCCTCACGCCGCCCCTGGCTCTGCTGCTGAGGAGGGAGCAGCCCGCGGCGCTGCCAGTCTGTCGCGCAGCCGCTGTCGCGATACCTGGCTGGCTGCTCCCCCGCGGCTCCAGGCCCTGCACGGGAGACGCGGGCTCTTCCCACCGGTATCCGCGCCGTGCCCGGCAGCCAAACCCTCTGACGGGGCTTCCGCACGCGAGGAGGTATCGTCAACAAAAAGACGTACACGACTGTAATCCAGTTTTCTGGAGCCGTGAGAAAAGGAGTGGCGAATAAAGTAATTCGAGTTGTGCTGAGGGAGTTTCCCACTGATCCCCGTGCGCTGCCGATCGCGCGCTGGCGGCAGGGGTTGCTCGGCTGGAGCCGCTGGAACAGCCCAAAGCCATTCTCGGGGGCTGCAGTGCCCCGGGCGTGGAGAGCTGGGGTCGGGGCCGAGCACGAGGGTTCGTGGCTCCCCTCCAAAGGGACGAGCAGGGAAGGTCGCTTAGCTGGGTCTGCAGGCGCCCTTCGTTTCGGATACAGAGCTACCAACCTCCCGAGTTGGATAGAACAGTTTGCATCTAGTGGAGTTACTGTTCCAGAGTTTGGAAAGGCACTGCTGGGTCTGTTTTCGTTTGTAACTTTTATGTTTTTGGGTTTTTTTTTCCCCTATGTGTAATCACCATAATGAAATTCTGTTTATAAAAGTTTATGTATCAACAATAATCAAAACAACCAAACAATAATCAAAGAAATTTCTCTTTGTAAAAGAGAAATTTTGACAAGGAGAGACCAAAGAAAGCAAAAGAAAGGCTGCTTTCTTAACCGTTTAAAATAGTCACTGATCTTAACTATGCACTTGAACATATCTATTGTCATATGTAGCTTGAATAATTTTGTGAGATACGCCTGAAAATAGTAAATTTATTGTATGATTGAAGTATACAGTTCTTTCCTCTGTCATTAACTTTTGAAACTACAAGGAGAAGAAATTCTGCTTGCTTAACAGTTCATATGAAAAGTGGAAATGTTCGTAGAGCTGGTTTAAATGAACTGCCTTACATTAACAGGAATAAGCTCTAAGTGAAAGTACATGTGGTTTTGCTCACTTACTTATTCAGAGCTCTATAAAGAAACAAAACATTTTTTTTGTCTCCAGTGATTCTAAACCCAGTCTGAAGTGGTATTGTGTTCATCTGAGTCAGTAGATGGGCAATTCCAACCAGCTGTGTGATGAAAACATAATAAATGCACAGCATTGACAGCTGAAGTGCTGCTTCACGGGTAGCATTTCCCAGGAGTTTTCCTTTCAAACTGAAGAATCCTTTCACTACTGCTGTTGAGCAGCTTGTGGCAAGACCTCTTGCCAAACATGGATTTTCAAGCATTCTTGAGTTTTGATATTCCTGTTGGTTCCTACCTCTCTCACAGGAGCTGCCACTCACTACATCTCCTGCTGACTCTAGGAATCTCACGCTTCCATGGCAGGTTCTTGGGCATGAGCAGCAGCAATACTCTGGTGGGCTGCTTTTCCTCCTGTCCCCCCTAGATGATGCTGTAATAGAGGCTCCTTCCCACCATCCCAATGGCCTGGCAGCACTCACAGATTTATTGTAAGGTCTTGTAAAAATAAAGAAGCAATTGGGTCATGGAATGGAAGAATAAAATGTACCTACTACTATTTTTTACCTCAGAAGACTAAATTGTTGAGGTTCCTCTCTTTTGTTGTCTACTCGTTACGCTTACTTGTTGAAACCTGTGTATGTCTATGTGTTTTCAGCTCTAAATTGCCTGGCTCTCACACCTGGTTCGCAGCTGGTCTTTACACACAGCATACTTCTCTCTCTTACTGTGCAAGGTGTTGGTTTTTCTCTTCCTGTCACTCTGGGATCATGAGACAGGAGGTGTGTAGAAAATGATGGGATATATCTGAAATACTGTATCTTGTATTTAGTGTGAAGTATTCACATTTGGCTTCTTTTGCCCCCTCTTTTCCAAAAAAAAAAAAAAAACAACAACAACAACAAAAATTTTGTTGTTGTTGATCGGGTAGAAACTTGCTGTT